>NC_092810.1:116464551-116787474 GCF_040954645.1 Diabrotica undecimpunctata
TTAATGGAAACCCTTGGTTGTAAACTAGTCCTACTACAGCCGGAGATACAGAGGTATATTAAGGTTAGCTCTTTATTTGGAATGTTGGCCATTATTTTTTCCAATTTTTCGTAAAATTCCTTGACTTTTATGTCGTGTAATTTAAGGAGATCTATCTTATCGTTCTTCTTCTTCATGTACCATGTCCTTTTAGAACGTTGTTTATCATCATAGCTATCTTAATTTTATTCACTGCCACCCTAAATAGCATGCTTGTATCAACACCATACCAATCTCGCAAGTTCTTCAACCATGAGGTTCTTCTTCATCCTGGACTACGTTTGCCTGCTATTTTTACTTGCATGATATTTTGTAACAACCCATATTTGGGACCTCTCATTACCTCATGTCCAAAATATTCCAGCTTTCTCTGCTTTATTCTTTTTATGATCTTAGTAGTCTTGCTGAGACGTTCTAGTATTGTGGAGTTTCGAATCTTCTCCACCCAGGAAACTTTTAAAATTCTTCTATAGCACCACATTTTGAAAGCCTTAAGGTGATTTAGATCAATTTTATTCACAGTCCAGGACTCGACACTATAAAGTAAGACGGAGAACAGGTAGCAGCAAAGTAGGCGGATCCTCAATGCCAACTTTAGGTCTCTGTTACATAACACCTTGTACATCCTTCTAAAAGCCGCTTTAGCCTGCTCTATCCTAGATCCAATTTCGCCGGCGAAATTAGATCTAGAAATTAGATCATATCGTTTACCGCTTTGAATTCAACTACAGACTTGTAATCTTGGTAAGAAAAAAAAATGGCAACACTTGTATAGTTCTGGGTTTCGTCACCAGAAAAGTAAACATAATTGTCATTATTTGTTCTAAAAGGGCACTCTTCTATTCCATACGTTTTAGTTAGTCCAGAGATTTTAATGTTATGCCTTGCCAGCTTCTTTCAATGATTGACAGCATACCTGTGATTATCTTTAACCCTTGTACGTTCCATATACCGACATTAATTAATTGTGTGAGTTTTAATTTTGTGGACCTATTTCGCACTCCTTGACCAGAACTCAAGGTAGCGCCGGTCTTCACCCGGGCTAAGTAAAAACATCCAAAGCATACACTTGGACATCACGCATAACTTTCTTGGGAATGATAGTGCAATAGATGCCCCTACCCTATTGTATCGCAGTACTACAACCATTTTCCTCATGCTGCTCCGCTTATGAAAATCTAATAATAGGCGGTCCAGGATCATTTTTTATGGGCATTATCTTGGTGCTGTCAATCGTTGCTGCTCTCTGTCAGAAATATTTTACAACTTTCTGGTTAAGGTGTGTGAAGGAAAAGATATATGGGCACTGGGCATTATATGGAGTACAGAATTAAGACCTGGTTTTTACTATGAAAGGGGCTTAGGAGAGAAACGGTAGCTGGCGTAGGAACAGCTTTGTCAAGCCCTGAAGTAGTCTGTTCTTTACTGGGAACTATAAAAGAGTACTATCCGCTACTCCAAGCATAACAAGCTCTTGAAATAGAAACAAGTACGAAAACTGGTATGGGTATATGGCATATAGGCGTATATCTGGTACGTAAGAAAAAGTGACCTACATAGAGACGTGGATATGGAAATGGTTGCAGATGTGATTAAAGTATTTTAAAGAATCATAAAAACAGAATTCGTAAGCATATGAATGTGGAGGCTATTTAGATCCTGGATCAGCATGGAATAATGTGAAGACTCTGAACAACTAAACCTTTTGAGTTGGTGTAAAACCTTTTGAGTCAGTTATGTTTTAAAAGCAGAGTTATGTTGGTGTTGTTAAGTGATAAGTTAAACCGGTTATATAATTGAGAAATACCATTAGGTCAACTCAAAAAACATTGTTATTAAGATTGATGCTTGAAAATTTTTGCTCGTTTGCCAATTTTGTTTAACTAGTATTAATAGCCAAATCAGCAAGCATTACAAACTTAACTATTTAATTTAACACATTTTACAATAAAGTCATCCCAAGAACGTTAATTTTGTATTTTGAAAGTGATTTTCGAAATGAAAATCGAAACTTCTAAATAAACGTATTTTCTAACTGAAATTGTGGTTAATTAATACGTTTACATTTTATTAAAAGAAAAAATTTCAAATAAAACCAGTTTAGCTGTTGGAGGCATTAATAGCAGTAATTACCAAAATAAACAATGAACAGCACTTAAAAAAAGAAAGAAAAGTAAAGCGGTTGGATCAAATGATTATAATAAGATCACTATAAATAAGAAATATTTCTTTGAATGATAAAATGATTGTAAAAAGTAATAGTTTCATGTACCTAGAATCGGTATTGAACAGTCATGGGAAAATAGATGGAGATGCATGAAGTAGAGTTAGTGTGGAACAGATGAAATGAAAAACAGATGAATGTGGCAATAATCTAATTTGTTTTGTATCTACAAAATTCAATATTAAGCAGTTAGGAAGAAAAAGGAGCAAGGCATACGTGTGGCAAAAATGAAAATGTTAAGATGTATGATCTGAGTGACAAAAAAGGATAAAATTAAGAATAAAAATATTAGAAAAGCGTAGCAGTAGCACTTAATGATGTCAAAATAGATTAATATGGTTAGAAACCCGCATGAGAATTACGACAAAGATAAGCATAAATAGGTACAGATAATAAAAAACTAAGATGCTAGAAAAAAGAACTTTAGAAAATAGAAAAAAAATTACTTACCATTAATACACATTCCTAAATATTTATTATCTTGTACTCCTTCAAATGAAAGCGATCCATATTTTTGAACGTTAGCCCTTACCTCATTTCTTAATTTATCTTGTATTTCCTGGTTCATAGCAAGTTCGTATAGACTAAACTTTACTGTTGTACTTGTAGTATCCTGTCCAGCTATTAAGAAGAGTAGGGCATTGGACAAAAACACTTCAAAATCTTAAATAAATAAAACTTCCTTTAAACAGTTAGATAAAATATTACAAATTTATATTTATATATTATTAAAATTAGTCAGACTTGTACTATTTTAGTTTTCGTTTGTCTTGGTCACTATTTCGTTTTTTTGCCATTTCTTCTACTATATTTATGATTTTTTTTACGTTTCTGAGCACATTCTTTATTTCATTTTGTATTGAAATGCACAGAAATGGTTTTGTGTGATATCCAAAGTATTTTGAAAACTGTCAAACTGACGAAATAATAAAAAAGTAAGAACTAAAAAAGGATACCAAATGGGAGAAAAACAACTTAAAATAATATGCTATGCACAAGACGCAATACTACTCTCTTAAAGTGAAGATGATTTAAAACGTATGCTGCACCAATTTAATATAACCGCCAGAACATTTAACGTTAATTTCCCCAAAAAAAGACAAAATGCATGGTTAGAAAAGCAAATCTACTAAGACGTAAATTGGAGCTGGAAGGTCAGATAATAGAACAACTGATGGAGTTTAAATATCTAGGCATCACATTATCTAGCTACGGAAAGCTCAAAACCAAAGTGGAAGATGAAACGAATAGAGCAAACAGAGACGCAGGCTGCCTAAATGGAACATTATGGAGAAATAAAAATATCGGAAAAGAAACGAAAGGCAGAATTTACAAAACAGTAATCAGACCAATAATGACATACGCGGCAGAAACAAGACCTGACACAGAGAGGACAAAAAGAATGTTAGAAACAATAGAGATGAAAACACTTAGAAAAATTGATGGTACGGTATTATGGTACAAAGCTAGAAGAAAAGATATACGACGTAGATGCAAGGTGGAGAACATCAAGAACTGGCTAAAAAATAGAAGAGTAGAATGGAACGATCATATAAGCCGAATGACAACAAATAGAGTAGTAAAGACGGCAAGAGACGGTTCCCCAATAGGAAGACGATCAGTAGGAAAACCACGAAAACGATGGAACGACAACTTGCTGGAAGCATATTAAAAAACAGACAAAGTCATGTCTACATAAAAAGAAGAAGAAGCAGGTTTGTCGGTCTGTTGTTAATAAAACTACTTAACTATTGCTTAAACGTTTCAGCAATTTGCCATTTTTAATAAGCGCTTTATTTTAGTAGCCCCAATAGGGCTGTTGTGTTTAATCCATTGGTCTGTACAATATGTTTGTGTTCAACAATTCTTTTATGCAGGTAATGGTGTGTTTGCCCAATATATAATGAATTACAGTCTTTACAATTTATTTTATAAATAACATTTGATTATTGATCTTTATTAACCTTGGGTTTAAGTTTTGAAAAATATTTTCCAGATGTTTTGGATGATTAATATCCAACATTAATATTATACTCAGTTCCCAACAGTTTTGACATTTGTTCAGAAAATCCAATAATATATGGTAAGTATATATATATTTGTTTAAGTTAGTAACGTTATCCAAATTTAGCCATACGACTCACACTCCCTTAAGGGGAAAATTTGGACTCCCTGGACGTTGAGAGTAGTACTGCTTTTTGCATGGTCTTGTAGAGATGTTCATTTCGACCTAGCTTTTTTATGTTTTTTAGAATGTTCTTCGGAATGACTCCAGTAGTAAAGAGAATAATAGGTATTGTCTGGATACTTTCCATTCTCCACTGTCTTTGTATTTGAATTTTGAGATCCCTGTACTTGGCGATCTGTTCGTTCTGTTTAACACGAAGATTACTGTTGTTGGGTATCGCCACATCAATTAGTGTTATTTGCCTAGTAAGTTTATTAACCAGTATCAGATCCGGTCTTTTATTCGCCACTGGTTGGTCTGTAAGCACAGTGCGGTCCCAGTATAGCTTGTAGTTGTCATTTTCAAGCATTCTGTCAGGAACGTATTGATAATAAGGAAGGTGGTCGGTTTGGAAAAGTTCCAGTTAGCTAGTTCTTGTTGGATAATCTTTCCTACTGAGTCATGGCGTTCTTTATAATTAGTACCGACAAATGCCTGGCAGTCACCGGTAAGATATTGAATGGTTTCTTGGGTTTGGCATCCATATCGGAATTTGTCTTTTGGACTTGAAGATCTTTAACAATATATTTCAGTTAATTTTTAATTGGAACAACCAGATCGTGAATGGCAAGTAGGAAACTCTCAGTCTCGAGAAACATCTTTCCTGATGTCAACCAATAGTTCGACGCTGTATTGTCGACATATTCTTGGCTGATCTCATTAAGATGTCGCCCATGCAGAGGTTTACTTATCCAGTTACGCATTTTTTCTTGTTATTAGTTACACAGTATTATTATATTATTATTATTATTGCTAGGTATGAAAATAAAATTTAGATAAAATTTAGATAGGCAATAGTTAAGTAGTTTTATTAACAACAGAGCGACAAACCCAGGAAATAAAAAAGTTTCCATTGAAATATTCACGGTCAGCAAATAAATATATAAAAGCAGTAAACATAAGTAAATATAAAGAGGAAATATATACGTATATATATATATATATATATATATATATATATATATATATATATATATATATATATATATATATATATATATATATATATATATATGTATATATATATGCGGTCGCTTGCTGCTGTTCATATTTCTAGTGATTCTGACACAGAGAATACCAATTGTGATGAGAAAAAACGGGTACTTATTCCTGAAGTACCAATAAAAAAAAGGTATACTTTTATAAAAGAATGAAACAATTTTAATACATTCTTTATGGTAGGTACACGTTTATGCGAACTATTATAACAAATATATAAACAAAAATATATTATTGTAAAATATTTTTTACTCTCTTGAATAACAAATAATTTTTAGGCTAAATTTCAAAACTAGAGAGTCCTCTAAAGCTTTAGATAGAAGTGTAGCAAGTCCAAGTCGATAACATTCATGATATTCGTGGTCCAAACAATCAAGTTGTTGCCTTAAGAATGTAAGACAAATTAAATAGTATGTATAACTATCCTTTACACAAAGATATTTTGTAGGAATCTGGCATTATTCGGCATTAATCTGGCATTGTTAGTTGTTGCTTAGTAGAGTACAGTTTCACCTTAAGTTCTAAATGAGAATCTGAAAATCTCCAATGAAGGAGGTAAATAGGACTCAAAAACGAAAACGGAATCGCCAGATGTGGAAAAAACACAACGGAAGGAAAATTATCAACAAGGAAAAAGCTACATCAGTGATAAAGGTATAGCTAGGCCTGCTAAAGTAATTAATACATGGAAAGATTGCAACTAAAGTTGTTGTTTCCAATGATGAAAAATTTAACCCCAAAGAAAGATTGGAGACAAAAACAGGTAATGCTCAATGGATGAAAATGGAAAGTATGCATTTATATTAAATGTGACAAAGAGAATTTTAGTTAAGAGAAAACGCAGTACTAAAGCAAACTGCCAATCTTTTTTATTTGGGTATTACTTCGAGAAAGAAAATGAAAAATTGAGAATACGCAAGCCATTTTTCTTAAATACGCTTTGCATAAGCCAAAAGTTTATATTATATACTGTGCATTTACAAAAAAGTGGCCACACCACACTCTGATAAAAGAGGGAAAGGGACAACAGATTGCATTTCAAGCAAAGGAAAAGAAGTAATAACACAACGCATAGGTACAATCTTTTCCATATGTAGAGGAACATTATTGTAGGAAAGATTCAAAAAGAAGATATCTAGACCCAATACTTAACGTTCAAAAAATGTATGATTTGTACATTGAAATGTGCAATGTAAATAATATACCTCCACAAACACTGTCGTTATCTAGGCACATTTTTAATTTTGAGCATAATCTAGAGTTCTCGCAACCGAAAACGGATAGTTGTGTGCGAGAACCATAGATTTTCCAAAAAAGAGAACAAGGTGCATGCAGAAGAGGAACAGACATAATATCATTCCCACATTACAAAGAAATTAATAATGCACCAAGAACGTGACAATGACAAAAAAACAGAACTCAAACTGTGCCATTATATGTTTTGATCTGGAAAATGTCAGAAACCTACCCAAATCTGAAGTCTCTGTGCTGTTTTACAAACAGAAATTAAATGTATACAATCTGATAGCTCACAGCTCTGCTGATATAGAAGTTTACTGTGTAGTATGGCAAGAAACATTATGTGGGAGATCAGGCAATTATTTGCCTAGTGCCCTAATACAAACTTTGAAGTAAGTAGTTTTAAAACATCCGACAATAAATGATATCATCACGTGGAGTGATAGTTGTGTCTATTAGAACAAGAACTTTCTGATCTCAGTGGCAATCACTAACTTTCTGAAAAAACATCCTAATCCAAACGTTAACTATAAAATACTATATACTCCATACCTGGTCATTCGTGCATACAGGTTGTCGATAATATCCATTCTTGCATAGAAAAAGTTAAAAAGGTTACTGTTGGTCTCCACTATCGCTTGCTAGACTTTTGTTAAAAGTTAACAGACGAAAGCCATTCTGTGTGATTAATATGAAACCAACAAACTTTAAAAACTTCAAAAAACAGCATCGTTAGACCAATATAATAAAATACCTTACACTAAAGTTTGTCAACTACGTTTTGTGCAAGGCGATACGTTTACTGTTCAGTATAACTGAATGACCTCAGCGCCGAATTTTCTACAGTCAATGTTAGTAAAGTTACCAGCAGTACAAGGAAGAAACAAAGAGTGGTTCCCATAAATAATTCCACTGCTGACTTTGTAGTAGCTGCGGTCAATAACACAATACCCAAATTTTTCTTATGTTTTTAAAAATTCTTCTAACATCATTGTATATTCTACTATTGTTATCAGTGCCAGACAGGCAATAAAGTCTACAATAATGACATATTTTTAAAACTTCAAATTTATTTAGGGACACAAAGTTCCAAGTACAGGGGTTACAGTGCCATAGCATAAGGTTCCAAGTATTTATGTATTCCAAGTGTAACATTTTGAAAAAACCTTGAAATTTGCATTTTATACCACAAGGACAGCATTGTTTTATGAATTACTATATTACCAAATATTTAAACAATAATATATAACATACCTGTTAAAGTATAATTTTGTCAGAACTGTTTTATTTGACAGCAAACTTTAACATTAATTTCCTGAAAAATTTTGTAAATGTCGCTTGAAACCTTATGGTTCTTAGCCTTTGTAATCTCTCTCTCTTTGTCAACGCCATATGATTTGAAATATTTCGACTCAGTGCATTTTTCTATCAGTGTTCTTACGGTGTGCAAGTGGTCTATGGTACTAAAATGTTTTCTGAATCCAGCCTTCTCGATAGGTTGATACTCGTAATATAGGGGGTTAAAAATAGAGAGCGGTAAAAATGACCGCTCTGGTGCTCCTAGTATTAAAGGAGACCTGTAGCCACTTTTAAATTAGTTGTCTATTACATTAAATGTTCTCATCGTTTGTTTTCATATGATTAAAAAAAAGTGTATTGTAATGATCTTATTTGAAACAAATTTTATCTTACCTGATGTATGTCCACCATTTGGATTATCCCTTAAAGATTTGTTTGCCAAATCAACCAGGTTTTGTGGCTTACCAGTATAACTTTCTCTAGCTACCATTGAATTTTTAAAGATACTTTCAAAAAACATTATTACCGATTCTGGAATAAAATTTAATTTTAACGCAGAGATCCAGGTGGGTTTAAAGAAAAATAAATTCTGAATTAATATATTCCTTAAAGAAAATTTGAACATCTTGTTAATGTGTTCCTGAATGATAGATGGTGGATCTTCAAAACATTTTGGTTTGACATTAAAGAAACTTCGAATAAGGAACTCGCTAACAAGATTCTTTGCAATATTTGAAGTATCTAAAACCCCACTATTTTTAGTAAGAAACTCAGACAATACGTTATTTATCTCAATAAAATGAGGTTCTAACTGTTTTATCATGCCGGACGTAAATAGTGGTGAAATTGTGTTTCTCATGGTTTTCCACTGCTCGTCTTTTAAGAAAAACAATCCGTGTGCCATATTTGGATGCGCAGGTATAGCAATTCTTCTATCATAAAAAGTGGACGAATGCCTTGTTAGAACATCTTTTATCAATTTAGGAGATTTTAAAACTAATACTGGTTCATCAAAAATAAACATTCCAAAATAGGGCGCATCTATTTTATTCCAAATGCTTTTTATATATTCTGGAGTAACTGATTTCATTGCTAGCACATTATAAAAATTTCCGAATAAAGGAATAGGTTTTGGATGTTGAACGTTTCTCTTTTTCCAATAATTAAAGTGTCTTGTTAGATATTTGTAGATTAGAACGCAGGCAAAACTCAAAGCTAACAAAATATCCATAAACCATGACGAAGTCAATAACATCTAAAAAAAAAAGATAAAATTCATATTAATAAAAAATACTTATACATTTCGCTGGCTCTGGCTCATTATTACAAGGTTTTGTGTTAAATTTTCTATTAAGGAAGAGAATTAACTCTAAAATATTTGTTTTTCTAGTATTTGGATACTCAATATAACTTTGTTTTCAAATAAAACGGTTTAGTATAGTATAATATCTAAAAAATACTTTAAAATCGATTGAAGTTTTTAGTTTTCAGTATAAAAATAGAGATAGAAAAATAACAATTTTGATACAACAAAGATGCATTATTGATTTTTTTTAATATCACATGCAATTATGTATTACCATTGATTATAAACCACACATAGATACCTCACTCTAAGGTAAAAACGAATTCAGTGTTAAACTTCGCCCACTTACACCTCTTTGCCCCTCACGCCTAAGTACTACCAGACTGTATGGTGGCGACATTAATTCAAATCTTTGCCAAGATTGAAAAATAAATTTGAGTTACCTGCTCCGGCCATTGTCTAGTGCAATAGATGACAATATAAGGATGGCATTCAGCATTTTCACAAAAAATTTTAACGTAATTTTAACAATCTATATTATTGACTTCCGATTTTACTTCAGAAAAAACGCTAAAAATTGATTAATGAAAACAGTAGAGGTTTTCTAAAAATTATTTATTTATCAATACACTACAAAAAAAAATAACAAAACATAAAATACATAATACAATTAGGTTACAATGTTACAAAAGGATTGCGAGGTGATAAAGAACATTAACACAAAAAAGCTGGAATATTTGGGTCACATTACCGAAGGTGCGAAATATGAGATATTAGGCTCATAATATAAGGTAAAATTAAGGGTAAAAGATTCATAGGTAGAAGAAGAATTTACTGGCTGAAAAACTTAAGAGAGTGATATAGTTGCAGCTCAATAGATCTTTTCAGAGCAGCCGCCAATAAAGTACGGATAGCTGTGGTGATGGCCAACCTTCGATAGGAGAAGGAACTTCGACAAGAAGAAGAGGATATAAATTTTGTTCTAATAGTAACATTGTACTATAAAAAATTGACAATTTATCTAGAAATGGCAATATAGAAGTCAATTATATTCTGTACAAAATAAGAAATTGTATAGAGGTGAACTAAAATAAATATGATTTACTGTTCGATCGAATACTTTTTACATTTAAAAATTCTCTGAGGACTATCTGAAATTACGTCATCGAGGTTTTAAAAGCAAGTAGTATTGAGTACCAAATGCAATTTTAACTTTGACAAAATACCACAAAATACCAACGTTAAAAATGAATAATGCAAGTGCTTATCTTGATTAAATGACAAGGAATTTCCAACATGTAAATAGTTGAGGACCATCTGCCTAGGAACAATAGGTAAACGCTGATAAACGGACAGGATTAGAAAGTTTAAAGCATCACTAATTAGTTCATATTTCAAAACAAAGTAAATAAATATATTTGAATGTCAATTCTTTTCAAACTAAGATTGTAAAATAAAATTTTAGGAAAAAAAATTTTTATTATTTCTTGTTCTCAAGAAGTACTTTCATTATTGACAATATCGAAACAATTATATGACACATTATATTTTTGAAGTTCCTCCCACAAACATAAAACTGACAAAATTGTCCACTGAAAGCCGTGTAGACCGTGAATATTATTTCTCTCTTTCTGATTTTCAAAAACTTTAATTTTTTTAAAATATTCTAAACCTGCTTTTAAGTTTTGAGCTGACTTGCTTAAAGTTGACATTGGCTTTCTGTTTGGATTACTATCCCTACAATATTTGCTGTTAAGACCATCAAAAATATTATTTATAATTTTCAAAAATTCAGCAGTATGAGGAGCCGTTTTGGTGTGTAACTGCCCTACAGCTATAGCTGTTGATATTCCTGATTCAACTGAGTTGGAAAAAATTTGTGCTGCTAATTTTACACGCATTTTTTGAAAATTATTAGGGTTTATATGAACGTCTGTTATTTTCACGATGCATCGTGCTCTCACATTGGTTCTATCGATATTGTATGTGTATTCAATATCTTGCCACGATATTTGTTTAGAATCGGCAAAAACGTCAACTTTTTGTTAAGAAAATTATTTCTTAGACTTTTTAATAAGTGGGGTGTATCAAATACAGTGAAAATCCTCTGATTGCCTATTTCTATTGCAGGTTGATCCTTACATGCGCCTAACAGCTTAAATAAAGCTCTATTATTAGATGCTTGATCACACACTAACACTTTTGGTATATACCCAATATTTTGTAATTTTAAAACAACTTCAACTACAATGTTTTTTTAAGTTGTCGCTATGTATTGGACCACCTGTAACAAAATAACAAATAGGAATCTTCCAGTTATGTAGCAAGCCGCGCATCATGAAAACCAGACCTGTGTTGGCAAGTTTGTTTGTTCTTCCTAAAGCACCTAAATCTTTAAACCCTTTTATAATGTCATCTAATTTATTTTACTCCAATTGTTTTTTCAAAGAAATTTCATCAAACATTAACACACAAATTTTTTCCCATTCATCCATTGTCTCTGCTTTTTTCTTCAACTTGTCAATTAAGGAAGTGTTTAAACCAGTTCTTAATTTTATGACACGCAACCAAGTTTGAATTGTTTTTACTGAATGTAATACAAAGTTAAGAGATCTAATTAAAAATTTGTAACAACTAGGAGACTTATAATAAATAGCCAGAGCTAAATCCTTTTCATTGTGACTCCATTGTGAACGAGTTTTGTGTGAAAACTGCATATTAACAAAAGTGTGCACGTATTTGCTTTTATTTTCTAACAGTACCTGTAACATGAATTTGGTTGCCGATTTTCTGTTTTTTGTTGTTCTTCTACAACGCTGACTGTTCTTCTGACGGCACTTCTTCTTTAAAACATTTACTTGATACTCCAATTTTTTTAACTTCTCCGTCAATTCAGTTTCAAGTTTTGTGGGCAAATTAATTTCAAAACTGGAAATATCACTGAGACTACTACTTGATCTCTTAGACGATGGAGTTGACCTAACCATACAATCGCCACTTGTAGATCTTTTACGTTTCGTACCGCAATAAACGTGTGTAGAGCATACTGGTGGGGTATCACCTAAAATAGGTAATCATTGAAATGTATGTTTAATTTTAATTAAAGCAAAACAAGCATCTCCATTATTTCTAGAGTGATACTAACAACGCAGAAGGCAGAGAAGGTAGAGAAAGAAGAACAAGAACGAATGACTGGTTTGACGAAAAATGTCAGATCATAACAGACAAAAAAAACAAAGCATATTTACTGATGCAACAGGGGCACAAAACCCGACAAGCAGAGGAAGAATATCAACGACTATGCAAAGAAAAAAAGAAAACTCACCGAAGAAAAAAGAGAGAATATATTAACAAAGAACTTCAAGAACTACAAGAACTAAGTAAATCAACAGAGACAAGAAAATTTTATCAGAGACTAAACAAAAGCAGAAAGGACTTCAAACCGAGAACAACGATGTGTGGAGATAAGGAAATATGACGGCTGCATTGGATAGGTCATGTAGAAACAATGGAAGAAGGCGAAATACCAAACAAAATATTCAAACAGATGCCAGTAGGAAAAAGAACAAGAGGAAGACCGAAGTTGAAATACTTAGAACAAATAGAAAATAATATAACAACCTTAAAAATAAAAAACTGGAGAAAAAAAGCACGAAACAGATCAGAATGGAGAAGAATCCTGGAACAGGCCAGGACCCAAAAAGGGTTGTCGAGCCAGTGATGATGATGATGATGATGATGATACTAACAACGCATTCATATTAAAAAAATCTCTTTTGATTTAATTGTATAAAAAATATATAAATCACTCAATATCAACTGATTTTATATAAAATATATTTTAACAGTATTATTCTCATTGACAAAGCGCATTAGGTAAACATAAAAATATTTCCAAAGTTGAGTACTCACCTAAATCAGTTGCTAACTGTATAAATTTTAGAGGAACTGCATTTTTCCTTAATAATTTTCTTTGGCCACTTTGGTAAATATGTTCCACTGCAAAATGATGCTGGCAAATTACCCTCTGTTTCAGGTCACTGATATCCATCAATTAAATATCAAAATTCCCGCAATTTCTTTGCCAAATTTTTGTGCGCTCTACGTCTTTCAGGGGAAATTTAAAAAAAGATATATTATTATTTGTTCCATCGTTTCTTTCAAAACATCCCGCGAAAGCACACTTATGCGTTACAGAGGCCATTTTATTTAAAATCCTTTCTTTGATAAAATTCCGCTATAACTTCTCACAACACTAATCACAGATAATACACCTATAGGGTAAGTTCGGCCCTGACACTACTCCTATCTCCTCGCAAGTCAGAGAGAGAATGAGAAATCTCGATACGGTCTTCGAATGGCGCCATCTAGTTGTTGATACGTCTTTCGGTTACCACGAGGTGAGCTATCTAGGGTGTGGTTTATAATCAATGGTATTACTATATTTCTTGCGACACGGCAAGAAAGGTAGTCCAAATCATATACAAAAACAAACTATTATCACCTTTTATTGGTGACTTGATACATACAATGACCGGCAAAAAATGCGGTAACCCTATAAATTTCCGAAAATAAATTCATTATCATGGATAAAGACGAAATTATCCCCAATAAATGGACCCAATGGAACTACTGCTTCTGCCAAAACATTCTTTATATACCGATGAGCATTTAGGGGGCCATTGATTAAAATAATTTCAGTTCGAGCTTCAAATGAGATTCCAGCCCAAACCATGACACAACCGCCACCAAACTTTCTTCTTTGGGACTTCAAGCTTGGGCATATCTTTCATTTTCATCGCCAGACTTCAAACAGAACCGCGATCCGTCAGTAAAGAGTATTCGGCTCCAATCCTTATATGCTAGTGTTGATGTTGTCAAGTAAAAATTAGTCGATTCCTACAGTGTCTGAGTTGTAATTTGGGAACAATAGCTGGCCTTCTTGTCATTAGTAATCTTTCATTGAGGCGTCTTCTAACCGTTCTCTCTCTCTCTCTCTTCTTACATTCACATTTCGAACCTCCTGCAGACGGTTTCTTGCAGTAATTGCAGTGGAATGGCGATTTCTTAGAAGTTCCATCACAAAAAAACGATCATCTCTTTACGAGGTAACTCTTCTACGACCTTAACTAAGTCGACGTATGTATGTATCAGTCTCTATAAAGCAATAGATCTACGTACTGTAGTTCTCGGAATACCTAAAGTTTCGGATACATAAACTTGACTTCTTCCATCTTTTTGCAAAGCAATAATTCGAGCAACATCTACTGTAAATAACACCATATCTAAATTATTCACTAAGTCGAAATCTTTCAAGATGTCAAGAAAAAAGTAAGCACCAGAAATAATATCATCCGCAAACTACCAAATACAAAATGGGGAGCACAACCACACACTCTCCGTACTTCTGCCTTAGCATTATATTTTTCTGCCACCGAGTTTGTAGCACCAGTGTGGGAAAACTCTGCTCACGCTAGAACGTCGATGTTGCGGTTAATACGAATAAGTACATTTATTTGTGCTTTTCTATAGCAGACTTATGTTACAAGGAATGATATTGCGCAGTTCACTGTCAGCAGATCCCCTACTCTTGACGTCACAAGGAGAGTGGCCGTTATTGTAATATATCTGTTTATAACGGAAGTTTTAATAATTTTTTAGCTTTTGGCTTCTTTGTTAAGCTGGTTGTAGAGTTTATGGTGTTTTGTGAGATTTAAATTGATTTGTAGGCTTTTTAGTGTAATAACATAACTATTAGGAATATTTTGAATTCTCTATGCGATTTTAGTGATAGTGGCTTTGTAGGTATAACTACTTTATATAAACAATATTTTGGTGTTTTAGAAGTTAGGGTATCTTTAATAATTAAGAAGAATAGTAAAGAGAAACAATGCTTACTTTTCATTAGCCCATATGTTCCGCTCCAAAAACACTCACTGAAGATCGAAAATCATGGTCATCATGGAAAAACAAAAGCTGGAATTCTTCGAACAAAAATTTCTAAGGAAGATATTTGGACCTATTAACGAAAACGGAGTATGGAGATCCAGGTACAACCATGAACTCTACCAACTTGTCAAAGAGTCACTAATATCCAAATTCGTTAAACTTCAGCGATTTCGATGGGCTGGTCATGTAGTAGGAATTGAGACCGAAATATTGCAAAAAGACCTTTATATAGTATAATTCAGGGCTCAAGACCAAAAGGAAGGCCACAGAAAAGGTAGGAGAATAAAGTGGCAGCGGACGCGCAAAATTTGCTAGACCTCAGAACTTGAAGAAAATCGGCATAGTTTAGAGGAGGCCAAGGCTCAATTTGAGCTGTATTGGAGCGCCATTGGAGAGAGAAAGAGAGAGAGATGTTTAAATATTATTGAGTGAGTACTTAATATTCAACCATACCCCTCCTGTATTTTTTAGGGACTTTCGCTAGGAATAATTTATAAGCAAAATATAAAATACGTTGAGCAGTAACTAGTTGTTTAAGTGATAATCAGGCAAGAGATGCCGATAAATCTGGTAAGCTTTATGGTTTTGCCAAGGACTCGGCAGTAGAAAAACTATGGGTTATTGCTTGTTGCCGTGAAGACAAATTTAATCCTAACACCTCAAGGATTTGTTCCAAACGCTTTAAGCCAGTAGACTTTTAAAGGAATTTGGCAGCATTAATTGCTGCAATATTAATCAAAGAAAGGACCTAAGCTGAAGGTTGATGCTGTTCCTTTTCTTCATCTATTACAATTAAAAAGTTTATTCATAAAGTAATTTAAAAGGTAGGAAAGGCTTTCCAAAATAGTCGATGAGGATTGTGGAAGGGTGATGTTGTTCGTTTTCTTCATCGCCTACAATCAAAAAGTTTATTCATAAATTAACTTAAAAGACAGGAAAGGCTTTCCAAAATAGTCGAAAGGATTGTGGAACAGATAATTATACAATCTCTTTCAATCTCGAATATATTTTATAATTAAAAAATTAAACCTAACTCTTAAAAAAGATGTGAGAAATAATTTTAATTCAATATCAATTCAAGATCAATATCCCCTCCTTGAGACTGGCGCCAAATAATACAAGCCAATCAAAAGAGAGCTCGTAAAATTTACGAAGGTTACCTTCCTAGGATTCTTCTTCTTCAGCCTTAAGTAATTCAACTTTGGACATAGGCCTCCCTCAAACCAATCCAGTGTTTTTCATTTTGCGCCACTTGCTTCCAGTTGTGTCCTCCGATCTTCTCAATATCATCAGCCCATCTCATCTGTGGTCTTTCTCTGCTTTTCTTTCCTAACCATGGGCTCCATTGTTGTATTTCGTGGTTCCATCTTTTATCCTGCAGTCGAACATTGTATCTTGCGAAGCTCAATTTTAATTTGGCAGCATATTCTCCTGCGTCTTTTACTTTGGTTTTGGTTTTGGCTCTCATAGGATTAAAAAGCGAGAAATCAAAAAAAAATAGTTTTTTTGTATTCACAAATAAAATAAAATTTCCAAATTTATTTTACAAATTTATTCATTTACAGAGAAAAGTATGCTAATAGAAAAAAAAAGAAATTATATTTATATATTATCTTTATATATTATATTAAGAAATATTATATTATTTGGATAAAACCTAAATTAACAGAGGTCATAGAGTCGGGAAAGTTTGTCAAGATTTAAATGTTAAAAATAAACGCGAAGCATTTATAGCAAGCTGGTTTACAGGAATAAAAACTCCATCATGAAAGGTACGACGATTAACCATTATCCATATAGGAAGTGATACAGGGTTCCTTGATGATGATTTGCTTTAATTTGAGTCAAGAGAAACAGGAGATTATCATGAAGAAATAACTTCCTAAGTATTTAAGCGCTGGTTTAAAAAAATCTTAACAAAATTAGAACCTGGTGGGGTTACATCAATAGACGTTTTAACGTAATTTCCGCGGCATCCAGGTATCATCAATAAGCTTTCTGCAAATTTATTGGTATTTTTTAGCTTCTTGCTTGTAGCATTCTGTATTTTTAATGAGTTAAATCGTATGGTTATGATTATAGTAGATCGAGGCAGGACCCATTTATGATCCCTACAGATACTTAGACCTCCAAAGACGGGTACATTATATCACCCCTATTATACGAAATAGGTCTATAAGGACCTCGTCTTCGGCGCTTCTATGGGCCAGGCTGTTTCGAGCTCCCATATCTGCACAGCAGAGGCTCCAAGTCTTAACACTTTCTGCCGTTCTGAACGTCTAATCCTTTAATAACCTTGCGGCCTCACAGAAAGCCACAAGTCTCTTTAAGGATAACTCCTTAAGATTGAACCCAGGATCTACCACCACTGGTAGGTCATTGCCAGGAAATTCCAGAAGACATGTAAGGAGTTTTCCCCTACCTCATTACGAAGATGGCACCATGGGCTAAACGCCAATCCAAGCAGATGAAGGTGCTGCCTAAGTCTACAATGGCCGGTAAGCATACAGACCACCAGAAAGCACCTTGTACTCTGTCTACAAGGAGAAGTTGGGCTGTAATAGTTTTGGATGGCCCCACTATGTAAAATTTAGCCTGTCTTATAACTCCACAACTGGTCCAGAAGTCCTGGAACCTCCGCAGAAGAAGAAGCTCTTTGACAGTACCCCGACCAGTACTGAAGGGCACTCAAATCACAGGTTCGGGTCCACCTGCAGAGTAAATGAGCCCTGTTATATCAAGACGTCAGCCCGTTTGTTTCCTTTCACGCCTGTGTGTCCCGGTACCCATACCAAGTTAACCCTATTGGTCTGCGCGCCCTCAGCAAGTGCTCTCTTGCACTCAAGAACAAGCTTAGAGCTGACTTTGGGCATTTCCAAAGCCCTTAGCGCTGCTTGACTATCAAAGCAGATAAAGATGTTCCTTCCTGAGCAAGCCCAATTTTTTTTCTCCTGAGCACATATCAGAATCGCAAAGATCTTGGCCTAAAAGACTAATGCATGGTAGCCGAGAGCTCGGTCAAATTCAGATCCGATTCCGCTCCCATATACTCCGACACCCGCCCGCTCGTCTATCCTTGACCCATCCGTGTATCAGGTCGGCTCGTTTCGTCGGATCAGTGCAGGCTTTCGTTCAATCCACTTATCCCGGTCAGGAAATTGAACCAAGAAGAAGAACGAGAACTCAACTTGGGGTGTCATGCTGTCTTGTACCATAGAGAGCACAGGAAAACAATTAAGAGCCTGTCTTCAGATGTTACAATGGCCCATCCGACCATTAATTCCCAACATGTATCTAGAGCAGTAAAGATGATAGGCTGCAATCATGGCTTCGTACTCTACAATAAGATGTAGTGAAGATAAATCCAGCAAAGCCTTAAGAGCCGCTGAGGGAGTGGTCGTCATGGCTCTTAAGATGCCAACGCATACTAACCTCTAAAGTTGAGACAGCTGGGCCTCAGTTGAAGCCAGTCTAGCCTGGGGCCGCCACAATGGTCGCATACGTCATATTTAATTTGGTATAAATAAACCGTTCTTTGTTCTCAGTAGCAGTAATACATTGGTAAGCGATCCGTGTAGTAGCTTCTGGGGGCTTGGAAGACTAATACCTCGAAAGCCTTGAAGAAGACAGCAAAAGAATGTCGAAAGCTCGACGCACTGATAAGAAACGCAATTTAACCCAGAACACACTTAAGTTCAATATTAATTCTTGTAATAGTATTAATCTTAGCTCTAGGTTTAAATTGTACTAACCGCGGAAATCTTTTGGAACGTATTCTAATTATCTCTGACCAAACAAGCGATTCCTATCAAATCAAGAAAAGCTGACAGTCAATTGTTAGTCGTAAATTGTCGAAAAACTTTAGTGAAAACAACACCTTTGCTAAAGCAACCAATAACAACTGCATTCACAAGCACTCAAAACAACGAATTGCAAACAGTGAATTATAAAAAAACAGAAGATATACAAGTTAAAATGATAACTGGTAAATGAAACAGCAGAAATGCAGAAATATATATTGTAACCATCTCAAGGACAAGATTAGTAAATGGACAGAACGCACGAATCAAAAATAGAAATAAAAAAATAAACCTAAACCACCAAGAAAATTCGTGTCAGGTATCCAAAATATAAACTCATTAAAAAAGATTTACAACTGATATCGTTAAAGATAGAGCTGTATTTGTATGTAAATTTTGTAGGAGACAAGATTAACAATAGCTTAAGTAACCACAATATTGACAAAAAATAGATTATTTGATATATTTTTTAAACGATTTGCTAATAAAACAATAAATTTATCATTCCATACCTTGTTCGTCTCCTTAACAGTCTAATAAATTTGCTCACTGCTATAACAGTGTACTTAATAAAAATATTTTTACTGTAAAATAATATATTTAGAACATCATTCGTCCTGGAAAAAGCAAAACAAAGGAACAGATATTTTTGCAATAACCTTTGGCAATTATTCGGATTAAGAAAGTTTATAAATATTTTTAATGTTGTGCCTTATCTTCTTCAGAGTCGTACAATTTTTTTTTTAAAGCATTTTTCAAATACTTCGCAAAAATTATTTGATCGATTCCAAACAATTTTATAAAAATTTCTATAATATTTAGTACGCAGTAAAAAGAGGTAAATGAAAGCAGACAATAGATAATAACAAAACATCATCATCATCATTGGTGCTACAGCCCTATAAAAGAGCCTCGACCTTCCCAAGTCTATTACGCCAGTCAATTCTCTCCATTGCCAACTGTTGCCAGTTTGCTGCGCCTATTTGTTTACCATCCTCATCTACATCATCCCTCCATCTGAGTTTTGGTCTACCCCTTCTACTTCCCACAGGTTGTGACATAAGGATTCTTCTAGGAGGGTTGTTCTGCTGTGATCTTGCCAGATGTCCTGCCCATCTTAGTCTTCCTATTTTTAAAAAGGATACTACGTCTTTACCACCAAATATATGTTTATACACTCGCGATCATAAAATCCGAGTCACCTTGAAAATTTCAAGTTTCTGGAATATTTTTGCCTCTGGTGCAGCAATAACCTTTTTTTTAGGCTAACGTATTTTTATTTGTCATCAATGTTTATTTTGAAAGAAAAAAAAACGGTTTTTTATTGTTTTTATTGAAAAAGCAGAAAACAAACCAAATTGTTGATAAAACAGTAATACGAAAAAAAATGGAAAATACAGAACGTGGTAAAATGTCAGTGAAATTTCAATGAGTAATATCGTGTATTGCCTCCATTTGCTCTAATGACCTCTTGAAGACGACGGGGCATACTCTCAATTTTTCTCCGGATTACATGTTGTGGTATGTTATTCCACTCTCTCACTTACAGATCCTTGAGCTCCTGTCCGTTTTTAAGAGGAAATGTTAGGGGTTGAATACGTTTTTTCAAATCGTCCCAGATATGTTCGATGGGATTCAGGTCCCGAGACCTAGCTGGCCAGGGTAACCTCGTAATTCCAACCTCGTCCAAGTATTGCATACTGATCGTGGCAACGTACGTTCGCGCGTTGTTCTGCATAAAAACGACGTTTCCTCCAAGCCTTGCCATGGTATGCATAACATGTTCTTCCAGAATCTCTGTAATGTCCTTTCGTGCAGTTAAGGACCCATTTTCGATGAAGGGTAATTCTGTGCGGAAGTCGGAAGATACACCTCCCCATGCCATGACCGAGCCTCCACCAAATGGCATTCTTGGAGCAATGCAAGCTTGTGAAAATCATTCACCGGTTCTCCTCCAAACTCTTACACGTCCATCGGATTAAGTTATGCAGAAAAGGGATTCATCTGAGAATAACTCTTTGCTCCAATCGTTAATTCCCCAATGCGCGTCTTGTCGAGCAAAAGCTAGTCGTGCAACTCGATGCGCCAGGCGAAGTGGCGGTCTTGTAGCCATTACTCGAGAAGATAGTCCAAAAGAACGAAATCTTCTCCTGACCGTTGCAACGCTAACATTGCGATTTCGTACTTTCTGTAGACGATTTTGATGCATAATCGCAGTTGAGGTCCGGTTTCTTAAAGCCTGAAACACAAGAAAACGGTCATCTCGTACCGTGGTCATTCTTCTTCGTCCAGAGCCAAGTCGTCTGAATAGCAAACCCTTCTCCTGAAAGTGTTGAAATACTCGTTGAATCGTAAAAAGGCTTACGCCAACAGTTCTTGTGACTTGCCGTTGAGTGTGACTGTCTTTCACAAGCTCAACAATTTGTGCCGTTTTAACAACAGTCAAGGGTATTTTTGGCAAAAAATAAACAATAATAAACACTAATAATGGCACTAATAAACACTAATGGTGGCAATAATAAACGTTTGTTCGTTGCGTTTGAACAGAAAGTCGAAGCACAAATGAAACATCTAAAACAAGCGGCAGTTACAGGTACCGTTCATTTTGAGAAGTGTGCGCTTTCCCGCGAAATCGGCACTATTGAAATTATTTGTTGCAAAGGAAACCGCTAAGCCGACAACAATTTCCAGAAACATGCATTAGTTTGTATTTGTGTTATTATTATTTACGATAAAGCCCGTTAAAAATAAAATATCGGTGATTTTCAAGGTGACCCGGATTTTATGATCGCGAGTGTATCTGTGATATATCTCGTAGTTGTACCTCCTTCTACAAACACCATTTTCACAGATGTCACCAAATATTCTTCTCACGATCCTTTGTTCAAATAATAACAAAACAATAGCGTAAGAAAATTCAAAATCAATAATTAATTCAACAGAACGGAAATATCTCAATATCATAAACCCACAGCCTCCTAAATTATACTCTTTTATTAAATTACACAAATCTGATCACCCAATAAGACCTGTAGTATCTTTTTATACAGCTCCGTCATATAAACTTTCAAAAAAACTGTTAGAGACTAATTTAGAACACACTAAATTTTCACCTAAATTTACCGTAAAAAATACAGTAGAACAAGTTAATAAAATAGAACATTTTCAATTACCTAACAACTCCAGATTAATTTTATTTGACGTAAATAATCTTTTTCCTAGTATTCTCCCTACAGAAATTTTTGTTCTAGAAAAAACATTTTAGACCATAATCATCTTACAAATTAAATCATTACTTTTAAAATTTTACATTTTCTTGAAATTTGCATAAACCAGGACTACTTTGAAATTAATAGTCAAATATATACAAAAACCAGGGCAGGACTTATAATAGGTAATCATCTAAGCACATTGCTATCAGATATTTCTTTGGATCATCTTGAGACAAAGATTTCAACACATTCCGTATTCAAACAGTTTTTATATTGATGAAGATACATACACGATGTATTGATATGTTTTACAGGACCCAATAGGTAACTTGATCAATTTTTCCTCTTCTACTTATTCTTCTTTATAAGCGACTCTGCTTGTTCATCTTTTGCGTGGTCGTTTGATACTTCATCTGCCGATTGGTGACTTATCTCTTGCTATTTTGACGACACGGGTCTCCTCCATTGTGCTTATGTGGTTATTCCATTTTTCTTTTCTATTTTGTGTCCATTCATTTATACAATGTACGTTACATTTTCTTCTAATGTCTTCACTTCTGTTTCAATCTCTCAGCTTATTTCCTGTACTTCTTCTTAGTACCCTCATCTCTGTCGTTTCCAATAGCTTTTGCGTTGTGGCTGTATCGGGTCTTGTTTCTAAGGCATATGTCATTATTGGTCTTATATTGGCTTTATAAATTCTTTATTTCATCTCAGTGTTAATGTGTCTGTTTCACCATATAGTGTTATTAAGGCATCCTGCCAGTCTATTTGCTTTGTGTACTTGATCTTTCACTTCTTTGTCCAGGTCTCCATAATTAGACAGTGTAATTCCCAGGTATTTATTTCCATTACTTGTTTAATGCTGATGAGTTGATACATATGGTTGGTTCTTTGCATTGTTTTAAATTTCTGAGATGAGATTTTCATATTAAATTATTTTGCTCTTATGTTAAATATGTGGACCAGTCTTTGCAGACTATTTTCATCTTCAGATTAATTTTAATCGTATATCAATTTACTCTATAGTGATATTGAATGTACAATAAAAACAGAACAAAATCATTTCATAAATTCTTTAAATTTAAAAATTATCAGATTTAAAGGAAACCGGATTTCTCCGTATTTCATAAATCTACCCATACTGACATGACTATACAGAATTTATCATATCATCCTACACAACATAAATTGGCAGCCTACCATAGCATGTTACATATATTAATAGAAATTCCGATGTCAAAATACAACTTTTCCCTGAAAAGAAAACCCTGAAATTAGTATTTCCACCACCAGTGGTAAAACCCAGTATATTAAACATATACAGTGATGAGTGTCACCACCCGGCAAAATAGCGGAAAGGATAGAAGATAGATTAAGTTGTGAGATAGTACGAGATAAACTAGTTCTAGACGTGGCTATTTGACTTCAGTCATAATTATACGGATGACCTCGAAAATATATTATTTTAGTAATTTCTGATTGAATAAATGATTGAATAAATTAAGATATATTATAGTAAATAACATTAATTCTTAGCGATTTTAAATTATAAATCTTTAAGTTAGTTAATAATAAAAATAACTCAACTGAAATATTTGACTAAACTAAAGTAGCGATTTTAAATTATAAATCTTTAAGTTACTTAATAATAAAAATAACTCAACTGAAATATTTGACTAAACTAAAGGTAGGTACAACAAATGACAACAACAACATCAGTCAAGAAATACAAGCACGGATTCTTAGCGGTAATAAGTGCTTTTATGCATACAAAGATTTAATGAAAAGTAAGTTACTAAATCGTGAGTCTAAGCTGAGAATCTACAAAACAGTAATTAGACCAGTGGTCACATATGGATGTGAAATGTGGACCCTCTCAACCACTGATGAAAATCAACTGAGAATATTTGAGCGCAAAATACTAAGGAAGATATTTGGACCAACCCAATGCAGCTATAGTTCTTGGAGAATTAAAATGAACCACGAGCTGGATGAACTAATGCAGAGCGCAGATATTGTCAGATTTGTAAAATCACAAAGACTAAACTGGCTTGGTCACCTAGAAAGAATGCCAGATAATCGAGCTGTAAAAGTAGTCCAGAGATGGAAGCCCCAAGGAAACAGAACAAGAGGAAGGCCCCGTAAAAGATGGATAGACGACGTAGAGAGGGATCTTAAAACCATGAACATCAGGCAGTGGCGAAGGAAAGTATCCGACAGGGCAGAATGGAAGAACATTGTTAAGCAGGCCAAGACTCACAAAGGGTTGTAGCGCCATTAGAAGAAGAAGAAGAAAGGTAGGTACGTTCTGTCCGAAAACAATTATTGTATATGTAATTGGTGTAATAGTTAGAGACATGGTCTATTGACAAGAAGGTTGGGGTTTAATTCACACCAAGGATAAAATTTTTGTTTTATTCAATCAAAAAATATTAAAAAATATGATACATATTAGGTAACAAGTTTTCTAAAAATTCCAGTTTTACAGTCTTTTACAGAATGTAAACAGAAACTTTTTATTGAAAAAACAATTCGTAAAAATGGTTTTAACGGTCGAGGAAAAAGTGCAAATTGTTCTCTGGCATGTGAATGGATTATCAGACAACATGATTAGACAACAGTCTGTAAATATGTTTCCAAATAGGCCGGCTCCAGCACGATCAACAATTCAGTCTATTATCCGTAATTCTTTTTACTTATGGATCAGTGTTCGCTCCAAGAGGAGTTCGTAGACGTAAGGAGGTAAATCCAGATTTGGAAATAAGGAACACTTTGATTTGTGCAAGTATTGAGCAAAATCCTACCCAATCAACATCTCGTCTCGGAGAACAATATGGAATTTCAAGATTTAGGGTAGGTAAAATTTTGAAAAGACATGGATACCGTCCCTATAAACTTCATAAATCCAACGAACAATTCCCTGGGGATTAATATAGACGTTTAGAATTTTGTCAAATTGCAATGGAAATGTCACATCAAGATGAACATTTTTTAGAGAACGTTTTGTTCACCGATGAATGTACGTTTTCATTGCATGGCCGTCACCATTCAATGAATGCTCGGTATTGGTTTCGAGGAAATCCTTGTCAGATTTATGTCGCTCGTACCCAGCGTCATCGAAAAGTAAATGTTTGGGGAGGCATAAGGGAATCATGTCATTAGTCCATTTTTTATAGACGGTATGTTGACTGGGCGGAAATACTTGGAACTTCTGCAAAATCAAATTATCCCAGCCCTTTGTAATTTACCAATACCTTTCGATTCCATATGGTTTTAACACAATGGTTGTCCTGCACATAATTCTCGCATCGTCAGTGAATATCTCAGTGCGACTTTTCCTAATCGATTGATTAGTGGTCACGGAGATATTTTTTGGCCTGCAAGATAACCTGATCTTGCACCTTGTGATTTTTTCATGTGGGGATACATCAAGTCCAAACTATATGGAATTGAAGACGATAGGCCTAATTCTCTCCAAGAATTAAGAGAAAAGATCTTTGATTCAATGAGAGGTATTAGTCCAGAAACATTAACTAATGTTGGACGAAACTTTTATAATAGTTTGGGTTATTGTTCTGCTGCTAATGGAGGCTTATTGGAACATTTTTTGTAAATACATTTCACTAGAATAAAATAGGTTTATTTAGAATATTTTTATAGAATTTCTACCTATTTAAACATTTTTTGTAAGTACATTTATTTAGAACGTTCTTTTATGTTTGAATGAAGAATTTTTACTTTATTTTCGAAAGTACGACATTGTTTTTTCAATAAGATTTTCATGATTTACTATAAACACTTTTAATAAAGACTGAAATAAATGTTTAGTGATTTAAAGCAAAACGATATAATATCTGCATAATTTCAAATTTTAATTTTTAAAAAAGTAAAACCTCCATGTTGGATTCGAACCCTGAGCGCCTGGATGAGAATATCGTGCCTTGAACTCTGATCCACCAGACTTTTATAATTATTTAGTGACAGTTTGGGTTATTGTTCTGCTAGTGTTCAAATCATAGTAGAAATTATTCTTGTTTAATAATTTAAAACTTTAGATTAGATAATCACTATTAATTAAATCATTTTATTCACATTTTTGCTTTATTGTGGTCAATCAGTTTTTACTTTATGCGAGATTAAAAAATGGAAATACGTCACACATACGACGATAATAATTATGACCAAGGTGATTAAGTTCGAAGCTAACGTCTAAAGGTGTGAGACTATCAATAGTGGTAATGTAATGTAATGTAAATTATAGGTTTCTATCGATTATTTCTCACCTCTACGAGTTTCATCTCTTTTTATTTTACAAGGTAACTGTGTTTTCTATCTCTTACGTTAAAAAGCCGGGTGGTAAGACACTCATCACTGTATATTAAACCTAGAGCTAAGAGTAACACTATTATAAAAATTAATATTAAACTCACCCGTCTTCCGGGTTGAACCGCGTTAATTTTCATTGACCCGATTTTCATTGAAATTAGTATTTCCACCACCAGTGGTAAAATCCAGTACATTAAACATATATATTAAACCTAGAGCTAAGGATAACACTATTATAAAAGTTAATATTAAACTCACCCGTCTTCCGGGTTGAACCGCGTTAATTTTCATTGACCCGAAATTTCGACATCCTGTCTGATGTCTTCTTCAGTGCTTCCTAGGTCTCAGTTTCCCAAGTCCCCAGACACTACTAAATTGATCAATAATCACTTCACTACTACCACTGGGAGCGGAGGGCGGTTGATTCACACCGTCGATGGTGACGTCGTTTGGGTGGTGGTTGGCGTAGTGGTTAGCGTGGTAATTGGCACGGGGATTGGCGCAGGAGTTTTTGCGAACATTTCCGACAGTATGATTTAGATTCGCAAATGGACGGACGCATATTTTCTTTATGGGAGGTCTCCATGTAGAAGGTAACCGTATGCCGTCATCTCTTTAGTTGAGACAATTTGGCCTTTTTTCAATTTCTGTGGCTTTTCGGATAATTCTTGGTTTATAGAAGTGGATGGGGGATATGGTTCTGGAGTTTTTAAAATAAATTTTGTGACTTGTATGAAGATGGTGTTGACCTAGAGCTGAAGTTAAATCGCAATTGAGAACAGAAATGGAATGTTCATAAATCCTATGTTGGATTCTACGATTTGTTTGGCCTATATACTTCGGGCTGTTCATTGGGATTTGATTGATCTGACAAAAGATGATCATCTCCAGATAAGGTTTCCGCGGTTAGTACAATTAAACATAAAGCTAAAGAAGTAAAAGTTAAAGAACAAGGACATCTAGGAACAAGGTAAATGTAGAATGCTGGAAGAGTTTAGGCGAAAAGACAAGATAACAAAGCGCGCTGTTGCTACTACTAAGAAAATAGATAGTCTGCATAGCTGCATGAATAGTTTAAAATACCCAAGGGGATAAAAAGGTTAGACAGCATTGCTAAAGCAAGGAAAAAATTATCAAAAGAGGTACATCTTGTGCGTCAGCACTATACCATGCCGTTGTGCACATTAAATTCTCTTTTTTTTTGTAGAAATCGTGGTGTTGTTCAAATTGTACTTTTTATGACATAGTACGCGTAATCCTTTCCTGTCCTGAGCTAGTTGTTCGGCTTCATGAAACCCTTGGTTAATCAATATTTTTGTTTGATCTACCCAACGGCTTGGAGATCTTCCCCTAGGTCTCTTTCCTTTCAATTTCAATTTTTCCATCGTACCTGTTCTTCTAGCAATGTGTCCAAAATACTGCAAATATCTCTGTTGTATTTGTTTAAACAATCTATCCTTTACTTTAAGTTGTTCTAATATTGATACGTTAGTGCGATGATCAATCCAGGATATTCTTAACATGCGTCGGTATACCCACATTTCAAAAGCGTCTAGTTTATTTTTATCCGCTTTCTTTAAGGTCCACGTTTTGGATGCATATGTGGCTATGGGAAAAATAAGTGCCCTTACTAGCCTTAGTTTTGTGTGTATTGTTATGCTAGAATTCTTTATTTATTATTATATACTGGTTTTACCAAAAGAAAATACGTTTGAATAAACAAATAATTTTAAAAAGGAATTCTGTAATAATCAAAAAATTTAAATAAGTTTTAAAATCGCACACTAATTGAACCATAAAAGATTAGTTATCACCAAAAAAAATAATAAATCATAAAAGTTGTTAATAACAAACGAAAATTTAGATAAGGATATGTTTATATTATTTTTACAATAAATAAATACGATACTATAATAAGACGCTTTCTTCTTCTTCTAGTTCCATGACCGTTATCGATCGTTGTATATCATATTGGGTATCGTGAATCTTTAAAAAGTAATGATGCTAATATATACAGAAGACATTTAATGAGTGATATAACGAGTAATGGCATACTGATGATGAAGCTGTCGCTTAATAACGTTGGTTGGTCTGTAGTTATTTCTCTTAAAACAGCTACATAATTAGCTCAAATTAATACCGAATTGAATTTAAAATTAACTGAAATTAAATTTCCAATAAAAAATCACGAACTGATAGTAAAGGTCCAATTTCTTGGTTTGATGATCTATTAAAAGTAAGGCAAGGAAATTTTTCCACGGTTAAGATAACTGCTAACGTTACAAAAGAATTTATTGAGTATAACAAGTTTAAAAATCAACAATAGCATAATAGAAAAAACTGACGCATAAGCATTTCTTTTATATTTCAGAAAATATATCTCATGGCAGTTGGAAAGTTATAAATTATCCCAAAAATAAATTTCAAATCAGTAAGTTGGTCCGAGCGCGAGTACATCAAACGATTTCAATAATTATTATTTTACTTTAGTAGCTAAACATACAGTGTGGAAACCACTTATAGAATAACACTGTTTGTGTCCTTATTATAGAAAATAATAAAAAACTCTGGGACACGTTAACTTTTAAATGTAAAAGTGCGCTTTTTAAAAATAAATTTAAATGTACAAAGTGATTCACGCAAGTCTGGGATAGTTCATAAACCTTATTTTTAACGAAACACCCTGTATATTTTTATGTTTTTAAAAGATTTTAAAAACCTGATTTTAACGAACTATATCACGTAGGGTCTATAATAAATATTACAAGGTGAAATTTTAAAATTAATAATTTATCACGTGATAACATTTAAAATTAGGTAAATACAGACAATACACTTCTACTCTAAGTGTCAGTATATTGGAGAAAATTTCTGTTTAGTAACCGTGGTAACATTTTTTGTCATGAATGGGTAAAAATTGTCTAGATAGTCTGCTAATTAAACTAAATCGGTAAATAATACGGATTGTTATCAATCAGTTGTTGGTGTGTTGACATTTTACATTAAAATAATAAATTCCTAATTAAAAGCTAATTTCTTGCAGAAATAAAAATGAAATATTTAACTGAGACCCACCGAATTGAGATTTTAATGATGATCGCTTACGGGGAGAATTGTCGAAGTCAAGTTGAAGTAGCAAACTTATTTAATCATAGGTATCCTCAGTTGCCTAATATTGCACAAGGTACTGTGTCTAAAATTTATGCACAATTCAGAGAACTTGGACATGTCAAACCATTAAAAAGAAAACCGAACTTCATTGAAAATGAGGTGAAAGTGGATATTTTGTTAAGTGTCGCAGAGAATCCACCGTCAAGATCACGTCAAATTGCACGTCAAAATAATGTGAGTCACACAACTGTCCTAAGGTGTCTCCATGAAAAAAAACTTCATCCATATAAATTGACTTTTGTGCAGAAGCTAACAGAAGACGATCGAGATCGTAGAATGGATTTCTGCGAAATAATGATGAATAAAATTAACACAAATGAAATAGCTCTTTGCACAATTCTTTTTTTTTTGTTTTTTGATAAATCAACATTAACATTGAACAGAGAGGTAAACCGACAAAACTGTAGATATAGGTTAGCGGAGAATCCTCATTGGATGCGTGAGACACACATTTAGTATCCTCAAAAGTTGAATGTTTGGGCAGGTATTATAGGAGATCATTTGGTCCTATATTTTTAGATGGTAATTTGACAGCGAGAAAATATTTAAGCATGCTAAGAGACGATGTTCTTTCTCAGTTGGCAAACTTATATTCCAATCCAATAGATCCTACCCTACCTCATGAAACTGTCTGGTTCAAGCAGGACGGTGCAACACCCCATTATGCTTTAATGGTGAGAAATTACTCGAATGAAATCTTCTTCGATAAATGGATTGGGCGAAGGGGTACTATTGAGTGGTCAGCTAGGTCGCCAGATCTTACGCCTTTGGATTTTTTCTGTGGGGTTATCTCAAGAACAAAGTATATGCAACACAACCAACTAGCATTGAAGACCTCAAAGAAAGGATAACTACAGAAATACGGAATATTTCACCTCAAACTTTAAACAAAGTTCGGGACGAGTTTTATAAGAGACTGTGTTATTGCCAACAATAAGGTGGAGAACATTTTAAGCATTTATTTTAATGTAATCCAATCAATTACCTCAAGTATTCTATGAATTAATTGTCTTGAAGAAAATTATACATAATTTCAAAATTTCACCTTGTATTATTTATAATAGACCCTACATGATACAGTTCGTTAAGATCAAGTTGTTAAGGAGCTTTTAAAAACATAAAAATATACAGAGTGTTTTATGTAAAATACAGATTATGGACTATGCCAGACTTGCGTGGATCACCCTGTTCATTCAAATTTATGTTTAAAAAGCGCACATTTAAATTTAAAAGTTAAGGTATCTCAACGTTTTTTATTATTTTTTAAAATAAGAACACAAACAATTTTATTCCATAAGTGGTTTCCACACTGTATAAGTTTTTTTTATTTCCACAAATTAAAATGTAGCCATAGATTTTCTGAAAGATATTCTCCTCACCACTGTTTATTTTTATTACCTGTTAGTAATATTGACATCAGGAATATTTTATATACATAGTTTGAAAAAATCCCCACTGTACGAATATATACAAATTTAACACGTTCGCACCTAACCTATTGATACTAGACGTTCCTCAGAAACGGATATGGGTTTTTAGGTAAAAAACAGGAATATTGGATTAAAACTCGGACACATGGATTAGTATATAGATATTAAAACATTTTTTTTGGTTTACTTAGCCTGTCAGTATACTGGTAGTCAAGATATAGATGTACGTTTTTAACTATATACTAAATACCAGTATACTGGCAGGCTAATCTAGACAAAATAAACAACAATAATCGCTGTATAATTGGGAAAAAAATTTCTATTATCAATTTTATCATTTTTTTTTATTACAAAAGAAACATAATTTTCATTTTAAACTTAAAACTATAAGAAATAAATTTATTGTTTGACTTGTGTATGGAACAATTTGTAGCAAGGAACTATGCATAGTCCTGGTGAGTCGGGGCAGCTGGGACAATGATAACGGGACCTTTTTCGGGCATTTTGCTTAGTGCAATATCGGCACAGTAACATACCACTTTTATTTTTTTCCGTGACAGGAACTTGTTCTGGGTAATGCATATTGTTTGCAGTTGTTTGTACCTGAATAGCCTTGTTATTGTCGATAAAGTCCATTACTATGCTCTCACTAAATTGCAAAAAAGAAGTTTTCTTATTCGATGCTCTCTTGTAGATGTAAAAGCTGTTCCAAATGCATATGTCTAATAGATGGAAAAACAATTTTCTATACCACCGAAGTGTTTTTCTTGGTACCGAGTAATATGACAACATCTGGTCTGCTCGATCTATCCCAGACATGTGCTTATTGTAGTCAAGCACACAATCGGGTTTAATTTTCGTAGCACCTCGTTCACAAACAACCTCAGTCATAACGTGCTTATGCTTTGTGCTGATCATTCTGACATCACGCTTATCTTTCCATTTAGTAACCAATACGGGCCCTTTACGTTTCCATACAGCATCTCCTTTCTTTAGCTTCTTTTTTAACATGTCCTTGGGGTTTCCAGTTCTGTCTTCTCGTAGAGTTTCAACAATGTGTGTCTTTTCCTTGAATAGGGCTTCCGCCAATCCTACGCTGTTGTAGAAATTATCCATGTATAAAACATGACCTTTTCCGAAATAATCCTTCGTCAACTCTTTGACAATATCCGCCGTTTTCAAGGTACCTCTTCCGGTATATACAATAATATTTAATATATATCCATCGTGTGTAGTGAGTTCGTATAGTTTAATCCCATACTTGTGACGTTTACTGGCTATGTATTGTCGAAAGATGAGACGACCACGCCACAAGATCATGGCCTCATCAATAGAGAGCTCTCTATTAGGGTATAGACAATTTTGTATATTTTTTAGAACAGCGTCCAAAATAGTCCGAATCTTGTAAAGACGGTCCTCAGTATTAACATCAGTATGGTCTACGAATCGTAGCATTTTTAAAATCCCTAGAAATCTATCGCGGGCCATAGTTTTTCCAAAAACAGGGTGGTAGTAAATACTTTCCCTGCTCCAGTGTTTGGCAAGGGAAGGAAATTTTACGATGCCTCCCAAAACACACAAACCTAGGAATTATTTGAGTTCCTCATTAGAAACTTCTTTCCATACACTTCTTTTTCGTTGAAGTGTTGTAGATGTGGATACAGTGGGTCGTCTATTAGTTTCACATACAGTTGTGTTGATTATATCGTTGTCGAAAAACACATTAAAAATAATCTATGGGTTTTGCATTGGCCGGAAGATTTACATTGATAGACGGTATTCCAGTAAAATCAAATTCTGTTACATCTTCTTCTACTTCGCCCCAACCATAATGTTCATCTGAAATGTATTTTGTAGATTTTTTCTGTGTCATAGTGGTATTTGTTGTCTTATTATGGCAAATATGTGGTTCATCTGTTAGATCAAAATGTTGTTCATCCCCAGATTCACTTTGATCGGACTCTGTATCTTCAGAACTATTTACACTAGTTTCGCTAATATAAGTTTTATCAACTACAGAATCATCGTCAGAAAAATCGTCTTCGGACTGATTAAGATTTTCTGGGAGAATATCGAAACATTCTGCCTCTATTTTATTTGCTTCAATCTGTAATTCTTGTTCTGTTAACGGGCGGTTGCTAGCATACTTTGAAAGTCTAGGTTTTTTCATACCACTTGGGCTAAAACAAAAAGAAAACAATTAATAATGCACAAACTATTGAACCACTCTGTACATAACTTTATTTTTCATCTAAATTTTATAATACTTTTAAGAACAATCATAAGTTAACTTTTTTAGTGTTATGGTTTTGGTTTTATTTTCTGTAAATTTTTTACACACAGTATTTACTTATAAGACGGTACAAAGTTCGCCGGATCAGATAGTCCCATATTAATATAAATTTAAATCATACCATGCCACAAAAAAGCAATTTTATAACTAACAAGATTGTTCTAATCTTAAAAGACTTTATTTCTGAGATTCTTTAGTTATATTTTCTATCTTTTTTTAGTTCATGTAAACTCAAACCTAAATAAAGCATGATATTGATTCTTCTGAGAGTATTGTAATATGTTGTCTTATTTTTTGATATTTACAAGTAAAGGAATATTCTGTACGTCGTAGTATTGGTAGAAGAATACATGTTAATTACTGATCTAATTTTAGGCAATTTAGTTGCTTATATATTGTATAAATTAAAATAAATAAATAAATGAAGATTAAATCGTAAGCAATAAAAATATATTAACATCCATTAGAATTCATAAAGTGTTATTATTTAAACAATAGACAACTTATAACTAATTTAAATTATGATAATTTTCTGAATGGGAAAACGTTGTGAGGAATATTTATCCGTTTGATAAGTTGTAGCAATCTACTAGGTCAACTACAACAATCGCAGAAATTGTTAAATCTTCCTCCCATACGCAAACCGTGAAAAGATGGAAAAAAGGGCAAGGATGTAAACTTGCCACGGTAACACTAAGTAACCTTGGAAAGTCAGCATCAAAGAAGTACTTGGGAATGACCAGGAAAAATCTTAGCTTGACAGTTGGTTTTTCAACTAGTCATTGTCAACTGAGCAAACACCTCCACACACTGGGACTAGTAGCCTTATTTTTATGCAGGAAGTGTAAACGAGAGGACGAAACTGTAGAGCATGCCCTATGTAAATGCCCAGAGTTATCGTTAATACGAGAGTACGCGTTCGGCGAGTCCTGGCCCACACCTGCCCACATAAAAGAGATGTCCCCTGGCAACTTGTGACTAGAAATGGCAGGATATACAATAAGCTAAGGACGACAACTCACTAGGAGGAGGCACAATGGGTCAATTGTGGCCTAAGTGCTGTGGAACTTAACTCGCCCTCCCTACTCTACAGATACATAAGTTGTAGCAATATCAAGTTTTTTTTTGTAAATTTTTTATAAAATTGACCCTATACAGCGTGTTAGTAATTTTACCTGATTTGACCCATATACGTGGTTCTGAGAAATGTTCGTTACGCACTTATCACGATTCGTTAGTAATGATTGCGTAGCCCAAAATATTTAAAGTTTGAACAGCAAAAAACGGCAAAACGATAACTACTATGTGAATAGTCAATACAAGTACATATTAAATATTATGTAACAATAAAACACTGAAAACTTTGTTTCCAAAACTTCCACAAAATTTATTTTAAACTCTTATCACTACAGTTCTTTCGGCTGATTGTCTTTCTCAAGTGATCTATTTTTGGCATGCGTTTACACTTTATAGTCTCTAATGAAATAAGTTGAGGAGAGGAGAACTGTTTGTCTCAAGTTGGTCATTCAGAATTATATCTGTGTTTTTTAATTTGTTGATTTTCATAGATTCTAACAAAGATAGCTTAAGGCCTTTATTTTGAATGTGAAGAATTTTAAATTCGTCATTAAAAGAATAATTATGATCTAGAAGGTGAAGTGTGTATGTAGAATCTATTTTTCCATTATTAAAAGCCCTTTTATGTTCTGCCATTCGTTTATTAAAATTTCTACCAGTTGGACCGATGTAAGTTTTTGGGCAGTCGCCACATTTAAGTTTGTACGCAGCACTGGGTAAGCGTTTTTTATTTTGGCTCTTGTTGTTTTTAATATATTTGCCTAGGTTGTTATTTGTTCTGAAAGCTGGTCTTATTCCTTTCTTTTTTATGTGTTTGGCTATTTTTGTTGATATTTTGCCTGTATATGTAATCGAGCAGAAGGTACCGCGTTTTTTCTCTGGTGGTGGAAATACTAATTTCAGGGCTTGTTGCTAATTCCCATTAAAGATTGTATCGTATCAACAGCTACCATGGCTGGGCTGTGGATAAGAATGTCTAATTAAGATGATAAATGCTCTGATCATTGACAACACGGTTACACAAATATCGATACTAATGTCCGGACTTCAGTCTGGTGGTAGGGGTATCTTGACCGGAGATTGTCAGAGCTAGACTACAAGTGGTTCGCGAGGAGATAAAAAAAGAACATGAAAAAGTAGAGAATTTTGGGTACCTGCCATTCTTCGCTTAATCTCCTCATTTCTGGTTCGATCCATTTTTGTGACTCTGTAGCTTCTTCTCATGAACTCCATTTCAGTTGCTCTGATTTTGGACCTGTTTCGTTTATTTATTACCCAATTCTCTGCTCCATAGGTCATTATACTGCGTATAAAGGTGTTATAAATTCTCTTCTTTGTATTTCTTGTAATCTATCTATCCCACAGTACCCCGTTCATTTGTTTAATATATGTTCCTGTCTGTGCTAATCTGCTGGTTATCTCTTGCTCGGTGGTTCCATTTTTTGAGAGTATGAATCCTAAATATTTAAATTTGTCAGTGCCTTTAATTTCCCTATTATCGTCCATTTCCAAGTTTCTCACTGGTTCTTGCACTGTTGTTAAATATTCGGTCTTTTCTAGATTTATTTCCAGTCCATTTTTTGTGTATTTGTTTTCTAATTTTCGAAGCATATAGCACAGATCTTCTTCATCTTGAGCCGTTACCACTTGGTCATCTGCAAAGCTTAATGTGTACAAGGAGTTGTCCCGGATTGATATTACCATCCCTTCACATTTCCTTTTCCATGGTTTTAATATATGTTCGAGGAATATCTTGAACAGTGTCGGAGATATAGAGCATCCCTGCAATAAGCCTTTTGTGGTCTTAAATTCGTTGGAGTATTTATTGCAGGTTTTAACTCTTACCTTGTTGTTGTTGTAAAGGTTTTTTACGGCTTCTATTAACCTCTAAGTTCTTCCGATTTCCTTCATCGTGTTCCATAGTTGTTTTCTGGGGACCGTGTCATATGCTTTTTTTAAATCTATAAATGCCATGTGTACTGGTCTATTTTGTGCCATTTTTTTTTCAATTAATTGTTGCAGTGTATATATGTGGTCTATGCAAGATCTTCCTGCCGTGAACCCCGCCTGATCTCCGATTTTATTTGAGATAGATTTTTTCAGTTTTTCTTTCAGTATTTTTCCATATAACCTGCCCATACATGCTATCACACTGATGTCTCTGTAGTTCCCGCATTTCTTCTTATCTCCCTTTTTATGTATCGAGGTTATATATGCTTTGGACCATTCATCTGGTATTTCGTTCAGGTTTATAGCGTTACTGAACATTTCGTGTATAATTCTGTGTAGTTTATCCGTTCCGTACTAAACAACTTTTAAAGACTAATCCTTTTTATTTTGTTAAGATAGTCAAACATGGCATTTTGAATTACAAATTTTATTGTTTGCACAACATGCACACTTAATTATTTTTACAACCACGTTTGCAATGCCAACGCTTCTAACCTTGGCTGCCTAATATGCTATTTTCTGCTTCAGCTTATCTGTCTGACAGTTATTTCTTTCTCTTACATTGAATTAGTTGTATTTTCTAATAAAACTAATTTTTCGCTATATGGATTAAACTCGGACCTTACGAACTTTTGTTTCAAGGCACCATTTTTCGTACCTAAAATAATATATATCTTTGAATGCTCTAACTATCGAGGAATTACACTCCTAAATGCAGCGTATAAAATATTCTCCAATATACTATGCCATCGTATGGCACCATATGCAGAGCGAATAATAGGACAATACCAGGCTGGTTTCAGAGGTGGTAAATCAACAATTCATCAGATTTCAACCCTAAGACAAATTCTAGAGAAAACACTGGAATACGGTGTAGACACGCACCACATATTTATAGACTACAAGGCAGCCTACGACTCTGTAAATAGAAGAGAATTGTTTAGAGCAATGATAGACCTAGGAGTACCAAATCAGTTGGTAAGTTTAACCAAACTAACCCTTGAAAAAGTTGAATGCAAAGTAAGAATCCAGGGGGAACTCTCTGAACATTTTAAAACAAATAACGGGCTACGTCAGGGAGACCCACTCTCCTGTATACTATTCAATCTTGCTCTGGAAAAAGTAATACGTACGTCACAAATCACAACTACCGGTTCAATATATAACAAATCTGTGCAAATCTTAGCATATGCTTGTCATCAAGTGCCACCAATCACGCACTTCGATGTTCATCGCCCTTCCTTCTGGAACGTATAATTAAATTTAATTGGTTGAGAAATGAAAAAGTTTCATATAAAAGTTAATTTATCTTTAAATATGGGACATTTTCGGATCTCAAGTCAGTTGTGATAGTAGTGTCTAACTCATGGTTTTACCCGTGTAGGGTAGCTCCCTAGAGCACTTTGCTCGAAGGGCTCTGTTTCTTTCTAAGACTCTGAAGCTGAGTTTTTTTCTTCTTAGAAAGAATGTGTTTTATTTACCACCTTAATAAAACCACAAGGGCATTGACCTCCTCAAGGTCATGCCACAATAAGAGCGTACCGGCCAACTACGCAATATTACACCATATTGCGCAATAGTTGGACAAATTAATAAACATGGAAACTTGCACCAAGTTGCAATCAGTTTTTCATACGTTTATTAATTACACCGGAGACGACATGGCGCCCAACCTTCAACGAACTCTACCACGACTCCGAGATGTCAGAGTTCTCATGCTCCGCGATCGAAAATCGCAAATAGTTCCAACACGATGCCTGCATCAAAACCACTCAAGAAAACAGCGGGGAGAAGCATCGGATGTTAGTATACCAAACTAACATGCCGATATCCACCTTCTGCAGCCCTGAAACCGTCGATGTGCCATATCTCCGACGAGCCAGCCTACTTGATGCTAAGTACCTGATGCAATGGATGTCTCCGCAGTAGCCAGTCACTGCCTGCCCTACCATTATGTGGTCCAGAGCACCACGGAGGCCCAGGCAAACTCGCCTACGACACACCGGCGACATGCAGATGGGAAACGTATAGCTAGAGAGGACGAAGCCGCCGTAGACGAGCACTTCGTCGAGGATGGACCTGCAGATGCTGTCAACAACACCGACCACCGCCTGTGAGTGTTTTTGTGCAGTGTAAGTGCGCGCTACGCGAGTGTACGCGAGTGTAGTGTGTGTTAGAGGACTTGTAAGTAATTTGACAATATAGACATATTCATTTTGATATATTTCATGTTATATTTGATATATTTTATGCATTTTATTTTCTTTCCTATATGTGATTTGTAAAAAAAATTGTTTTCTTAAGTTTTTTAATAAAATCATCTTTTTTTATCAGCCTCAGAGTCTCCAAAGCAGGGGGGATGTCATCAAGTGCCACCAATCACGCACTTCGATGTTCATCGCCCTTCCTTCTGGAACGTATAATTAAATTTAATTGGTTGAGAAATGAAAAAGTTTCATATAAAAGTTAATTTATCTTTAAATATGGGACATTTTCGGATCTCAAGTCAGTTGTGATAGTAGTGTCTAACTCATGGTTTTACCCGTGTAGGGTAGCTCCCTAGAGCACTTTGCTCGAAGGGCTCTGTTTCTTTCTAAGACTCTGAAGCTGAGTTTTTTTCTTCTTAGAAAGAATGTGTTTTATTTACCACCTTAATAAAACCACAAGGGCATTGACCTCCTCAAGGTCATGCCACAATAAGAGCGTACCGGCCAACTACGCAATATTACACCATATTGCGCAATAGTTGGACAAATTAATAAACATGGAAACTTGCACCAAGTTGCAATCAGTTTTTCATACGTTTATTAATTACACCGGAGACGACATGCTGATGATATCAATATTGTTGGGAGAACGGAAAACGCAGCACGAGAGGCGTACGTAGCATTAAAGGAAGCGGCTACAAAAATGGGTTTAATAATAAACACCAACAAAACAAAATACATGAAAATAGGTACGCAACCACAAACACTACGGCCACTTGTTATAGAAAATGACGTCATCGAAGCAGTTAACGAATTTGTATACCTGGGAACGCTCGTCAATACTGAAAATGACACTACCGCAGAGATAAACCGCAGAATTTGCACGGCTAATAGATGCTATTTTGGGCTTAATCTCCTTTTTAAATCTACAGTTATATCAAGAAATACAAAAGTAAAACTCTACAAAACAATAATACGCCCAGTCCTAACATATGGTTCAGAAACCTGGACTTTAACAAAAAGCAATGAAAACATGTTAGGATGTTTCGAAAGAAAAATACTAAGGCGCATCTATGGAGCGGTAAATGAAAATGGTGTCTGGAGAAGACGATACAACTTCGAACTCTATAGGATATACCAGGAACCAGATATCGTAAAACACATAAAGATAGGACGTCTGAGGTGGGTAGGCCATGTTATGCGGATGGAGCAAACCGACCCAGCTAGAAAAACGCTCCTTGATAGACCTATTGGTCAAAGAAGAAGAGGAAGACCCAGAACAAGATTCCTAGATAACATCGATGAAGACATGAGAAATATGGAAATACGTGCTTGGCGGAGGAAGGCGATGGATAGGGACGACTGGAGAAAAATTCTTGGGGAGGCTAGGACCCACACAGGGTTGTAAAGCCAAAATGATGATGATGAAAATAATATATATGTTAATATACCACAGCTGAAATATTACGAGAAGTCCATTGGTTACACGGAATGTTATGCCCACTTCTACATCCTAATCGTATTTATTACTGGAAAACCTAATTATTTTTGCAGCTTGTTTCTCCAACGATTCTCTATATCGCCTACGTTCGTTCAAAATGTTTTCTTGTTGTTCACAGTTATAGCAGATTCCAAAACTGTTAACTTTTTCCCCAAGCGATAATTTTATGGAGCACTGATTACAAATAATTATATCTTCGTACACTACAACACAAGTTAAACGAAGCATTGAAAATAAAAAGTTATAAATTGGACACATTAAAGTTATAATGAACATTTTCGAGAATATATCACTTTGTTCAAAGAAGAACAAATCTCAAAGTTTCATACCAATGAAAGTTATTAATTATCATCTTGAATTTAAAACTGAAAATGTTCTATATTTCAGCATTTATTTTACCTTTATTAAAAAACGTTATCTTTGTCGTAGGATGGTCTTGGTATAGCGTTCTAAATCTAAAATTATTATAATTTTGTGACTGCATGTCAATCAACCAATATGTGAACCAAGATATGTAAGTCTATTTCATAAAATACAACAAGGCTTTCGATTCAAAGCAAAACAATTACAATATAATGACCTTCGAATTATAACAAATCTATATTATAAACAGCAGGCACGCATACGCATTAATGAACACACATCAGAGTTCGAAATTAAAAAAAGACTGCGACAGGGGTGTATATTGTCACCACTACTATTCAATGCATACTCTGAAGAAATTATGAAAAGAACTCTTGAGGGAGAAACAGCAGGAATAAAGGTCAATGGAACACCAATTAACAACATTAGATATGCGGACGATACTATCATAATAGCAGACATCCTCCAAGAACTCCAAAAGCTAATGAATAAGTTAGTTGATATGGAGAAGAATATGGATTATCAATAAACACCAAGAAAACTAAATTTATGAGGATATTAAAAACCCAAAATAATGATGAAATCCTCACAATTAACGGTAAAACTTTAGAACAAGTTGAAAATTATAATTATCTTGGCACAATAATTAATTACACAAACCATTACTCCAAAGAAATCAAAGTTCGAATAAAGAAATCACGAACAAGCTTCAATAAAATGAGAAAGGTACTTTAACTGAAAACTGTAACAAAACTGAAATTAGACTTGAGAGTTAGGCTGGCAAGGTGTTATATTTTCTCGACTCTGCTTTACGGGATAGAAACATGAACACTTAACGCGTCGACTACTAAAAAGTTGGAAGCAGTTGAACTGTGAGTGTATAGAAGAATCTTGCAGATATCATGGACCGAGCATATAACAAACAACGTAGTCATGAGAAGAGTCAACAAAAGAATGGAAATATTGGAAACCATCAAGTCGTGAAAACTGCAATACCTGGGGCATGTTATGCGTAATGAAAGATACAACATACTCCAATTAATTATACAAGTAAAAATGCAGGGCAAGAGAAGTGTAGGAAGGAGAAGAATCTCATGGTTGCGTAACTTAAGGGAATGGTACGGATGCAAATCGATCGAACTATTTAGAGCGGCAGCATCTAATATCAGAATAGCTATGATGATTTCCAACCTCCGGAGATGGCACGTAAAGAAAAAGAAGATGTCAATCAAATCGATTTAATCGCGTGAATTAAGTTGTAGTATAATATACTACTTTGGATTGAGCGTTTTCATCAAAAGGCATAATCAGTCGCTCTTTCCCACTTATTGTAATCATATATCAACATACGCTTAGCTCACACGTTTTGGTTTACTTCCTAAAATAAGGAAATATTTTCCAAATTATTCTTAAAATTTCGTCGATATACTGCGAAAACCAAGTAAATGACAAATTTTGAAATATTGAGTTAAGTATACCAAAATTCTCAACTTTTTCATACAGGTAAAACCCAATAAATGATACGACTTACCATTCAGCAAATAATTTGTGTTATAAACAAATAAGTTACACCTAACCAACTTTTTATTTTCAAATAAAACAATATATCGCTGCTTACTTCCATAAAATCAAAGTTCTGTTGCGTGTAAAACAAAGTAAGCCCACATATATTATTATGCAGGACAACAATATATTTCTACTACTGCATACCATATTCAGTAAAAAGATGATAAGTGTTTTTAATACATTTTACGTGTATGATTTATTAAAATTTCTCTTTCATATCGACTAGTAAAAACCTTTAAGTAACACTTACTTCATTCTACCTGAAAACGGGTTGAGTTAAAATTTAGAAATGGTTACTAAGCTAAACCCATAAATGATCTTTATAACACATACACAGATAAAATAACTGAAGACAGCTCTCACTAGGAAGTTTATATGAATTACACACAGCTGTCCTTGATAACCTAAATGATGAGAAAAAAGATACTGAAATAGGTGTACCCACGAACAATTTAGTGTCAACTGAAATAGCTAGTTGGATATTAAATCTACTTCTTGACAAAGTATGGAAAAACGTACGACCGCTACAGCGTTGGAGAAAAGCTAACTCTAAAGATTGGGTAATAAATGTCGCAAAAAGGAGGCGGCTGAGAGTTTGCCCTATGAGATAAAAAAAAAAGAATAGACCAGCAAAATTGCCAAAACCAGTTAATTGTTCAGAGTGCTTTTACAAATGTGCCAGTTATTTCAGCGAAGATTACAGACAAAGACTATGTCGTGATTATTGAAAGTTAGAATGTATAGGCCAGAAACATTTTCTTATTGCAGGTATTAAAACGGACCACCAAAGAGAGTCGTTACAGTTCGTCGGAGTTTAAAAAACCATGTGCATTATCCAAAAAGTGTTACTTTTTTTTGAATGGTCAAGACATACAGGTACGTGAGAAATTTTTTTGTAAGACACTTTGTATATCAGCGTCGTTAATACAGGATGTTGTAAGAAAAACTAATATTCTAGGCTGTTATGCAGATACGGATAAAAGCAGCAAGCATACACTGCCAAATAAAACAAGCAATAAAACCCGAAAAATCGTGAAGGCTCATATTAAGTCTTTTCCAACCGTGGGCCCACATTATATTCGCCAAACTTCAAAGCGTAGATATTTGGACAAAAATTTAAGTATAAGAAAAATATACCAAATTTATATAAATGACTGTGAGCAGAAGAAACTGAAAGGTGTTAGCGAAATTACATATCGAAGAATATTTTCTAACGACTATAATTTAAGTTTTTTTGTTCCTAAAAAAGATCAATGTTTCCTCCTCCTAAGTGCCTTCTCTGTTGAGGTTGGCGATCAATATGGCAAATTTCTCTCTGTTCTGGGCTTGATGAACTTTTACCTTCAATCTTGCCTTCTAATATTACCTGAAGCTGCTCAAATTCCCTATGGCGCTTTATGTGTTCTAGATATGACGTCTTTCTAATTTTGATAGTATGATAGTATGATAGTATATTTTGATCAATGTTTAGTTTGTAATAAATATGATAGGGCTACTCCAACTGACAAATCGGATTTAGAAGACAGTTACAGAGAACATCAGAAAAGAAAAGAAGTATGTAATCTTGAAAAATAAAATGATAAGAAAAGATCTAATGAACAACGGGACTTTGTTTCAATTAGTTTCGATCTACAGGCCGTACTACAGATTCCAAGTGGATTGACTGGACAACTATATTATTCTCGAAAATTATGCATCTAAAAGTTATGTGTATATCAAGCAACATTAGCAAATGCAGCTTATTGTTTTGCCTGGTCAGAAATTAACAGTAGATGAAGAAGTTCTGAAATAGGAAGCATTATACTCCACTACTTCACTACATCAAAATGTGTTCCAGAATATGTAACTGAAATAAGTTTATTTTCGGATACCTGCGGAGGACAGAATCGTAATTAGCATATTGCAGCCTTACTATTATGGGCTGTTCAAAACATAGACCATTTAAATATTATTGAACACAAATTTTTAGAGTCTGGATATTCTTATATGGAAGTTGACTCTTTGCATAGTAGTATCGAAACCGCTAAAAAACACAGATCTAACTATGGGATGCCAGATTACTTTTCTGTTTTTCAAAATACAAGAGGAACTAAAAATATCAAGGTTGATGATAAAAAAGTATGTATAGAACCATACAAATGTAAAGAATTTAAATACTACGACTTTTATTATTTAAAAAATTTGTCACATACTTTAATTAAAAACCGGACAAAAGACCAAAACGGCGAAAAAATAATGTGGTTGAAGATAAAAAGAATGAGATTTGTGAAAGGAGAGACAAACAGAATCTATTTTAATTATGACATGTCAACAAGCTTCAATTATATCCTTTCTGATACTGCACTACAGTCAACAAGAAAAAAGTACGCCAAGTTATCAACTAATACAAGCAATCTCGAAGAACTTTAGCGACTTTATGATGCACATTTGCCAATTAGCATAGCAAAAAAGAGAGATTTGGTAAAGCTATGTGATAAGGGAGTGATACCGGAGGAATATCACGGGTGGTATTGTTATTTGAAAACGGGATATTATGTAACAGACATCTTGTCAGAGCCTGCTTTCAGTGACGAATCGGACAAGGAAGGCTTATAATAATAATATTGTTATTATTATATTCGAAATAAAATTGTTTTTTTCTATTAAACTGCCTATCATTCATATCAATAATAACTATAACTACAAACAGCTGTTAATAAAATTTTCAGGGAAAACCAGTTAAATGTCATAAATATCGACTAATACCTTAAAACATTGCTATTACCTAGTAAAAGCCTCATATCTCAATCACAAAACTGGAAAATATTATACTTGGTTTATTATATTTGTGTTAAATATGTTATTTGAAGAGTAATTGATTAATTTAGATTTACAGGTAAAACCAGGTAAGTGATAGCATTTCCAACTTAAATGTAGGATTAGTCAAATAGGTGTCTCAACTTTTTCAAACTAATGATAGAATATCATTTCAGATATATGCATCTTTCACTAGAATACCTAATATCAAAAACAAGCTGACTGCTTAATTCACAATAAAAAATTAAACTTTAAAAACGTTTTTTCTCGATTTCGGTATTCCGACATTTACCTGGTTTTCGCAGTATACCGACGATTTGGTCTTTTGTGAAGACATAACGGTATACCCATATTTTATAGGCGAAGATATAAATCATAATTTACCGCCACACATTAGCAATTAAAAATATGCCATTGTACTTAAAAGTTTTTAAAAGAAAGTAAAAATAAGTTATTTTATTAAGTTACGGTCATTAAATAGACGAATTTTTTTATAACATTTTACGAAGATATGGAAAATATACTTATCTACTTATTATTATTATTTATAAAGTCAACTGTCCTTGAAGGTCTAGTGCTGAAAAATTTACATTTTTTTCATTACATTTAAAATTTCTTTTCGTGTTTTCGGACATTTCTTAACTACTGTCTACTACTTCCCTTAATTTCTGTCCAATGCTTTTTCTTTCCAATGCTTTTTCTTTCCAATGCTCAATATTACTTTATTATAAGTATTCATATACGCTGTCCTTTCATGTCTTTTTTTATCTATCTTTCCTACTTTTTTGTATTAACTTTCATGAGAGTACCATTTCGGCATTCTTTTCTTTTTCATTTTTTCAATGTGTCTTAAATATCGTATTCTCTGTGCTTTGATTGCTCTCTTTATTTTTAAAATAATTCCTTAAGTTCTTTATTATTCCTTCTTCTCCATTGACCCTTTATTTTCACACCTTCATATTTTCCTATACCATCTTTCTAAAAAGTCTATTTCTGATTTATTAAGCACCTATGTTTCGCGATTTTTGCGATATTAATGTCAAAAAAATTATTTTTTTTTGTTTGTTTTTATGTCGTACCGGCATATAATTTGGTTAAAAAAAAATTCGTTAAATGGAGTTTAGCTGGTTTACATAATCTTGGAGTTGCCGTTTTGGTTAGCAGAAGACAGGTCTATTGCGCAATGCGCCAGTTGCTTTCTAAATTGTGACGTGAAAGGATACGCGTCATATAAGTAAGAATAAATTATCTTACTATAGTACCTACCTTTTTTCATCATCTGAGAACTGAATTATTATGCGGATAACCTAGTTTACATTTATGCTGTGACATTTAAAATAAACCGACATATAAGCCAAAATGCCGATTTCCTATTAAATTTTACCCCAGATAATAATTTGAATGTCAACTAAATGGAATTAGGTGTCAATAAATTAGTTTGAATGTTTTTTTTTTGTCTTATACGTACCATCCTATAGCGAGACACAGGAATAAGATAGTATCCATCATCATAATTGTAATGTATGCCTCTTTAGGACTGTGGGACACAATATAACATGAAGCTATTTACGGCCCCCAAACCATATGGGCTGGCATCAACAGAGAGTATGGTCTTTATGTCAGGATTAAAATAATGTAATCAAAACATGCCTGTTCATTATGTCCCCCATGCCACTCATTTTTACTAGAAAGTAAACATCTTAGAGGACTAGTGTGTTCTGATAGGTTTGGTATAAATTTTGCAAGATATACTATGTTTCCCAAAAAACGTTGTAATTCTTTTCGATTACTTGGTGTTGTCATTTTTGTAATCGCTTCTGTTTTATCACGATCAGGTGAAATGCCCATATTACTAATCTGATGACCTAAAAATTACTTACTTAATTACTTTTGTTTGACAAAATTTAGATTTCCCCAAATTCAAAGTTGGGCCACTCTGTTTAATTTTTTCTAAAACACATTTCAAATTTTTATCATGTTCACTTTTAGAACATCCAAAAACCAAAATATCATCAAAATACGTTATTGTTGCTGATACACTATCTAAAGGTTCAGACATATATTTTTGAAAAATTTCAGGTGCAACGGTAAGGCCATATGGTAATCTCAGATATCTATAACGACCAAAAGGTGTAGTAAAAGTACATAAAAGTGAACTTTCATAATTCAAAGGCAACTGAAAAAAAGTAGATGAAGCGTCTAATAATGTTAAATAATTAACCCCTGAAAGCTTAGCAAATATAGTATCTTGAGTAGGAATTGAAAACCTTTCTCTTTTAACATATTTATTAAGATACACAGGATCCATACATATTCTAATATCAGATGCCTTATTTTTCGAAACAATTACTACAATAGTATTTTGCCATTCTGTGGGTTCACTAACTGGTACGATAAGGTTTTTACGTACCATATCATCAAGTTTATCTTTAACCTGGCTCCTTATAGCCAGTGGAATTTTTCGTGAACCACTTATGAATGGCACTACATCACTAGATAAAGTTATATTAAAATACCTGTTGATCTTTCCTACACCTGAAAAAATGCACTTATAACTATTTATGATATGATTTGTTTCATTGTCTATCATACTAACACTAGGCTGATCACAAACAATTTTAACATCATCTTGGTTAGTAGCCGAATTAACTGATTTATATATCTTCAATTCGCCTGTAATTTCTTCTTGAATTTTGAAATTTAATTCATTTACATATATGTTCTTTGCAGCCAATATAGCCCGTTCGCTAAACCAATCATGGTTTCTGTAATTTTGAGCAACATCTGGAAACACCCTTTGAATGATTAACTGCTATAATACTATGTTTAGAACTACGTTTGTTGCCCAAAATAACGTCATTTGAAAGCAATTGTTATATTGGTAGATATTTGACAAATAGTGTATGGAATCTGGTCCTCTTCCTGGAACCAATGAGTACAATGGCTCCCGTGGTGGACCAAATGGTATCAATTTCACTTTCCCATTTGCGCAACACAATCCATTGGCTTCATTTTTGTATTTCAATGCCTTACAATGAGAGAAAACTAAGTTCATAGATCCAATAGTAACACATTGGTAGTTGCTTTAGTCAATTGACAAATCGTAATTAAAATCAGCGCGATTATTAGTTGAATCTCTCGTTTTCGCTTCCCGCGTTCGTGATATACGAATTCTTTCACGTTGATTTCGGTCTTCACGTTCTTATGCAGTATGATTAGATCGGAAATTAGTTGGGTTTGTAGCATTTCGGGTTCTTCTACCTAAATTACTTCATATTATAGGAGGCATATCGAATATACTTAATAATTATTAATCACAATTATTAAAACACTTTACACAAAACACGATATAAAACAATCAATCAAAAATAAATCGAAGAAAACTGGAGAATTTGTTTCATTTATCAAGTTGACAAAAGAAAACTGAGTATATAAGGTAACAAAAAATCCAAGAAAAACAACACGTGTGTGTACACTAATGTACACCGGCAAATTGACAGGTTGTTGTTGTCTGTAAAATCTCTACTTTATCTCTACAAGTCCTTTAAGTCAAAACAATGGTTTATGTGTATAGAGTATATTAAATTAATAATAAATTAATTATTAAAGATAATACCTACACGCTTTATAACGCGGTTTGTTTGACAGATGCAATGACGTGAAAACTGATGAAATTTATGTCGCGTTCCGAAACTAAAACAAAAGAAAGAATATTGCGAGGCCAATCAAATCTATAGCTCTTACATTTTTTTTCAATTTGGTCGGATTCCAATATTATCACTTTGAACGTGTGAACGCATTAGATTCTCCAACGCAAACACGCACATACACGAATGCGCACACACATACATTTGATTGAATTTGAACTTTGTGCAGCGACAATAAAACAAAAGTTGACTCTTGGACGTTAGGAACACACCTACATTGTGTAGATAACAGTGAGTGCTTTTAATTTAATATAAACTTTATTGAATAGCAATAAAGTTCACATTGAGTCTACATTTAGTTAGAAAATATTTGTATGGGAAAAAGAAAAGGGCTGTTTTAGGGTTTTCCCGGAAATTATTCGAATTTTTCTCGCCGTAAGAACCATTCTTAGACTTCAAGGAACATTTTAAAAAAAGAATTGTTAAGATTGGTCTATGCGTTGTTGAGTTATGCGCTTACCAACACATTTTGCGATTAATTTTTATATTATAGATATTTATTAACATAGTTAGTTAATATGGTTATTAACATAGTTAGTAATGTATTTATAAATATAGGTTATCGGATACGTAAATATTATTTTGTAACATAAGTTATTCAACTAATTGTTAATAACATACTTTTTATTTAAATTTTGATACTTTAGTTTAGCTTATTTTTTAGCAATTTTTGTTTGTTATATATCAGTAGGTGTACAAAGCTTATTATTAAAAAATGAGCAAAAACATAAAATCTGTAGTTCTCTAAATACCTACAAAACGAAACATATTAAGTATATATAACTTAAAAATCAAAAAAAGTTGTAATATTGTTTAGAAAACACAGTACTGATTTATAGGATGTTCTGTTAAAAAAAAATGAGAAACTTTGGTATTTAAAAATACTAATCACACATTATGTAGCTAGATGTCAAAGATATTAAATTATTTATCCCCCATCTGGACACCTATTTTTTCTGACGTAGAAGGACAGATTGTGTCCGTCAGACACAGGGTAATAATATTATGGTACTTCATGTTACAATTATTAAAATATGTGGCAATTCATTTGATTTTTTATTTTAAGCAAATAAAGTAATAATTAGTGAGTGCTCGGTCTATAGAAATTAAAAAACAATGCAAATCTTAACCTATAATTCTAAAGTATCTACAAAGATATGACATTTTATTACTTTCTTAGGCAACTAATACACTCACTTTTTACACTGCTATGCTCGTTGCAAACGTTCTTGTTGCAACTATTACAAGTTTGTTTTTCTGTTCTTGATTTTTTTAATGAACATAATTAACATCTTCTTTTCTATGTTGACTGACGTGTGACACTTGTGGCAGTTGCTTCTCCTGCAAAGTTCGCCATAAGAAATCTAGTTGATTTAGACAGTCATACGTTCGTTCTGCTGATAAGATAGGGCTTTATAGGTTGTTCCGCTGTCTCAATTATAAATCTTCTTCTTCAAGTGCTCTGTTCGTGGGGAACGTTGGCTATCAATATGGCAATTCTGATTTTGTTCTTCCGCAGATTTTGGAGCCACGCGTGTCTTCTCCTGCCTGGCCCTCGCTTACTGTCTACTTTCCCCTGGACAATCAATTGCAGTAGACGGTACTTATCGTGTCTCAATATGTGGCCTAGATATTCAAGTTTTCTTTGTTTGATTGTGCTCACGATTTCTTTCTCCTTTCCGATTCTTTGGAGTACCTCTATGTTGGTGATATGTTCGGTCCAGGATATACGAAGAATGCGTCGGTACACCCACATTTTGAATGTTTCTAATTTTCTCGTGAGCGTCTTTGTCAGCGTCCAGGCCTCCGTAAGATCGGAAAAATGTAGCATTTAACTAGACGTATTTTTAGGGGAAGAGACAAATCCTAGCTAATGGGGAGCTTTTTTATATTGTTAAATGCTGCTCTAGCTCGTTCTATTCTCGCCTTAATTTCTGTGGCCTGTTCCCATTTTTTATTTACGTTGGTGTCAAGGTACACATAAGATTCTACATGGTCAATTAGTATGTTATAATGTCTATTCAATTATGAATAGACGTCTTTTTTCTTGTCTTTTTATGTTCCAGTTTGGATGCGGGTTGATCCAAATAACATAAGATGCTAGACAGCATACATCTAATAGATTCATAAAATATGCGAAAATCCAATGGTTCGTTTTACGTTTGCACATTTATTGATCCACCATCTAGTCGAGCGAGTCAACTCCACCTTTTGTTTTATTATAGTCGAGAATTATAATCTCTGGGTTATGGTTCATCTCCTCTCGAATCTTGTTCGAGTGCATTGTTGACAACACTATGACACTTTTCATAGGCTTAGGCACGTATAATACCAATGTTGCCTATTTTGTAAAACCAAATGTAGAAGACAATGCCTCCTTGTTCTTACATGGCTGAAACTCAGGAGGAATAAACTCTATGTTTTCTAACTGTACTAGAAATTGTTAAACCATTAGATGGCATTTTATAAGTAATATCTAAGTCCGTAAAATAGTTCTCACGTGTTACGTTTCTGTTGGTTTTACGTACCAAACCAGTAGCTACTTGATTACCTTCATTGCCAAGATATGGAATCGCATTTAAAGGATAAAAAGTTTCTGAGTCACATGCCCACCATGTTTTCATTTCATACTTGTCAGGTTTTGGGGGAATATATTGTTTAAACAGACATCTTTCCCGATAAGGAATCAACTGCTCGTCGATTGTTATATTTCGTCCTGGCAAATAATGCTTTTTCAAATTTCCTAGTACTTGATGCCATATATCCCGTATAGCAGTTAGTTTACCTTTTTTACGTCACTTTGATCTTGTCGTTTTGTCGTCGAAACGAATAAAACGCAAAAGCTCTTTAAACCGATTTATACTCATAGTGGCTCGAAAAGTTGTGGTCCATAAACTGAATTTCAAAAAGCTTCATAACTAGCACAGTTTGATTTCAGATGCCCGGCGGTAAACAGGAGACCAAAGAAAGCATACATTTCAGTTCTATCGTAGGACTTATATCGTCTAGTGGGTCTTCAATGCGTGTTCCATGTGGAAGTAGAACTTTGTGTAGTGGTTCTTTTACTAAATTATGAACTTGTGTTTGTCCAATAGGAAATGGATGTGATCACCACTCAGTTTCATCTTTACACATTTCTGGTTGACTGTTTCTGATGTGTTGTTCAAGAGCTGAAATCTTATCATGAAGTATACTAGTCTCAATCTACGTTTTATTTTATACTTACTTATAAATTATTAGTCAAACTAGTCATAGCTTGTAAGTCTTCACGTGACCGACAGTCGATAAATATTGATGACCAGTGGCGTAACCGCATCAAATAGCAAAGTGTGTCCGACGGACACGCACTGTCCGATTATGTCAGTAAAAATAATTCTACTTTTTATAATTTATTTAATTAGCTTAAAATATTTAGTTGTTGTTTCCAATAAGTTTACTTTAAAGCCAACAAAGTCCTAATTTTTGAGGTAATAATATACTGTGATTTTTGAAATACACAGTAACATATCTATAAGAGTGTCCGATGGACACACCATTTCCAGATAAGGGTTAAGAATGACACTACAATTAAAAAATTCTTAATATGTCATTTAGATCTTTATTGCATTGGAAACATGGACGACTCTAACAAAAAGTAATAAAAACATGTTAGTATGTTTCGAAAGAAAAGTACTAAGGCTGTAGCGGTTATACTGCCTATCACATTGGAATCACTTATAGGGGGTTGAAAATTATCACTTATAGGTGCTGGGCTGGGGATAGGGTAAGCAAAACAAACCGGAACGCTTAAAAATGGCTACTTTTGGTTTGTTTGGAGAGCTGGGTCGTAGATAAGTAAATAACAAGGGGACTGGAATGGGGTAACTACAAAAAGTGAATTTAAAAGTACTTACATGGATTTTCTAGACAAAAGAACACAAAAAGATGCTTTAGTTAAGTATTTTAAATAGCTTAGAAACAAGACGGTTTCTAAGCTATTTAAAATGGACGATGCTTACAAGAATCTTCCTGCTGGTTGGAAAGATAGGCTTTTCTTTCCTGATTTCACTAAACATTATATCTCCTTTAAAAGTTTTTGGGGCTGGAACTGGTTTTCTAAACACTGCAAAATAACACAAATGCGTCTCACAAGCTGCAAAATGGACTGGAATAACCAGGGACAACAAAATGAGGATGGAAAATGGGCACTGAATTATGAAATCTTCAAAGCTTGGTTTTTATATTACGCAATCTCCTGCTTGGAACCATGTGGACATACATAAAATTGATTGAAACGCCGTCTTACAAATCCCTCAGGTGAGACACAGCATGAAACAAAACAGTGATTACTCAGACAAAAACACGTAAACACGACACATTACATTTGAGTGAATTCACAATTCCACAAATAAAATTGCTGGTTCCTCCAGGCTACCCATGCCGATGTCTTCTATCTTTAAAATCTTAATCCAACCTTATTAACTGCACTTAAACTTCACACTGATACTATACTGCACATTTTCCCATGCCAAAAGACGAAAACCCAAAAAACATTACGAATTTGATAAAAATTTGGACTATAACGAAACCAAGTGCCCTTGGCAGTGGCTCCACCGATAGTGATGTAATTCTCTTTCCCGCACTACCTTCTCAGCGATCTAAGTGGATATTTATTTAACGCGCAATATTAAGCGGAAACGATCAAAGAAATACTAAAGTAATACGCTTTCGTGATATATAAACAAGCTTTAAAATGTATTTATTATCAATTCCAGCGATGCAAAGGATTGAAATTATATTTCGCTGTTTTATTACAGCAGGGTGATTTTTAATACATACCAAAGAAAATACAAATGCTACAAGGCGACTCTCTGGAGCGGTGACTGACAATGGAATGTGGAGACGACAATACAACTTCGAACTTTATAAAATATATAAGGAACAGGATATCGTAAATTATAGTAAGATAAGGGCGTTTGAGATGGGTGGTTTAGGAGAAATATGGGAGGACGTGCTTGGTGATGGATAGGGACGACTGAAGAAAAATTCTTGAGAAAGCTACGACACTGCTAGGTCTGTAAAGCCAGAATTATGGTGATGATATCCTTGGAAACTTAATTCCCAACCCTTTAAAAAAATTTCCATTTTTCTCAATAAAATTTTAAATATTTCAAAATTAATAATTTTAAACCTTATACAAGTTCAATCGCCTCCTATTTTTGAAAATAGAGTATAGCCCAAAATAAACAGTACTGAACTTTTAATTATTTTATTGTTTTAAAAAATACATATTATTGACAATTTTTAACATATTCTAAATGAGCTACTCCTCTCTCAAGACAAACTTCATACCGATATTCCAGATTTCTCGTAATGTTATGGAATAAAAATTGTCTCAAGTCCGCGAAGAATGCTCTAACGGCATCCTTTCATTCATTGATGGTTTTTGGTGCCCGTTTAAAAACGGCAGTTTTAGTCATGCCCCAAATGTATGGGTCTGGAGATGATAAATGAATTTCTTTGGAAAATGTCCCTAAAGAAATTGGCTGCGAGAGTAGTATGGCAAGTTGCCCCATCCTGCTGAAAAAATTGGTCTTGAAATGCCCAATTATGTGCACGACAAAATTGATGTAGATCAGGAATAAAGCATGTTAAAATTTGTATGTACCTTTGTTGATTAAGTGTGACTTGCCTATCATTTTCTTCGATAAAGTATGGATCAGTGATTCCGTGTCCCGAAACTGCAAACCAGACACTCACTTTTGTGCTATGTAAAGAAACTTCTTGAATTTCATCTGATCTGGCAAAGTCAAGAAATCGATTTGTGAGGCGATTTACACGGCCTAACAAATGAAAATGTGCTTCGTCTGAAAGCAAAGCAAAAAGGGATACAGCGTACAAAATATTAATAAAAAAATGTAGATTAATTGAAGTTAATGCCGACAAGTATGCAGTTGTTAAAAAAATAAACTTCTTCCAGACTTGGTTTGGTTTTTAGACGAGTAGCTTTTACTATTTTTTCAATTTGACATAACTCTTAATTGATAGAGGTGTGAAAAATTCTAAAGCGTGCTACCATAATCTACAAGAGGTTCTCCACAATTCTCCGTGCTCTCGATAATCGGTAGTTGCAAATTATTTTTTCAATACAAGTTCAATCATCTGTCTGTATGGTTTCAGCATATCAGACCTCAAAGGAAAAGCATCGTCTGTTACAAAAACAAACGGTAGCTTTCGTGACTCATTTGCAACTTTATTTCCTCGGAAATGTTTAATGAGTTCCCCTAAAGTATTCTAAAAAATTCTGTATTCTGAAGGATCCACACTTGATACTCTGCCATTTGTACTGAAATAGAATAAAATAAATTTATAATTTGCATCTGATATGGCAAGTAGAACTAAACTGTGTCTGTGTTAGTGATTAAAAAAAAAAAATTTACTGTTAGCTGGATGAATTATACCGATATGTTTTCCAATTAGGCTGACAAGACAATGAGGAAAATTCCCTTTTTGAAATCCTCTGCTCTGCTATAAGATAAAGTTCAACCAACTGAAAATTCTATAAAAAATATAGACCGACCCATTGAAGAAAATGAGTCAAAAAGACATATTGATACTGGTTGTCTAAAATCTGAGGTCACATAATCGATCCCAAAAAAAGCACCGTTTTCAAAACCACCTAAACTCAAAATGAATAAATGTGATTCTGTGTTGGAAGCAATTAAATGCCATTTTAAAAAACCTAAGCTAGAAGAAGATAGACATGACATGTTTGAAAAAAAAAAACTCGTTCTGAAAATGAGAGATATAACAAGTAATATTTAGAGATTGTTAGCAGAAAATATAATTACCGATACATTATTCATGGCAGAAATGGGTCAGTTGACTCCGTCCCATTATATTCGTGGTAAAACTAACCAGTGGCGGTTGGTATATAAGTGCTGCGGAGCTGCAGAACAACCAAAATAATCCAAACAAAATTACTTTGAAAATTAAATAAAAAATATCACTACTTATAAAATTTAAATTCATTTAGATGGTTTTCGTGCATGGCCGCCTTTATTTTAATCTGTCGTCCGTCGCATCTCATGGCGACAGCAAGTCCCACTTATTTTACCGGACCGGTGCTACTCCGAGCTGTGAACTGTTAAAGATATCCCCGATAACACCCGCTCAACCCCTCGCCTACACTTTTCAGGCGACGACTAAAAGCAATATTTGAGCTGCATTTGTCGCAGTTCGAACTAGTGTGTACAAACCTACGTTTATTGTAATTTTAAATAATCAGTGATCGCGACGCGACGACTGTTAAAATAAGTTGTCCTGCACGTAATTCGGTATTTATATTAAGTATATGAGAATAAAAGTGATGTTCAGGATGGATGTTATTTATAATTTGATTAATGTTAAGAGATTCTTTAAATATTCTTATGACGAAAAACTAGAATTAAAATGCAAAGGACGTCCTTTGCCGGATATTAAAATCGTAAAAGAAGGATCAAGCCGAGGGAAAAATTACAAACGACAATTTAATTGCGATATTTATACGAGAAATAGTTGGATATGTGGCTGCAACAGAAAAAACGCTCTTTTCTGTTTTCCTTGTGTACTCTTTGGAGGTGATAAGTCATGGACGCAAGTTGGTGTAACAGACTTAGTACATTTAAGTGATAAAATAAAAAAGCACGAAACTTCTAAGCATCATTTGCACAATCAAATGGAATATGCTTTATTAGGCTCCGTGAATATTAAAGAACAGTTAGATTCTGCATACTGGATAAATATTCAAAAATTCAATGAAGCTGTAACAAAAAATAGGTATGTTCTCTCAAAAATTATAGACTGCATAAAATTTTGTAGTGTTTTCGAATTGGCGCTTCGGGGACACGACGAGACACAAACATCCGACAATCCTGGAATTTTTCACGGCCTCATAAATTTTACTGCTGAATTGGATAAAACTTTAGCACAACACTTGAAAGAATCGACGGTTTTTAAGGGCATTTCTAAAGAAATTCAAAATGATATTTTGGACTGCATGTTGGAATTATGCCAGGATAAAATTTTGGAGGAAATTCGGGAATCTCCATATCTAGCTGTCATGGCCGACGAGACTACAGACATTTCAGCAAAATCACAAATGGTTGTAGTATTTAGATATTGTCGAAATGGAGCACCGGTAGAACGATTTTGGACATATTTGGTACCTTCAAAATTAAATGCAGATACTTTAAGCAAAAACATTTTGGATCTATTTGGATCCTATCCTGGAAAACTCAAATAATAAACTAATTGCTCAGAGTTATGATGGGGCAGCGGTCATGTGTGGACAGCACGCAGGAGTTCAAGCCAGAATCAAAGAAAAATATCCATTTGATCATTTTGACACTGTTACGCGCATCAATTAAATTTAATAATGTCTAAGGCTTGTTCCGAAAACTCTCAAGTTAGACTTTTTTTTGGAAATTTAAATGAAATCCCTACGTTTTTTAAAAATTCGCCACAACGAGTGGCAGTTTTAGAAAAATCGTCCAAAAGAAAATTCCTCATGGCGCTCCAACTCGCTGAAACTTCAATATTCGAACTGTTAATGTTGTGTTTGAACATCGATCTTCTTTTATCGAATGTATGGAAGAAATAGAAGAATAGTTTGATAAGGCAGCTGTCTGTAGTTCAGCGTCTTCCATTCGAAGAATACTAGTGGATCAAAATTTTGTTTTTTGGTTAACATTTTTCCATCGCATAATGCCACAAGTAGACGTTTTGTATAATGCCCTTCAAAAGACTAAAACGGATCCTTTGGAAATCAATAAAAAGGTGACAGATTTCGAAAGATACATGAATTCAGTTAGAAATTCAATAGATGATACCATTGACCAAGGTTCTAGTTTATGCGTTGAACCATTACCAACTAAAAGGTTATGGAAGGACAGTCCAGTAGGTCATCGAAGAGCATCTATCGAAGTTTGTGATATAATCATAAATTGTGCAAATGATAGATTTGCTTTTAAAAATCACCTACTTGCAACTTCATTGCTTTATCCTGAGCAATTTGATAATTATTGTGATAATTTCCCAGATGATAATTTAAGCCTGACTTGCGCGTCATATTAAAATTTAGATAGGGAGCGCTTGAAGACTGAATTATTTGTTATTTATTTTAGAAGAGACTGTAGAGACATTAATGGGGCAATACCTTTTTTAAAATTTTTAATTGAAAATCATTTAACAGAGCCTTTTCAAGAAACTGTAAAACTGCTTCAAATTCTAATTACAGTGCCCATGAGTACGGCAGAAGCTGAAAGGTGCTTTTCGAGTTTAAAACGGATTAAAACATTCTTGAGAAATTCCATGACTGAAGACCGACTTGTAGCATTAACCATGTTGTCAGTAGAAAAAACACTTATAAAAGAAATACCAAACTTTAATGAAAAAGTTATAGACAAGTTTGCTTTAAAAAATCGACGAATCGAGCTTATTTATAAAAAAAAATAATATATTTGGCTCTGTGTGTAGTTAGTTCGTAAGACCCTATAATGCAATTATTGTTGTGGCGATTTTGTTTGTAGTGTTTTTTCGTTTGCATTCCTTAGTTTCACGTATTTATCGATAAAATTCTACTAAAAACATAAACTATAAAACAATTACTAGTGTGCCATAATGTACCATTGCTATTTTTGATATAATTGGATTTATCTTCAATTTGAAAAGAAGAAAATCGGTAAGTTCTTTATTATTTTTTAATAGATATATAATGAATAAATATATGGTGTAAAATATCAAACTAAAAGCCTCGTTGTAAAATACAACGATTAAAAGATATTGAATTAAAAAAAACCAAAAAATACTGCAGAACTACCAAATTTTTGAGTCACCAGCCGCCACTGAAACTAACCATATATATTCTACAGATTATCCTTCACCTCAACATTTAAATATCCATTACTCCCATTTCCCCTTAACTTTTCCTAAATCTCCGGTACATTATAAAAACTTTTTTCCAGTAATAACTAATGACAGTAATAACAATTCCAATAAGTCTATCGCGACCTATATTTCTAATTTTAGCGATGCCTTATGGTATTTGTATGTAAATTATTATACACAATATGTACCTACTTTGTTCTGTTCGTTAACAAATTAATAAATAACTGAGTTAAAATAGTATTATTATTCACCTTCAAATACCTGCTTCTTACCACCTTGTAAATGACATGGCAGGTTTCAGGAACTATATATTTTAATGCTTGTGGTAAAATAATAATTAAATACCTTAGGTCTTCATAACTCTTTCCAGTCGTAAGAAATTGCGATGTTAATTGCCGTTAATCTTTCATGTGGTGTTATGGCTTCTCTCATGATCGTATCCTGCTTTTAAATCAAAAGTACTACAAGAGGCAAAATATGTTTTCAGCTCACTTAGTAAACTAATGTGAGAATAGGTTTTCCTTTCCATCAACCATTGTTTACACCACACCGTACGCTTCTTTATTCGGGATTTTCTTTTTTTGAAGAACAAAAGGGGCTAAAGCGAGCGTATCGTCGTCAGAGCTCGACATATTCTATTAAATTACCTATATTTTTATCAATCATGCTTGTACGTGTGGTGCCAAAGGCAAATTGTGCATACGTGTACAAAAAGATTGACAAGCGTGCTGGACAAGCTTGCAGTTGTGTCTGTAGCCGCCAAAAGGTTACAGACAGCTCTCTACCACAGAATATTCCAATCATACACAAGGTCATATTTTATGCATAGGTTCTTATAGCAGTTGTCGTGTGTTTTTGTTAGTAGTGTTGCAGCGTTGTAATAGGTAACTTTGATCCCAATTTCAAGTACTTTCTCTACTAGCTGACCAAATAAAAAAAGTAAAGGTAAGTAGATTCTGACTCTCTGATAATAATATTTTAGGTATTTTGTGAGTAAAAAATGTTGTGTAACTTTAAATTTACAATGGTCCATAATGTATAACATATTTTTTTTGCAGGTGGTAACAGAAATGGAACCTATTTGTGTAAAATCATTTTATGGTAAGGAAGATCTAAATAATGTTCAAATTAAAGACATTTGTGGATATGACTCTGAAGATTCCATTCTAGAATCCTACAGTGATGACGTGGTACATATTTTGGAAAATGTTTGTTCAAAAGAAGTGGGCGTGGGAGATATGGAAGACAATAATAAACACCAGAAAGATGATAATGAAAAATAGGATGACAATGACGACGAAAATGATATGCCTAATCATCAGGATATCACATGGAAACAAATTACTAGTCGTTCTGCACAGCCAATTCAACCTTGAAAAGGTAGTTTACCGCCAGGACCTGAAAACCCGTATACTCCAATCAAGTATTTTAGAACACTGATAAATGACAATATTTTGGACAATAGCGTTTATCAAACAAATCTGTATTCTACCCAAAAGAAAAATCTTTAAATGTGGACAAGAACGAAATAGAACAGTTTTTCGGTTTATGTTGGAATCTATGAGTCGGAATCGCTGGGAACAAATAAAAACAGTATTCACTTCAATGACAATAGTCAGATAACTCCCGGCGATAAGTTATACAAAATGAAACCGCTTTTAGCATCAGCTGTAGTAAATTTTCAGAAAATTCCAATGACAAAAAACTGTCAGTGGATGAACAAGTTATTTCTAAACATAGTCTAAAATTGTATATAAAAAACAAACCAAAGTCGTGGGGCTATAAAGCGTTTCTCCTATGCGATACCAACGAAATTGTATATTATTTTGTAATGTATACTGGTCAAGAAGAGCATCCAGAATATTTACCAAATGTTGCAGATAGCGGCAATGTAGTTCTTTGATTGGCCACAATAATTCCAAAGAATGCTTGTCATACGATATATTTTGATAACAGGTTTACAAGTATGCAATTGCAAATTGAACTGGAGACCCTCTGTAGGTACGGTGCGTCCTAACAGATTGAAAGGATGTAATTTCTCTACCGACAAAGATATGAATAAAAAAGGAAGGGGAAGTTTCAAGAACTTGTCTACAAGAAAGAAGGAATAACCCTTAGAGCAGTCAAATAGTACGACAACAAGCCGGTGCATTTACTGAGTTTGTTTGTAGGTGGGACAAAGCAAAGAAAGAAACCATACTTGTGGAATGTCCTAATATTGTAACGTTTTACAATAAATGTATGGGGGACTCGACTTAATGGACTCGTTAATGGCTTTATATAGAACTAGGATTTGTTCTAAAAGGTGGTATCTCTGCATTGTGTTCCATACATTTGATTTAGCAGTAGTGACCGCTTGGTTACTTTAAAGAAGAGACACTCAGTTACATGGTATAAGAAAAATCGATAAAATAAGTGTTTTAGATTTCAAAGCATTAATTGCCGCTTGTCTTTGTCAAGAGGGTAAAGAGAGGCTTAGGAAGAGGGAAAGGCTCTATCTATAATAGAACAAGAAATAGAGCAGAAAAGGAAAAGAGAACCTATCGCTTCTCTATCGGAGAAAAACATACGGAAAGACGGAATAGGCCATTGGATTAATTTTCCAGAAAAGCGTAGTCGTTGCAAGAAACCATTATGCCCAGGCGTGCCAAAAGTAATTAGGAGCTTTACTCCTAATTCAAATTGCTTTGTGGACTTTTATAAAAAAAAATTTTTTGTTTCTCAATGTAACTTTAGAAGATATGGGTCCAGAACAATTTGGCTTTCGAAATGGTATGGGAACTCGAGAAGCTTTGCTCAGTTTCATTGTTCTCATGCAAAAGTGTCGGGATCAACAAAAAGATGTCTACTTGTGCTTTATAGATTATAAAAAGGCTTTTGACAAAGTCAAACACGATCAGTTAATAGAATGCTTGCAAAAAAAAACCTGGATCCAAACGACATTAATACAATACATGAACTCTACTGGAACCAAAACGCCTCTGTCAGAACTAAAATGGGTGATACTGAAACCATAAACATCCAAAGACAAGGTTGTATACTATCACCAATAATATTCAACTTGTACTCAGAAGATATCCTTGCACATTCTCTAGATGAACCACAAGAAGGAATAAAAGTCAATGAAAAAATCGTGACAAATATCAGATATGCCGATGATACAGTACTTATTGCTGGCAGTGAAGAAGAACTACAAGTTCTGTTAACCAAAACAGTGCGAGAAGGAGAACTATACGGCCTTAAGGTGAATGTAAAAAAACCAAAACAATGGCAGTTTCAAAAAAACACACACCAGTTATAAACATACTAGTCAACAACAATCTAGTTGAACAAGTGAAAAAGTTTAAGTATCTAGGCTGTTAAGACGTAGAATAAAACAGTCAAGCAACACCTTCTTAACGATGCGACAGTTACTCACTGCCCGTAATCTTGATTTGTCCCTATGATACTGCATGATAAAGTGTTGTATATATAAGTATATGTATATATATACACATATAAGTGTATGTATATAGTGTACTATTACACAGCGTGGAAGCTTGGACGTTAACAGTCAGCTCGTTACGACGTTTAGAGAGCTTTGAGATGTGGGTATTTCGTCGTATGCTGAAAATTCCATGGACCGACCGCGTTAGAAATGAAGAAGTTTTAAGGCGTATAAATAGAGAACGTGAACTCACAGAAACTGTCAAGAAGCGTAAAACGTCTTATCTTGGACACACATTTAGACACGACAGGTATAACTTCCTTCAGCTTATTATAGAAGGGAAAATAGAAGGAAGACGTGGCCCGGGTAGACGACAAATGACCTGAGTGCGCAACATCAAAGATTGGACATGATTAGACTTTCAAAGTTTAATAAGGAAAGCCCAAAATAGGGAAGACTTTGCAGAGGTCATCGCCAACCTTCGCTAAGAAGACGGCACCTAAAGAAGAACTTTAGTGTCACAAACTCTATTAAAACAAAGCAAATAAAAAATTTAAAAAAAACTTCAAAAATGTTTTAATTTGATCCTATCCTGGAAGTATATAAGAGTAGAAATTTTTTGGCAGTTAAAAAAATTGGGCAGTACAGGGTTAAACCTTCAAACTAAACGTATATCTAATTGAATTTTTGTGTATGTCCTAAATTATACAGGGTGTTTGGTAGGTCGATGGAAATTTTTTAAGGGATAATAGGAGACGCCATTTGCAAATTTTTTTGCTAATAATGTATCGCTCAAACTGTTAATGTTTCCGAAATAAAGTTACATTTGTCAATATTCGACAACCGTCTATTTCACGTTTAAAAATTATCTAGGCGTACTACCTCCGTGTTTTACGAATGGAATAAAAATGTAAACCTTCAACACTGACTCTTCGCATAAAATTTCCATCAGCTATTGTCATTCTCCGAACGCATAACTAACAAAAAACAGTCTACCTGCTATGCTAACAAACAATCTACCTGCTATGAAGTGGTTTATTTTGGTTTATAAACATGGTTATAGTATGCGTTATAGTATGAAAGGTGCGTTTTACTGTTTTGACATCCGAATTGTGTTTGGAGTTTCTTATGAGTTTTTTGTGCATTACGATTTTAAACTTTGTTTGAGTGAACAACCAGACTGTGTATCTGCATAATGTGATTTATGGATTAGTTGTGATGGCTTCGTTTTCGAATGCAGAGTACGCACACATTCTGTTTCTCCATGGCTGAAGTGATGGAAATGCATCTGCAGCACGTCGAGAATATCAGCGCCGTTACCCTAATCGGCGACTTTTCCATGTAAGTGTCTTTATTAACACATATCAACGAATTATTGAAACTGGTAGTGTTAACAATCCTGTTTCCGGTGTTAATCCTGGACGTTACGGTCCTGGTGTAGACGCCCAAATTTTTCAAGCTGTTACGAATGATCCTACCACAAGCGTCAGAAATGTTGCTCGACAGTTAAATGTCTCGCAATGGAAAGTCTGGTCGGTAGTGCACAACGATGGATGCTACTCTTATCATTACACGCCAGTACAAGATCTTGAAGACGGTCTTGAAGAAGGTCTATGATCCAATTAGAAGGGTAAATTTTTGCCGCTTTTTGTTAGATGCAGACATCAACGATGGTAATTTTCTTAAAAGAATTTTATGGACTGATGAATCTAGTTTTAATAGAGAAAGAGTAACAAATTTTCACAACCTGCATTACTGGGCACATGACAATCCCCATCTACCGAAAGGAACATCTTTTCAGCGAAAATTTAGTGTCAACGTTTGAGTAGGAGTTATCGGACGTGAATTAATAGGACTTTACTTTTTGCCAGGCAGGTTAAATAGTCAAGTGTACTTAGACTTTCTAGAGAATGAATTACCGCCACTCTTAGAAGATTTACTTCTCGCCCTTAGACGAAGAATGGTGTACCAACATGATGGATGCCCTCCCATTGCGCACGTGCTGTTACGGCTTGGTTCAACAATCACTATCCCAATAGGTGGATCGGACGAACTGGACTGATTTTGTGGCCTGCTAGATCGCCCAATTTAACACCGTGTGACTACAACACCTGGGGCACATTAAAGAACTTGTTTACTAAGTTCCAATCCGAACTAGAGCTCATTTAATGGAAAGGATTATCGAATTACCTGACAAGGGCAGAACTGAGGTTAAAAGTAACCACATCAGAAATACGACGCAGGGCAAAAGCGTGCATTAGGAATGGTGGTTCTCATTTTGGACAACAATCACTGTTTTCTGAAGTTTATATACATACTTAGTAAGGCATAATAAATGTTGCAAAAAGCATGATGTATCGTTGTTGTGTTTTACCGTTTCAATAATGAAGGTTATTTTAACAATGCATTAAGATTCAATGAAGGGTTTTTGTAATCTGAGCAATTAATACGTAAGGCATTTTGTAGGTCAGGAAGGTATCTCGCTTAGATAAATATTTTTAAAAATAAAATAGACTAGCAGCCTTATTTTCGAATATTGACAAATCTAACTTTATTTCGGAAACCTTAACAGTTTGAGCGATACATAATTACCAAAAAATTTTACAAATGGCGTCTCCTATTATTACTTAAAAAATTTCCCACCCTGTATAATATATAGAATAGATAACGACTATTGTCTGTAATAATAATTATAGTCTACCGATGTCACACAACGGTAAAGTGTTAAGTATTGTATACGTTAAACATAATATGTTTATACAAATTTTTAGATTTATGCTAAAATGAAGAAAAAATGATCATTTATACTAATATTGAAAAACTAGTTTTATTTACCAGTGCAGTACTTTTACTAATATAATAGGTTAGAGTGCAAGTTAAAATATATTATGTTTCTAACTTTGACTTTAAAATATTTCTAAAACTATAATCCATACAATTGAACTAGTTTATACTTTCTGATCTTTTATACTTCTACTGGAATGACGTTTATTATTTCGCCATTTAATTTGGAGGCTCTATTTCTTCGACAGATATTTTATTTAATTTAATATAATGTTAATCTTGTATGTCCTATTCGAAGTCTTCGTGTTACAATAGCATCTCGTCTGGACATACTGGCAGAGATCAAATCAAGGGGGCTATCGACTAACTGTTGGATATGATGTAATGCTGAGTTATTGGTGTCCCAGTGTTGTTGCCATCGGGTTCTTGCTCGTTTCTTAATGTGAGATTTTAAATCTTTACTAATTTGTATATTAACCGTATTATCAGATGATGTTGAGGCAAGTTTTGCATGGCTGTCTGCAAGTTCGTTGCCTGTGATACCAATATGGGATGGTAGCCAGATTAATGTAACTGTTATTTTTTGGGAAGCGAGTAGTTGGTAACGATCAAGGATCTTTTGGACAATAGGATGATCAGTGAATATATTTTGGATAGATTGTATTGAGGCTTGTGAGTCTGTGCATATTGCAACTTGTTTATCAGGTAAAGAAATGGATTTGAAAGCCTGAAATATGCTAAATAGTTCGCCAGTGAAAACGCTACAAAACGAGGGGATACAAGATGATGTGATAAGGTTATCTGACATGGTAATAGAACAGCCTACTCCTGTATCATTCTTTGAGGCATCAGTGTAAAGTACTATGTCGTATTTATTTGTAAATATAATTTCTTTAAAAGACTTTTTAATGAGTTCCCTGGGTGTTGTAAGTTTATCGAATCTTGTAAGAGATGTGTTAAACTGAGGGGTGATTATAGACCAAGGAGGATATGGAGGTAGGGGTCGTGGGATTGTTTGTGATAGAGAGATGTTATTAAGTAATTGTGTTAAAATTAGTGGAATGGGTTTTATTGATGATGATTTAGAATAGTAATGCTGGTTGTTAGTTGATGAAGTAAGAAGAAGATAAACTGGATTGGAGGTATTGGATGAAACGGAGGCAGCATAGGAAAGTAATAATTGTTCACGTCTAATCCAAAGTGGGGGCTCATTGGCTTCGCAATATAGACTTTCTACGGGGCTAGATCGAAAGGCCCCTAAACAAATTCGTAAGGCTGTGTGATGTATCGAATTTAAAAGGTTAAGGTGTGTTTTAGAGGCAGAGATATATATGTAACAACCATAATCCAGTTTGGAACGAATGATAGACCTATATATCTTAAGCAGGGAGTTTTCATCTGCGCCCCAAAGATAGTTTGAAAGAGTTTTGATAATGTTAAGCCTTTTGTTTGCTTCACCTTTTATTTCTAGAATATGTTGTTTCCAGGTGAGTCGTGAATCAAACGTTACACCGAGAATTTTGCATTCCTTGATTACTGGAAGATTCGCTCTCTCAATCATAATATAAGGGGATTGGAAGGGTGATAGTCTACTAAATTTTATTATTTTTAATTTTGTATATGATAAAGACAGGCCTATGGAGCTTATTTTTTTTACTAGTATATCTACTGCGGATTGAATAAGCTTGGAAGTTGTAGAGATAGATCGTCCGTGGCAGTAAATTATCAGGTCATCTGCGTATAGGACATGCCTAATAGGGGATATTATATCAGAGCACAAGTCGCTTATTGCTAGGTTAAACAGAGTGGGGCTTAATATTGAACCTTGTGGTACGCCGTCAGTTTGATGATGTAGTGATGAAAAAATGCCATTGACAGAGACTCTAAATGTTCGTGAAGTTAAGAAATTTTGTATAAAATTAAATATGTTACCCTTAATGTTATAATGAGAAAGTTTCTTCAGTATAGATTGCCTGCTAATTGTATCAAATGCACCTTCAATATCAAACACTGCTGCAATGACTTCTTGTCTCCTGTTGAAGGCATCGGAAATATGACTTTGGAGAAGTATTAGATTGTCTTGAGTAGAGCGATTACGTCGAAACCCTGACTGTTCTTTTGGAATTATATTATATTTGTTAAAAAACCACGTAAGACGTTTATTGATCATTTTTTCAAAGATTTTGCAGATGGTACATGTTAGAGATATTAGTCGATAAGCGCTGGGTGATGATCGACAGCTATATATACGAGAACCTGTTTCTCCGTTAAGGCATGGTTCTCAACCCTAACATTTAAAAACAGAAGACATATCACCACAATAATAAGAATGAGAACAGGTAATTGCTTAACTAAACTTTTTTTTAAATTAAAATAATAGACAGTCCGGCATGTGAATACAGAGAAGTGGAGAATTTTTATTTTAATCAAATTCCAAACACCAATCTCAATAGACACAATTTTATTATCCCCTAATAAATATTCAGTCAGTGAAATCTTACGGTTTCTTGACTAGAATAAAATTAATTTGTAATTTACGATGCTCAAATTTAATTCAATGTTTTTGCCTTCTAAGTTTCTCCTTTGTGACGTCCTGTTCATTGTTTAATATGTAACCCTTCCATAACCATTTGTTTACAATATGTGTTTATAACTACTTAACCTCAAATTAAAAAATTCAGAAAAAACTACTACCACCTTACGCAAGTGTCAGAGGCGTTGATAAGGTTTAGAACCAGATTACATCGCCAACAAATAGTGCTGGCGAATCGCCTCGCAGCGAAGCCATAAAAAACAAAAGAAGAAGAATAATATGTTTATCATCGAAAAATATTACAAATTGTTTATAAATTTACGAAAAACATATTTTTGTTTATATATTTGTTTTATTTAGGTATATGATTCACTGTGTACTGGCTAGTGGTTCACTGCGTCCACAACGTAGTGCACAGTGAACCATTCAGGCTATTATGTAAATAGTATCTTATATACACAAAAATAACTGTAGTAAAAATAATAAGTGGTAAAATCATATTACAGATAAAGAATTAATATGTTATCTTTCTGTTTCATGAGTTTTCTGAAATATTACATTTAACATAAACTGAAATATTACATCTATACAAAAGGTGGTTTACTGTAGGACAGTTTACCCTACAAAGAACAATTGGACGACACTGGCGACAATAACGTGCCAACAATTCATTGATAATAATTTCACGTTTCCATATTTTATTTAAAATATTTATTTTAACACTTTTTCAGAGATTATATATACTAAAACTGTATTTCAGTTTTTCACATTCAATAAAAATTTACTTCGGAGAAAGTCTTGACGTTGAAGGTAATAGTGTTAGTGAAAATAGTTCATTATTGGATAACGCGGACGAACAAGGTATAAAATAATAATTGACACAAAAAACTCCACTTTATATCACATTTAAGTGATAAATTTTACACAAGTAAAGTTTTTTTTGTATCAAATACTTTCTTATAAACTAAACTTTCTTATAAACAAATACTTTCTTGTATAACTTATACTTATACTAGATATAAAGTGTCTAAATTAAACAATAGAGATTTTCTTCAATATTAAATAATAAATTAACAGAATTCCACGGCGAATCACAAACTTAAATTTATACAATATTTTTTTACCGCAAATTTGTTTTTTTTTTCATTTTTCAAAAAAAGTGAAAATCTGATGAATATTACCATAATTTTACTTTAAAGTAAGCTTAATCTGCCGTTTCGATTTTTACTTCGGAAATCGTTGTCAAATTAAATAAATTTTGTTTTTTTAACTTGGTAATAAAAAATTCTTCTAATAATAATTAATTTTATCTGTCAACTCAACATTAATTTAATATAAATACTCGTCAGAAAAATCATATATGCAATTACGGCAGCAAAATTCTCCAGTTAGTGATCCCATGAAAAGTCATGAGGAAAAAACACATGATACTATATCGACATGGTAAGTATTTGGCTTTACATTTAGTTTGATGTTTACTTATTCTAATATTTAATGGCTTTGATGTTTCACCTAAGTAAAACTGATCGCATTTACAAGGTATTTTATAAATAAAATTCTTTGTTCTTTCTTGTTCGTTGTAAGTTTTCTTTTTAGATCAAATAGATCACATGTGTTTGTTGTTTTGAGTGTTGTTGAACTGTTTAATTTATTTGCTATTTTTTTAAGTTCGTACGATAATCCTTAATAAAAACAAGGTGATCCAGAATTAATGTCAAATTTTCGACCATTGTCTGTTCCATCTGTGATATCAAGCAGAGAAATCAAAGTCCGAATTGAAACTGCAAGGCAAGCATTTGTGAAAATGAAGACAATGCTTACCAACAGAGACCTTCAGTTGCATCTCAGATTGAGGGCTCTAAGATGTTACATATTTTCTATCTTACTATACGGAATGGAAGCTTGGACATTGAAGAAACAACACATAAGGAAAATAGAAGCGTTCGAAATGTGGTGTTACAGAAGAATATTAAAAATTCAGTATGTTCAAAGGATTACCAATGCTGAGGTACTACGACGTCTAAATAAGGAGTTAGAAATTATGAACTGCATAGGAAGAAGACGCATCTCCTGGCTGAAGAACCTTAGAGAATGGTTTAACTGTAGTTCACTACAACTTTTCAGAGCAGCTGCCAACAAAGTGACCATAGCCGTTATGATATCCAACCTTCGATAGGAGATGGAACTTTAAGAAAAAGAAGATCTGTGATATATAAGATTATTGAATATGCAATGCTAAAACAACTTTTATTATTTTAAGATATCAACCAAATTATCACAAAGCATCAAGACGCATTTCGAAACAAATTTTCTACTTCCACAGCCATTAACAGTTTCTATGAGGAAGTCTTAATCTCTATTGAAAACAGTGAAAATCCAACTGCCATTTTTTGTGACCTCAGTCGTGCTTTTGATTGTGTGCAACACGATGTACTCCTCGATAGATTTTACAGATATGGTATTAGGGGAGTTGCCCATAGTTGGTTTGGTTCCTATCTGAAAGACCGGCACCAAATAGTTAGAGTGAAAAATAACTTTAAGATTTCTATGTCTAATCCGATTGTTAATAAGAATGGGGTACCACAAGGCTCCATATTGGGTCCGATATTATTTATTTTGTATATTAATGAACTACCATATGTAATGTATGTCTGATGCATTTGTATCAGTTTATGCTGATGACTCAACAATGCTATATCGCGATAAAAACAAATTTTTTACAAGATAAAATAACAAACTCACTGAATACTTTCTCTGATTGGTCCAGTAATCAGTCGCTCCTGTTCAATGTTCACAAAACTAAATTTTTATCATTTATTCTCTCGTTCAAATTCTACTAAACCTGATTTAAGTATTTCCATCAATGGTGAGGGTATTTTGAGTTGTAGTGATGTGAAGTTTTAAGGAGTGACTTTCGACTTTCATTTATCTTTTAAGACTAATTGTTGGAATGTATGTAAAAAACTTAATTCTAAATGTTATCAATTGAGAAATTTGGGTAGAATACTTAGTCTGCAACAACCTCGTCTTTTTTATTTTGCTGAGGTACAATCGACAATGAGTTACGGTATAACTGTCTGGGGTGGCTCTTCTAGTATAAAGGACGTTTTTAAGGCCCAAAAGCGTATTGTCATATGTATTGCAGGTGTTCCGTATGGTTGGTCTTGTAAAAACCTATTTAGAGATTTAAATATATTAACAGTGTATGGAATTTACATTTTAGAATTATTGATACTAATTCATAAAAATAAAACAACTTTTTTATGTACCAGTGATATTCACTTACACAACACAAGAAATAAGAGACAGTTTGTAGTACCCTATCGACATTTAGAAATAATTAGGAAGTCATCTACTGTCTCTGGTTTACTACTGTATAATCAACTTCCTCAAAAATTTAAAGACATTCATTCAACTACAGCTTTTAAAAACCAAGCCAAAGAGTACCTAGTGACCATGTGTCCTTATACATTAGGTGAATATATCTTTGAATGCCCAAGCTGCAACATAACCAAATTTAATATTATTTTAATTATATTATGATGTCCATATTGTACGGTTTATATGTATTTTAATTTTTTAAATATTTTTAATGTATTATTTTCATTTTTTTGTAATGATTTATATTTATAATTTTAGTTTTGACTTGCTGTAAACCTTGTTGTAACTTACAGTCAAATAATCTATCTATTTATCTATCTATCTTTCATGTATGGCATTGTTGTTTTCCTCTTATCTTGTCTTGTGAATGTTATAGAATCCCGTTTAAAATTGTTCTGTTCCATTATGTCTATTTTTTAAAATTCCTTATATATAAACAACAAACAATAATCACTTTTTTAATAAAACAGATGTTAACAAATTTTTCTTCCTAAGAACAAATTTTAGATTGAACAAGCAATTTTGGCTCTATCATACAAGGATTTAATAAGATTCTAATGTAGAGACTTAAACGTTTGTGACATCTCTACATTCAATAGATTGTGTGAGCCAACTGTAACAAAAATCTTTATTCAGTTCAATTATTTATAAAAAATTTAAGCCTCTAGAAGGAGGCTTAAATTTTTTCTATTCCCTAAACATTGAACATTATTTTAAATAAATTTTTTAAAGAAACAATATATATTGTATGTAAAGGATAGTTTATTTGAATCAAAATAAAAAATGAATTTTAGTGTAGATTTGAATCAAAATACAAAAATGAATGTTAGTGTGGATTTTTGCAAATACTTACATGTTGTTTTAGACAAGGAGTGTTCGTTATACACACATAGAAAACATACTGCACAACGTTTTCTCGTTTTACGCTATTTTTTTTCGTTCGTTTCGACAAACATGACAACTTTCGGTTACTGGAGGAGATTCACGAGTACTGTGAGATACTTGGAGGAGTAACTACAGCAAATATTATGTTTCGACCAAGTACCATTTCTGCAACACTACGAAGAAAAAGATTCATTATCATCCCGTTTTTACTTTAAGATTAAACTGAAGGTAAACAAAGATCATCCGTTAAAAATTTCCTACGTTGGTTCTTTGTTTTTTGTAATGGATTGTACTCTTGATATAAAATGCAGGATGCTAAGCCAGTGACGTTAATCATATTATAAAAAGAGGTTAAGGGTCAATTCAATGTTTGACGCTTGACCGTATACTAACCCAGCATTTTGTCTATAGTACCAACCCCCCTTTGGTTTTATCGTAATACTGAATTATTTCCAGCTTCGCTACTTTACTGTGTTCTACTTGTCATGTCATATAGATGGACGAGAGTAACACTACTGCTTTGTTTTAATTTGGCACATAAGAGCATACAGTAGCATCACGATTGTATGCAAAATTCGTGTAAAAAAGCTCTTTCCTTATTTGCTTGCATACTGGTTAGTAGAAATCTCTTATTTTTTTTGACTGTGTTTACTAAGATCATGTGCCATAAATTTAATGCTTTAATGAGTTCAAAACTGGTAAAAAAATTGTCTGTGGTAAAATTCCGCCAAAAACCTTTATGAAATCCAAAAACTGTTCCTTCGCGTTTTCCAACGTTAAATTGTCCGGAACCATCTGCTGTTTTTCCAGTATAAAGGTGACCTTGTACGTGATAAGTGTCTAATGCATCACAATATCAAAATACCTTGATCCCATAATTAGCGAGTTTCTTCTTCTTAACCCTGTATCCGGTCCTGTAGCTTTTTGGCTACATCAACTTTGAACGATAATTTCAATAGCCTAGTGCTTTACATACCCTATCTAGAAATGTAGCGTTTAAACTACAACGTCTTTTATTAGTGTTAAGGCTGGCAGCACCATCTATTACAAGGTTTTAAAAATTTTATTTCAATATGGCCGAAAGTGAACAGCTGTGCGCGTACATGCTGCTTGAACGTGAATAAATATTGCATCAAAAAGGTAAGCAAAAACCTTTTTGTGTACAATATTTTATCTTTGCGTTAAATATAAAGGATCAATACTTTAGTCTTTTAAATATTTACAGTAATAAAAGACCTATATAACCGTAAAATTTGCATTAAAAAAACTATGTAGGTAAAAAGCAACATTGCCGGTTTATAGCAAGTTTTTTTTGTTGCAGATTTTACAAAGAAAATAATTTTTTGTTATAGATTTTAAGCCAATCAGGGCTGCCTGTTTTTATGGGAAGAAAAAAACGCTTGCAATAACTCGGGTAGATCCAAATATTTCAGATATTTCCGATTTATCTGATACGGAAGATAATTATTTGCAAGAAGAAAATATTTTCGAAAACTCTGATGATGAAACAGGTCCAAACAATATGGTTATACAAGAAATAGATGAAGATATAAAAGCTGATGAGGAAGGAACAAACGAAGAAGAGGATGTTGTACCAAGAAAAAAAGCAAAGAGAAAAAGAAATAGAAAAACACACTTGCAATAACTTCGATAGATCCAAATATTTCAGATATTTCGGATTTATCTAATTCTGAAGAAAATTATTTGCAAGACGAAAATATTTTCGAATACTCTGGTGATGAAACAGGTCAAAACAATATGGTTATACAAGAAATAGATGAAGATAGAGAAGCTGGTGAGGAAGGAGCAAACGAAGAAGAGAAAGTTGTACCAAGAAAAAAAGCAAAAAGAGATCCTACCCATTTCAATTGGACAGAAGATGATATTTCAACTACTTCCATTTTTGATCCAGATCGATTTTTCGGTGGAGAGGTAGCTATGCCTTTGGAGTACTTTACCAAGTTGTTTTCGCTTAATGTTATTGAAAATATCTTATACCAGTCTAATTTGTACAGTACACACGTAACAGGAAAATCCATCAACTCTTCGCCCCGTGAAATAACAGATTTCTTATCCATTTTATTATTGATGGGAGTAATAAATTTACCTGCAGTAGAAGACTTTAGGGCTACATTCTTTAGAATATCCCAAATTGAGGATATTATGCCACTAAAACAATTTCAACTTCTCTGAAGATTTATACACTGCAATGACAACAGCCAAGTTACAGACGTAACCAAAGATCGGTATTTTAAAATCAGACCACTTTTGGATGCAGTCAGATTAAATTGCCAGTAATCAGTATTCCATAAAGACGAAACTATTATCGCATATAAAAGTACTCGTTTAGGGAATCTCAGGAAATATATTCAAAATAAGCCTCATAAATGGGGATACAAAATGTTTGTTCGAGCTGGCGTGTCTGACTACATAGACGATTTTATTGCATACCAAGGAGCTTTCACATTTTCTGAGTTGTACAATACTCCAAACGCGCTTACTGAAGAAAAAACTTCTTTTGGTGTAGGTGCTAGCGTTGTTATAAGTTTGAGCAAGACCATTTCTGATCCCTTAAATTCAGTAATTTTTTGCGACAACTGGTTTTCCGGTCTGGAGCTTTTTATTTATCCGAAGGAAAAATATGATATACTAAGTTTGGGAATAATTAGGCAAAACAGAATCAGGGGATGTATAATGGAAAGCGACAAGATAATGACGAAACGTGGCAGAGGATCATATATGTATAAGTCTGATACCAAAAAGGGAATTATTGTTACTAAATGGAGTGACAATAAATGTGTACTTTTAGCAAGTACTTTTTGTGGGATTCAACCACTAACTTATGTACAAAGATTCTGTAAAACTGAGAAAAGAAAAGTAAATGTACCCTGTCCCTCTCTAATTACCCAATATAACAAGCACATGGGAGGGGTTAATAAGGCAAACTCTTTACTTGGATTGTATAGAAGTCCAAGTAGATCCAAGAGATGGTATTTTCCCATTCTGACTTGGATATTGGACATATGTGTCATTAATGCATGGATTCTCTATAAAAATCACTGCACTGCTCTGAAAGAAAAACTTATACCTTTGAAAGCATTTAGACTAGAGCTAGCACGTTCTCTCTCACGCATAGGAAAAGAAAGTAAAAGAGGTAGACCTTCCCTGAAGCCTAAAAATAAAATTCAATCTCCTCTGCACCAAGACCAGATAAAGCCACTACACAGGATTCAGTTGCTCATTGGCCCAAACATATCACTAAGGGTAGGTGTAGATATTATAAATCTGGATTTACTGGTATAGCATGCAGTAAATGCGACATACGACTATGTTTGACTAAAAGTAAAAATTGTTTTTATATTTTTCACAATGAAGCATAAACGTTTTGGTTACTCATGGTTCAGTTCTAATATTTTTGGCAGCATTTCCTATATTCTTCTAACATAATTTCATTTTACATGTTTTGATTGTTAATTTTTTATCCTAAATAAACATAAAATATTTACAAAGCACGTGGTGTTCGTGTGTATTAAGGTATAAAAAAAGTGCTTATTACAAGCTTAAATTTTTATTTTAAGAAGATCTTTTCGGAATTAAATCATTCCATCATCAGTTAAATAAAAAGTTGTTAAAAAACATTTTTAAAAAACAATATAATACTCATACCATGAGGATTATATTTTAATACGGATGTCCTTCGAAAGTTTCTTAAGTGGCCATACAATGTTTTTTAACAACTTTTTATTTAACTGATGATGGAATGATTTAATTCCGAAAAGATCTTCTTAAAATAAAAATCCTTCGAAAGTTTCTTAAGTGGCCATACAATGTTTTTTAACAACTTTTTATTTAACTGATGATGGAATGATTTAATTCCGAAAATATCTTCTTAAAATAAAAATTTAAGCTTGTAATAAGCACTTTTTTATACCTTACTACACACGAACACCACGTGCTTTGTATTCAACAGGTATACTAGCCACTCCTGGATATCTCCACTTCATGGTTTGTTCCAGTTTCACTTTTAATTATAAAATATTTAATAATCTTATTTTTACCTTACACCACACCTTTGCTATAAAAGACTGTACCTCAAACTGACAATGTAGCTTTTTAGCTACAAATTCAAAAGTCACTTTCTTTTAGTTTTATGAGTTTTATTTTTATTGCTTATCGTTTGTGGTGCCAAACTGACACCATAAACCAAATTACATATTTTTTTTATATATTTTGAAACACTTTTGCCAGATACAGGGTTAAGGTGCCCTCTCCATTACTAAAGGTTGACTATAACTACAGCAAATTGCTCTCTATCTTGAGCTATTCTTAGTATAGAATATGTGTCCATGCCTGTCCAGTCTCTTACATTTTTCAGCCAGGAGCATTTCCTTCTTTCTGGACCTCTTCTTCCTTCCACTTTCCCTTCCATTCTCAGTCGTAGGAAGTTGTATTTTTCTCCTCTGTAAATATGTCCTAGATAACTCGTTTCTCTGATTTTTACAATATTTAAGAGTTCAATCTCAGTCCCATTCTTCTTAGCACCTCGTTGTTGGTCACGTGCTCTGTCCAAGAGATCCTTCGAAAAACATTCATCTCAAAGGCTTCTATACGTCTCATACTTGTGATTCCGAAAGTCCATGTTTCGGACTATATAAGTCTATATAAGTAAATTGTTATTCAGTATTATCCAAAAATCTCATATAGGTGTAGCCTTATTGATTTTTTTCGGTAATGCACTGGTATTTTCGTTGTCAAATCTTATAAATCTTAACATGGTCTTGAAACGATTACGAGATATGGACTGCCTAAGTCTGACGTCACAATGGGCGGGGCTTTTAAAAATCTTTCTAAGCATTTCTAATTTGTGTTTATTTGTCTCATAAACAGTTGGAAATACATATTGGTTTTTATAAATGTTCATATTTTAAAGTTATGTTATTGTATAATTAAAACTTATTATTTTTAATTATTTTTTTACTGTTTTTCAATGTATTTTGTTGTTTTTATCAGAATTATTTCAAAATAAATCAATAAATTATTGAATTTATCTACGAAGTTAAAAAATATTTAAATTAATATTTTATTCATTTTTCTGTTGCCAGTGTTAAATATTTAAGATATTCGTTTTCTCGTATTTTAAGTTGTAATATAACATTCTGTGAAAAAATTTTTATCAAATTGTCACAATGAGTGTTTAAAAAAATGTTTTTTGAATATTGTAATAGTTTTTGAGTTTATTTTTTAGATCTGGACATATAACGGCTAGTAAACATGTGTTGAAGATATCCAATATTACTGAATTTCTTAGTAATGACAACAAAACTATTACTAACTATTTAAACTACGAGAAAACGAATATACTTACAGTCAGTTCACAATTTGTTGATAGCTCACTACAAGTTTAACCCTAATTAGAAAACTGAAATACAGAGAGGATAGGTAATACGATATAATAGTAAAAACCAACCTAAAACTGACGGTTTAAGACGTTTTCGACTAACCCACCGTATATCTGAAGGAATACAATACCTTATAATCCTATTACGGGGGTATTTTGAATGGTTAGAGATGAACGACCAGTGTCGTAGAGTATATGATTGAAACATTTATTTGAACTAAATAAATATATTTTTTAAATTGTACTTATGTAAATTGTATTTTTTAATAAAACTTATTTATTTTATTCAAAAATAAAAAGTTTCTTGCCATTTGTAAAAGATACATTTATTTAATTAAGGAAAAAGGCGCCAAATGTCGCCTGGCAAAATTTCCAATATGTTTTAAATGTATCCATTATTTTCGAATCCGGAGAAAACTAATAAATATTTTTGAAAAATTTAAACGCAGAATGAAAGATTACATTATTACTCAGGGCAGAAAGTCCCAGAAAACTTCTACAATGGTTATTTTAATATGTTATGTAACAGGGGTGAAAATAAAAGAGAAAATATAGTATAATTTTTAATTGAAAATATTGCATGCAAAAGAAACTTTTTATTTATCCAAAAAAATATTTCATTCTGCCTTTAAATTTTTCAAAAATGCTGTTTAGTTTTCTCAGGATTTGAAAAAAAATGGATATATTTAAAACACATTGAACATTTTGACAGGCGATATTTTGCGCCTTTCCCCTTTAATACCCTACGATTACAACTATTATTACTTACCGATAATTACGATTAGAAAACTATTCAAATTCAAAATAAATAGGATCAACTTCGGAATCCGAGTCATCTTGAGGGTTAATAATTAGCGGTTGTGTCTCTACGGTAGCATCAATTATGTTATCAAGATCCCACATTTTTTGTTCTTCTTCTATTACATGCCTTACTGCATCTTTCCAGTTTTGTTCTGTAATATGTTGTAAAGACTCGTATAACAATTCACGTACAGCTTGTATTTTATATAACGTATTTTTTCTAGCCACATAACTTTTCATTTGTGCCCAATGAGTTCAATTGGATTTATTTCGCAGTAGTAGAGTGGAAGTCTAAGGACTGTAATGTTTCGCCTTTCCGCCATTTTGTCAACTACGTATTCTTTGAACTTAGATTTGTGTTGCCGGGCAATTTTTAGAAGTTCTGCTTTTACCATTCCATCTTCGTAAGGCAGATACTTATTCCGCAGCCAGTCAAGAATATCCTGTTTCTTCCACGCAGTCGTTGGAAGTCTTTCTACTAGTCGTGAATGATAAGGTGCATTATCTAATACTATAATTGAATTTGGGGGTATGTGTTCAATCATCTGCTCAAAATACTCTTCGAAAACATCAGCTGTCATCTCCTCGTGATAGTCTTTTGTGCTTTTGAAATGAAATTCCAACAAACCATGCTTAACAAATCCTTTTTCACTGCCAATGTGAGAAATTATTAATCTACTGCCTTTACCAGAAGGTGGGGAGATACCAGTAGACCAACCTTCCATAAAGGCTTGCCTGGAGCTTAATATATTTTTATCTGACCAAATTTTGTTTAGAGTATGACCTGAGTTTACCCACGTTTCATCCTGGTAGAAGATGGGCCTTCCTTCAGCCCGGAATTTTCGTATGGATCTTAGATAATTTCTTCTCCAACATATTATCTCCTCCCGGTCAATCAAAAGTGATTTTCGGTCTGATTTCTCCCACCGGAAATTTAATTCTTTTAAGACTTGCCACAATTTAGTTCGTCCGATATGAGGCAAATCCGGGTCGTCTCTAATTTCTTGTAAAATTTTGTTTAGGTTTGGTATTTCTTTTTTGAAAAAAAATTCATGAATTTTCCTTCGAATACCATTTTTTGGCAAATTAATCAATTTCAATAGGCTTTTTCCCTCTCTTTAAGTTTTCGTTTGTGTTTGAGTTAGCTATACCGTGATTTTTTCTTTCTGATAGGAACCTATATATAGTTGACTCTCCTACGCCAGTCATGTTGGCACAACTTTCGACTATGTGGCGAACAGTGTTTGTGGGATTCTGAGAAACCAGAGCATCGTGAACATTCAGGACAATAGTCTTCTCTCTTGGTGAATAGACAGACTTACTGACTGTACGCAACAGTACCGGTGTAAAACTTGATGATGTTGATGATGAAGCCATCATAAATAATCCAACAAAACGAGCACGAGCGAAAGGTACGTATATGTTCGTAGGTATATGGAATAAAAAGTCACTTACGCACTGCATATAATTCGCAAAAGAAATATTCGAGACGCTAATCACTGCCGTAGACGCAGACACACCGACGAGACGTAAATTACATGCGATCAAAAACGTACTAAACAAAAAAATTGTTTTTGTTCGTAATAACTTCACCCTTTTAAGTTAAGTTTCGAATATAAACTGAACAAACGAGGCACGTGGCCAAAGCATACCCATTATATTATTAAAAACTGGGGAATTCCATCCTAATTACCTTGCAACGAATAGTACCTTCGGATATGAATTCCAGGTTTTCTAGTAAAGTGATTAAACGCGAAGATTAATATTGAAATATCCAAAGAGATAAGGTATTCTTATTTACAAAATTGTTATTTTTATTAATATAATATAAATACATAACATTAGCCGTGAAAGTTTTAATTGTTTTTTTTTGCCAAATATATTAGTATTAAAATATTATTAATATTATATATATAACAGAATTAAAAAATATTATATTATTATTTAATGAATAAACACCTCAGGAACGCCTATGATTTACGACCGTTTTATGAGTTTGAGGCACATTTCGCGCTCTCAACAATTTATGAACGGAGAATAGTATTTTAAGGGATTAAATCACTAGCACTTAAAAAAGATTACAACACTAATTTAAATATTTTTTAACTTCATAAATAAATTCAATGATTTATTGAATAATTTTGTAATAACCCCGATAAAAACAACAACAAAATACCTTAAAATACAGTAATTTTTTGTATTAACTCCATTGAGTACAACAATCTGCCCATTGAGCATTAAGCATTTGGTATGGTAAAAAATGCAGACATGTAGAGTTACTCCAGTGACTAACCTTTTTACAATTTTAAAACTAAAATTTTATTAGTTTGAATATACTTATCATGTTCATTTGGACAAGTCGGAAGGAAATTGCCGTTTTAGTCTACGCACTTCAAAGACGTTCCGCACATTTAGTTGTCGAGCAAACGCACTATACCTACTTTCATTAAGCGATGCAGGGCGTATAAACAAAGATAAATTTAACAGATGATTGTTAAAGATGTTCCAAATGATGTACTCGTTCCGATAAGTAACAGTATAATTATGATACTTTATTCATTTTTTTATTTTCTCAACTATTAGTGTTTATTGCATAGTATATAAATTATTTTTATCACTGAATACATAGTAAGTAAAAAAATAATCCGATTTATAAAATTAATGAATATTTTATGCATACATGCAGTAACAGTTCTTCAAAAATATTTAAAAACTAACCGAAATGTCCATCTTTATTTCGTTACTGCCGACGTCGTCGGAACTCATACAGGTTCGGACACGATTTAAGTAGGTATTATATTTCGGTATTGAAATTTTGTAATTTGAATCGATTTGTGAGTATATTTTTAGTCATCTTGATGGTTAAAGGACAATAAATTATACTTATAATGTTAATGTTGAATTAGCAATTATTTATTGTGCGATTTCAAACTATTTAAGTATATATTTTTTTTGTATAACGACCCTATCTATACGTCATTGTGATTACTGTAACAATAACCACGTATTTCAATAACTGATATTGAAACCAAAAATGATTCTGCTGATGAATTGGTTGAGAATACATGGAATCCTCCTCGAAAACGAAGTAAAAGAAGCCCTCTTAGCGTTGAAGTTAAAGAAATCATTTTAAATGTGAAAGACAAGAAAATCCCGGGTTGGTGGTTGAAGATATTGTGAAAAAAGTGGCTAATAAAGTTGGAGTTTGTGATAAAAGTGTATTTACGGTGATAAATGAATACAAAACGAATCATCAATTCGCTGGACCAAAAGTATGTCTGACCCGGAAAAAGAAGTTTGACAAAATTGATGATTTTGACAAAAATTATTTTTTGCCATTAGAAGACTGGTTCATAATTTTTTTATGAGCAACGAAATACCCACCGTTGATAAGGTTTTAAAGAAGGTGAACTATGACCCTGATTTGCCAAATTTTTCGAAAACCACATTTTACCAAATATTGAAAAACTTAATTTTCAATACAAACGTAGGGGAAGAAACGCTCTTTTACTAGATAGAGACGACATTGTGATGTGGCGAAGAGAATATCTTCAAAAGATAAAAGCTTATAGACTTTACGTTTTGTTCTGATGACATATTTATAGTACCTACATATGCATTTCCCAAAATTTTCAGATTTAGATAATTTAACAGTGATGAGTCACGACATATTAATAATTATATATAATTATATATATATATATATATATATATATATATATATATATTACTTCAACATAATTGAGTAATGAGTATTTTTTTTTGTTATTATTATTATGAAACTTTTTAGAATTGTACAAACAACTAAGTATAATAAAAATTAAAAATAAAACTTATATTTTTGCAGGCACTCTGTACATAAAATTGTTGCCAAAAAAAATAAATTCTTGGGTTTTTCGCCCTGTATAAATGGTTTCTATTATCGGATATCAACTAAAGGTTCTTTGTCGAGCAATTTTGCAAAATTAAAATATAAATTTCGTATTTTATAAAATAAATATATATTCTGACTAAACAAAAACATAATCCCAAGTGCGGCCCTGTTGCAGGCCTACACGTGGTAATGTTTACATCTTCCTGCATCGGTTAATGAATTTTACTATAGCACTCGTTTACAGTATTTAGCACTAAAACGTTTCTTCGGCTTCTTTCACGGATTCTAGGGGGATGTCGTGTTGAATCACCTCGTTGGATATATAGTATGGCACATTAACTATGTCACGCAGCAACTTGCTTTGGAATCTCTGTAAGGTGTTTGCATTGAAGATGCTAGCAGTGCCCTATAGTTGAATCCCATAAGTCTATATGGGCTTGAGGATAGACTTGTAGAGTAAAATTTTTTTTATCCAAAGATAGTTTTGAATTACGTTCAATTACCCAATACAAATTTCTCAATTTAAAAAATAGTTAATATGTTTTTTCCAAGTTCGACGGCGATCCAAGTGCATGCCAAGATATTTAGTGTCCTCGGATTAAGGAATTAGACAATTATCAATATATACAGTGGAGCATGTTTCTCTACGTAGCGTGAATATGACATATATTAACTTGGTTCCATTAGATTTGATGCGCCATACTTTCATCCATTGCTGAATTCTATTTAGGTTTGATTGAAGATTTCCTGATGCTGTTGATGGATCTGTGTGGGATGCCAGGATAGCAGTGTCAACTGCATACGTTGAAACAGTAGTTGTACTAGATGTTGTAATGTCCGCTGTGTATAAAAAATATAGAATTGGGTCGAGAGCGCTGCCTTGTGTGATGCCTGAGTAAACAAAATAAATCTTAGTGTGCTCGGTACCGTGCTTCACCAGGAAGTGTCTATTTTCTATGTAGGATTTTAAGAGCTGGAAATGAGGATAGTGTATGAGCTTCTTTAATTTTATTTGTAGTCAAAAGCCTGAGATATGTTAAGGAAAGCAGCAGAACAGTATCTTTTGGCGTTTAGATCCTTGTTTATTTGGTTGACTAGCCTATGCACTTGTTCTATGGTTCCATGTTTGTCTCGGAAACCGAATTGATGTTCTGGAATTACTTTATGTTCGTCTATTATCGTTTTCAGCCTTTTTACTTACATTTTTTCAAAGACTTTGCTAATCATGGGCAAAAGGCTTATAGACCGGTATGAAAATGCATTTTCCGGTCCCTTTCCTGGTTTAGGAATTATTTTGATTTGTGCCAATTTCCATAAACTAGGGAAGTAGTTTAGGCGCAGGATTGTATTAAATATAAAGATTATTAGTTTTATGCCCTTATCCGACACTTCTTTTATGGGGGGGAGGGGAGGCTTTTTTGATGTTGCTGTAAAAAATAGTTAAAGTTTTAGTCAAACTATAACATTATCTTAAAATATGAACATTCATGGTAAATATTTTAATACTTTGATATTGTTACCTCACAAATTCACGAACAACAAATAAAGCAAATCGTACAAAATGAATGTTTATAACCAAAAGTCCTTTTATTCCTAAAACAATTTAAAGAAAACAATATTTCCAACTTCTTATGGGACAAATACACACAAATTAAAAATGTTTAAAAAGATTTTTTAAATCCTCGCCCATTGTGACGTCAGAGCTTAGGTAGCTCATTGCTGTACGTATTAGTGGCAGAAAATCCATACTCCACCTCTCCCACAAGTTTTTTTGTTGTTTTTATGCACAATAACAAAAACAATAAGGATACTAAAAAAGCATACATTTAGTAAATGGCTCATTTTTTTTATGGAGACCATCTTGAAGCATTTGGGTATCTTTGTCCAAATTCTTAGTTAAAAGTATTACAGATTTGCCTCTGTCCTTGTTTAACGCAAAATTATGTCACAAATTTGTATACTCATAATACACTTCAATGTTTATTTCATATATTTATATTATTAATAAATTGCTATCAGCTGCAGGCCCACCTCTTGTCGTAGCTTATTACGAGATTTTGTTTGAGCACTACACAGTAGATCATCACTTCATTCAGTTACATGCTTGGATATCAAAATGTTCCCTAAAAACTAAGGCTCACTCTATATGTGCTCTTCTGGGTCGTTTAACTTATTAATTTCCACATAACAATATGTTTTCCTAGAAATAAAGACCTGACCTGTTTAATACAAAATTTACAACGAGTAAGACAGCCATGCTATGAATTATGTTTAAACTATTACAAGTTTTAGATGCAAAAATACGTGACTTATTACAAAATCAAATTTATCTCAAGAGCACAAAGTCATCCAATTTGATTTAATAAATAGCATGCTTCAGAAAACACTTTTGAAGAATCCCGTTTTTGGGACACATTGTTGGGGCTAGTAACCCTCCTGACATAATTAAAGCCAGTAATCGTATCCGACGAAAACTTAAATTGTCATATTTCGAGACAGACATCAAATAATTAATGACCCATTCGAACTAATCAGATGATCCTCAAGTGTACTCTATGGTAATTTAACTTCTGAGCGAGACTAACCACATTTCTTAAATTTAGAGCTCATAGTGAAATATGTGGCCGGCAGCATTCTCAATAGGTGTCTAAACTATTTTAAACCTCTTTTGACTAAAAATTCTAACGCCGAGCCTCGGAATATGGATTGATTTAACTTAATTACAGATATTAATAAAAACGTTAGACCTGGGCGAGAATTCGCCCCACCCGGTATTAGGAAGGTTAATTATATTTACCGATTAATTAATTCATAAAAAACACATTTTCGAGCAAAATTCCTTAAAAAGTAAAATTACATATTTTTCTTCTTCTTTACAGGTCTTCTTAAAACGATGGTTAAATCAGAAGCGATCAAAAAGACGGTTTTTTGGCACAAGTGCCACGATCCACTGTGTACGAACTTATAAAAGACGGTCCAGTGTTGCGAAAAAAAAAGGAAAGGATTCTGGTGCTCATCGAATATTACCGAATTTTCATTTATCAGCTATACGGGAAACAATATATCATATGTATTCAGTGAATAACTTACCAACTTTAAATAAACTTTTGAGTGAATTAACAAAGAAATAATCCATTCGACTCTGAACATGGTAGCAAATACGTGTTTTAAAATCGAGCTCTCATAATTAATTTAAAAACTAGTGAAATACTAAAAATATTTTTGTTAATTAGTGATCCAGCAGTGAAATAACAAAAATAAATACAACAGAGATAGTAAGTTACTTTAAACATAACAGTTTTTACTATTATCAAATATTATTTCGGATAACCTACAAAATCTAGGACAGGTATTTATACCAAACCTGTTCCACTACAGACTAAGAAGGTTGTTTGCCAGGACCGTACTCCAGTTACAAATGATAATTAAAAATGGATAGTTTTATTCAATCTGAAATTCCTACAACTAATAATACACCAAACAGCTCCTCATCATATCAATTTAATGGATCACCTACATATTCTTCCGTAACCAATCAAACACCACAATCCAATATATTTCCATCAAGAAAACAAGCAATTATTTTTGATTTAATTGAAAATACCAAACTAGATGATTTCTTGTCCGCTTTGAGTCATCTGATACAACCAACCCAGATATCCTTCTGTTCAAAATTATCAAATAATAGAGTAGATATTTATTTAGCAAACGAAAAACTAGCTGAGGATTTCATAAACAGAAATGAAAAAATTCAAATAAACCAACAACTCTTACAAGCTCGTAGACTAATTAGCAACAGTCAGCGATTAGTATTGTCCAATGTCTGTCCCTCAATCCCACACTCAGTCCTAATATCCGCATTAAAATCACATGGATTAAATCTTCTGTCACCTATAACATTCCTAAGAATAGGCACATCAACACCACAATTCCAACAAATTTTGAGTTTCAGACGCCAAACATACATATCTCCACTAAATAACCAGCCCTTACCTGATTCTTTTCTTATCACATATGAGGAAACGACATACAGAATTTTCCTTTCATTAGATAACCAAGCTTGTCAAACATGTAAACAAACCAACCACTTAACAAAAAATTGCCCAATGTCTACTGCGATTACAACACATAATTCAACATCAAATAATCCAGTTCCAAATATAAACCCAATTGAAAATACAACTAATCTATCAACTCAAAAACCCAGACAAACACTAAACAACAACAATCAAAAGAAGAAAGCACACAACAAGAAACGCAACCACAAAATAACCAACAAGAAAAACCACACATGCAGCTAACCAAAGAAGATTCAGAAACAACAAACTACCCAAAAATAGATATAAAAAATAAGGCAACGCAATAAACACAGGCAAAGCACAAAACAAACGCACAATCTCCCAAGACTCTCCTACTTTTATTACACCAAAAAATAAAGAGAAGAAAGTAAATCAGATCAAAATGTCAAACCACAAAAAACACTAGAAGAAATGCTAAGATACTGTAAACCTTTATTTGAGAACCCAAATTCCAACTACCCTATAACTTACGAACAGTTATTAGACTTTTTTGAAAACTGTGAGAATTCACCAGACCCGTTAAGTGTCACCAAAATGTATACAGAAGAAACAGCAGAGGTCACAGGTCTATTAACTAATATATACCCTTACCTAAAGGACCGAAAAATTAAAGTCAAATGCACTCTAATAAAAAATAAAATATTAAAGCAAATCAACTTAGACCTTCAAACAGACTTAGAAAGCGACGCATTAATAGAAAATTAATAACACATCATTTTCAACTCTCTAATTCAATGGAACATAAATGGGTATTACACCCATTTAGAAATGTTAAAATTATTAATGTCAAAACATAAACCTAGTCTGATATGTTTACAAGAAACCCACTTCAAAAACAACAAAGCTTATGACTTATAGAATTTCAATTGTTTTTTTAGAAATCGAGAAAATTCGAAAATTGCAAGCGGAGGAGTAGCAATCTACATAAAAGATAGCTTTGACGGTAAACTGATAAAACTCACAACAACTATTGAAGCAATTGGAATTAGAGTCACAGACACAATTTCTTTTTCAATTTGCAATATTTACATTCCCCCCAATAAAGAACCCGATTCAAAAGAAATTTCAAACTTATTAAATCAACTACCTGCTCCAAGGATAATAATTGGAGATTTCAATACACATAATCCGTTATGGGGTTCAGCAAAACTAACATCTCTAGGTCGAAAAATAGAAAAAATAATAGAAGAAGTCAACCTAAATATTCTTAACGACGGACAACATACGCGCTTTGACACAAGAACAGGTGAAGGCTCAAGTATAGATCTATGTATTTGCGAACCATCAATTACACATACTCTTACGTGGGATGTGTTACCAGATCTATATGATAGTGATCACTACCCTATCATAATAAGCAATGAACTACAATCAACTACCCCGCAACAACTAAAATTGAATTTAAAAAGCGCAAATTGGACAGAATTTCAAAATTACGTTGAAAACAACCTGCAAAACCTAAATGACAATGTAGATATAGACAAAACAATATACTCTCTGACAAACGTAATCACAGAATCAGCAAAAAATTACGTTGGAATAATTAAGTACGATCACAAACATCAGTCGGTACCTTGGTGGAATCATGACTGCAAAGAAGCATAAAAACAATCGAAACAAGCTTTTAATAAATTCAAACGACAAAAAACTCAAGAAAATTCTATTTAATTCAAAAAATTAAGAACAGTCGCTAGGTATACCATTAAAAAAGCCAAACGTGACTCTTGGAGAGAATATGTCACCACAATACATAGTTCAATTCCTATAACAGCTATATGGAAAAAAGTCAACAAAATGTCTTGTTCCAAACCCCATAAATCAATAAACTTTCTAACTCAAAATAACACTATTTATAAAAGCCCAGAAGAAATATCCAATATACTAGCATCTACTTATGAATATAACTCAAGTAACTTAAATTATACTTCCAATTTCTTAAAAATCAAAATAAAAGAAGAAAAAAATCCTATAGAATATTACGATCAAAACAATAACGATCTTAATATACAAATAACAAAGGAAGAATTAGAAAATGTATTTCAGAATTGTAAGAACACTTGTCCTGGACCCGACAAAATTTAGGCCCTCAATCTAAAGAATACCTACTCAAAATCTACAATATAATCTTATCCAGAAACGTATTTCCTAAATCATGGAAAAATTCAATCATAATACCTATTCAAAAACCAACTAAACCAAAATCAGATCCACAAACATATCGACCGATATCACTCACATATAGGTAAAATATTAGAAAAGATAATAAACAATAGACTTATGTGGTACCTATTTAGAAGCAAACAAATTAATTATTCCAGAACAATGTGGTTTCCGAAAACATCGCTCACCTTTAGACAACCTCGTTGACTTAGAATCAGAAATCCACGAAGCATTTGCAATAAAACAGCATTGTGTTGGAATATTTTTTGATATAAGCAAAGCATATGATACAGTTTGGAAATATTCAATCATTAAAACACTCAGCAACTGGTTAATAAGGGGTAACATATTAAAATACATTTCAAATTTTCTTGAAAACAGACAATTTCAAGTTCGAGTTGACAGAACATATTCTCAAACAAAAATTCAACAAAATGGTATACCACAAGGATCAAATTTAAGCACAACTTTATTCTTAGTAGCAATAAATTCGATATTAACACAAATTGAAAACCCCGTCAAAGCTAGATTATACGCTGACGACCTAGTTATTTTCTGTAGAGGAAAAAACATGGCAACGATTCACAATCACATTCAAAAAGGGTTAACACACATTGAGAAATGGTCAGCTACAAGTGGACTTCAGTTTAACACTACAAAAACGAAAGCAATCTGTTTCTCAAAGAGAAATTAAATCCAAACAAAAGAAATATATCTACACGAACAAAAACTAGATTATGTAGAAGAAATCCGATTCTTGGGTATGACGTTTCATAAAAAATTAACTTGGAAGACACATATTCAACAGCTGAAAAAATCCTGTCTACCTGGTATAAATTTACTACGATCACTTGCCTTTAAAAACTGGGGTGCCGATTATTCAAGTTTAATACTTATTTACAAATCCATAATTCGATCAAAACTTGATTATGGAGCCATCGTCTACAACTCCTCCAAAAAAACACATTTGAAGTCACTGGATATTATCCAAAATAGATGTCTACGTATTTCTTTAGGTGCTCACTACACAAGTCCCATTCAAAGTCTCTATTGGGAAAGTGGAGAACTTCCTCTTTCTTTCAGAAGACAATATCTAAGCCTAACATATGCAGCGGCAGTGTCATCAAACCGAAATAATCCAGTACTGCATAACGTTTTTGCTGATCGATTTACAAATAAATTTCAACAAACACATCAAATTGATCACCCTTTTTACTTTCGTATAAAGTCATACTTATCCAAATTAAATTTTCAATTTCCAAAAATCTATGATACCTCTTCAATCCACAACCCAGCACCATGGACAATATCTATTCCTGATATCGACATCAGTCTAACAAACCTAAGAAAATCAGAGATATCATCAACCGTCAATAAACAAAAGTTTTATACACTATTAAACAGATATGACAATACCTACAACGTATACACCGATGCATCAAAAAATGAAGACAGAGTTGGAGCAGCAATTTATTCGGAAGACTCCTCAGTTAGTTTCAAATTGCCATCAATTACAACCATCTTTTCGGCTGAATTATTTGCAATTCTAAAAGCACTATTGTTAATACAAATCAAAAACAAAAAAAGATGTATAATAATCACAGATTCTTTAAGTTCATTATCCTTACTGACTCAATTGTACTGTGACAACCCCCTTCTACTTCTTATTAAAAAAGAACTTAAAAACATTGCAAATAAGAACATCCAAGTTAACTTTTTATGGGTGCCTTCTCATATACGAATTGAAGGTAACGAAGTTGTAGATAAACTGGCTAAAAACGCACCAACTAACCCGATGTCCGAAGAAAGTAATATATTGGTACAAAACGATTTAAAACCATACTTAAAACAAAAAATAATTCAAAAATGGCAACAAACTTGGAACAACACTCCATCAAGGCTATAAGAAGTCAACAAACATTCACATCTTTAGAAACCAAAAATAAAAGACAGGAGAGAGCAAGTGATACTTACCCGTCTCCGTATCGGCCATACACGACTTACTCATGACTATTTATTACAGTGCAAAAATAAACCAGTGTGTGAAGTGTGCAACAGTGTTCTAACGGTAAAACCTTTTTTAATACAGTGTCCCAAATAGAATAGTGAACGACTCAAATATAACATACCCAACTCCCTAAGAGATGCCCTAGAAGAAAATACAGACACCCGAAAAATATTTTCCTATCTTGAAGACTGCCAACTTCTTCAAAAGATCTAAAATGTACGTTGTAACACACAAAGATATTAATATTATTATTGTAAACTAATGTATATCTTACTTATTGTATCTATATTGTATTAATCTAAATACGCTAATGACCCTGCGTGATTGATGCGTTAATAAAATATAAAAAAAAAATAATCCCGAGTCTCATACAACTACTTTTTGGAAGTTTTTAAAATCTAATGTTTTTATGTTTAAAACAGTGAATAAATGGCAGGCAATTATGAAATTCAGCTGTTTAATAAAGTGGAGGTTCAATTATTTGGAGAGTCTAAGTGCGCGTTCATAACGGGGCACCGACCCTCGCTAGGACCATGGGATGGTATCATTTAATCGATTTTCGGTAAAATAAATGCATTACTTTAAATGAGAGCGTTCACCATCAGTGCTACGCTCTAGGCGAGGAGACGGTGCGATGGTCTCCGTTATGAACGCACCCTAAGGTCTTTTAGGAGTGAAGGGAAGAACTTGTATTATTTGGATGAAACTTTGTTCGACACCCAAGATATAGTTAAAAAATGTTTGACCGACGGTAGTAAAAATGACGTTACCAATGTTAATCCCACTTGAGGAAAGAGAATTTGTATTTTACATTGTGAGGGAGAATCAGGATGGGTAGAAGATGCTTTATTACTCTCTGCTAAGAGAAGCTAAGAGTGAAAAGTGGTTTGAGCAGTAATTACTACCTTAATTAGAACGAAATAGCGTTATTATTTTGAATATTGCTCCGTATCATTGTAGACTAAACAGTAAGATTCCAAACACTAATTCAAACAAAGTTGAAATTCAAGAATTTTTTATCAAAACATGTAATATATTTTAAGGATTCTTACACAAAAAAAACAACTTGTAGAACTATTAAAATTAGTTAAATGTGAAAAAAAATATGTTATCGACAGACTAGCTGAGAATTATGGACATAAAGGATTAAGATTAACTCCTTTCTATTGTGTACTAAATCCAATAGAATTTTTGTGGTCTCAATTATTAAAAAGTAATGTAAGGAAAAATAATAATTCTCCTAAATCATTTTCGACTGTTTTAGATTTAATTAAGACCAAATGTAATAATATTACAGCAGACAATAATACAATTCCAAAACATTATAAATAGAATAGTTATAGATTTAAACGATAGCGATGATAGTAATACCGATTTAAATGTAGACGATAGTTAAGGTTAAAAAATTTTTTTACTATATTAAATATATATTTTATTATAAACGTGTTACTTATACATATGTATTTTTCTTTTACTTTGTGGGATTGCCGTAATTTTGATAAACTGTATCAGTATATCAGTCCGACCCTGTATACAACTATACCTAGAAGATTAATTCCGAAATATCTTGCACTGAACTATACATTAAAATTTACACAGTTCCTTGATTACTTATTTTATTTTACAAACAAATGAAGTAAACCAAATTGTTTCAATCATATCATGATAATAATATTAATTTGGATGCCTATTTATTACCATTAATTTACATTGAATAGTTTAATTATTTTAATTAATCAAACATTTTTAAAAACATGTTTTTAATTATTTTAGATGCTTCTAACGTCGTCATGGATAATCGACACTACAATATATATTTCCTTGATAAGCCTATTAATTTATAAATATCTCACAAGATATTTTGATTATTGGGAAAAAAGAAATGTTCCGTATTTCAAACCTACACTACTATTTGGCAATTTCAAAGATGTTTTCACATTTAAAATAACTATTCAGGAGCAATTGAAAAAGCTTTATGACAAAATGGATGCGCCATATTTTGGAGTATTTATTTTTGATGAACCGATGCTAGTCTTAAAAGACCCCAAACTTATTAAAGATGTTCTAATAAAAGATTCTGCTATTTTTGCCAACAGAAGACCGCCTACACCTACACATCGTCTTATGGAGCACTCAATAGTTTTTATGAAATATCCACATTGGAAAAAAGTGAGAACGAGACTAACTCCAGTTTTTACTTCTGCGATGTTAAAAAATATGCATACTGAAGTATCCGAAATTACTAAGGCAATGGTACAATATTTGCACAAAAATAAGAAAACAATAGATGGCAGAGGACTTGGAAACATTTTTACAGATGAGTTTATATTTAAATGCTTTTTTGGGGTTGATCTTGATGGTTTTGGCGATAAACCAACTTCATTACAACCTATCGTGACCAAACTCAATGGCTTTAGTCTTAGAAATGCAATTGTTCAAAACCTTTTCTTTGTCAAACCATCATGGGTGAAGCATTTGAAGCTAAATTTCTTTAAGGATAGTTCATTGAGGATTTTCGAAGATATTTTCAAACAAGGAATGAAAGCTAGAGATCACTATAATGGCAAACCACTGAATTATGTTGATTTTGCCAATAAAGGTGTCAGAGAATTAGAAAAAGGAATGGATATAACTAAAGGTAAGTTTATTACTACCCATTTATTACATATGTCTATCTTCTTCTTGGGGTGCCGTGCTTGCTTTAAAGCCTTAGAAATGCTCCTCAGACATTAGCTACATGAAACAATTCTTCGACCATTCGATTAGTCTATTATTTAATGATTTCGCAACTAAGATAGTTGTTTTTTTAACCCAGCATTTTTCTTCTATTTTGACCTGAATGATCAGACGGAGTAAACGATACTTAAGCCTCGTCCTTATACGACTATATTACGAAGTAAAGGACGTTTACACATAAAACCAATTTTAAATTACTTATAATAATAGCGTTTATTGTCCAACAGAATCCATTTATAGGACAAAATACAATACTACAATTAAATGATATATTAATAATTCATAAGTACTAACTAAATAACACATTTTTCGAGTATTTTACGTTAACATAAAGAAACTACTCAATCACCTAGGTAGATCTCAGCCATCCTAGTAAGCTGCTTTAAACTGCAGTGAAATATATCGCAGTAAGCACTTAAGGAATACTTATGTACAAGATAAAAGAATTTTAGCCTAAGAGTTATTTAATATGCATCATTACTGAGTTCTGTTGCTTTGTACATTTTAATATGATCGCTTCGTTTGATAGACCTTTTAACACTACGTTAATAATCAATTTTAGTTTTTATTTAGGTTGAACTTAAAATTAGGTCAATCATTAATATGATGATATACGATATGATGATTTTGACATATATAGATTTTTACATACATAAATCTGAGTTATACTAAGTACATTATTGGTTAATAGAATCATTGACTATTACACATTTATTTGTACACGCACTGATATTTATATTTAGTTGTATAATCCTGTCGATTTAAGAAAACTTAAAACTGACGAATAGATACAGTTTTCTTCTAGACACTCGCGTAGCGTTGTCGGTAGGTTACATATTGTATAAATACTTCCAGTAATATGATATTCATGTGTTAAGCGTGTATGTCCTAATCTCAGTCTCTTTATTATAGTTTGTTCTCTCCTGTTGCTACACTTATTCTTCCATCTTGTAACTGTTGTTTTTATGTCTCGTAGTTTTTGTTGAGATTGATTCCATTCTTGCAGCCACCGTTCATTTAATGTCGAGTTAATCCAGTGATGAAAATCTTTCTTATAGGTAGATTCTGTCAAGTCTTTGTTGTTAACTGAAGATTTGGCAGCAGCATCTACTCTTTCATTACCATGTATACCTATATGTGACGGAATGCACATAAATTTTACAATCGCATTCTTTTGCTGAAGCTGGTACAAATGGTTCTTTATCAATCGCAACAATGAATGAGTTGGGTAAATGGTGCCTAAGCTACTCATGGAACTTAAGGAATCTGTCAGTATTAGGCATCTGTCTAAGTTGGAGTTCAGTGCATATTCTAATCCTTTGTAGATTACGAATAGTTCTCCTGTATATACTGTGCTAAAATTTGAGATTTTGTATGAAGCAGTGTAGTTGTTGTGTATGAGGGCACATCCCATTCCTTTTTCTAATTAGGAGGCATCAGTATAAATATGTTGATAATTCTGGTACTCATCAATCTTACTTGAAAATTGTTTAAGCATAGAGGACGCATTAAGTTGATTACTAGTCTTTGTTAAACTTAAGCATAGGAAGAGTTTTCTGACCATTCAAGGAGGAGTGGTTAAGAGGTTGGTTTGGTGTATTTTAGGGAAAGACAATAGTATTACTGGTCATGTATCTATTAAGTCTTTCATAAAAAGGGGGTTAAGATATTTTTTGTTAAGATATGTTGTGTGGAAACGAGAAGCAAAGACATTGTTTCTGACGGGATTTTCACTATCTGCTAAAATGTTTGCAGCATATGCTAGGCTAAGATATTGTCTTCTTAATTTAAGAGGCATTTCTTCTATTAAACATAGTAAGCTATAGTAAGGTGTAATACAAAAAGCTCCTAAGACTATTCTTATAGCAGCATTTTGGATTGTTTGCAACTCTTTTAAAAGTGATTTACTGGTAGACCCATACACTATTTAACCGTTATCAACTTTAGATCTAAAATAGCTTTTATATACTGTCAATAGGAAATCTTAATCACATCCCCAATTTTTAGTGGATAGGTGCACCCTGCGTAACGCTAAATGAACTAGCACATACTGGCAGTCAGAAAATCCTTAGGATCTCCTGACCAAACAACACTTCCAACGAAAGATGATAAACAAAATAAACGGCCCTTGGACCGCACAACCAGACCAATCGAACCTATAGTTCGAATTTGCCATATATACATAGAAGGCTTAAGCTATGCTAAAAGCCAGTTTTTATCAAAACTATTAAGATATGACAACATTGACTTAGTTGCTATACAGGAAACCCACTGCGAAACAGAGAAACAACTACAAAAAGGGGCAAAATACCGGGCTATGACCTTTTAGGCGCAACTTACCACCGATCATTCGGCACAGCCACATATGTCAAAGAAGATATTGAAAATGCTTCGCTTATCTCTACTTCCACTGATGACTGTATTTATAATGTGGTCACAAAAATCGCTAACATTACCGTGTCCAACATTTACAAGCCACCTGCTACGTCTTGGCCAACCCAAGCAATTGAAGTACATCCTCACCCTGCTGTATACGTTTGAGATTACAATAGCCATCATGAACAGTGGAAGTACAAAAATAGTGATACGAATGGGAATGCTTTAATAAAATGGACAGAAGACGAACGACTGTACCTTTTGTTTGATGCCAAAGATCGACCAACCTTCAGATCCGCGGCATGGAGGCGGGAATACAACCCCGACCTATTCTTCGTCTGGACCGACAACAAAGACTTACCTCTAGGGGCTTCACGAAGAGTTCTAACTAATTTCCCACAGCCAACATCGACCAGTAATAATAGAAGTAGGGACGCAAATCCCGTTAATTAGTTCTATCCCATTTCCAAGATGGAATTTTAAAAAGGCCTACTGGATTGACTTCTCTGAGGATCTGAATAAATGCCTACGGTGGATTAAACCTAATATCAAAAACTACCACAGATTTGTTGGTGCCGTGCTAAATGTAGCTAAAAAACACATACCTAGAGGCTATCGCAAAGAATATATCCCTGGCTGGTTGGAAAATAGCGAGGAATTATATCAGAGCTTTCTTGAAACTGGCGACCAAGAAATAGCGGATAAACTGTACAGCCTAGACACCGCTAGAAGCCAATAGTGGACCAAAACAGTAGAGAGTCTAAACTTCCAGAAATCAAGCAGGCAGGCATAGTCATTACTTAGAACATTAGGGAGTGGTGTCCGTACGAAACGCCGAGAGGCAGCCGTAAAGCCAGATGCCGTAGCATCACATATAGTAAAAAAATCCAGGACACCAAAAGATAAAGCACACACTATCTACGTAATGAAAGAACTTAAAACTTTAAAACATGTAGCCACCGAAACGGAGCATTCCCTCCCCTTCACCAGCAAAGACATATCAGAGGCTCTTAAAGACGTTAAGCCAGCAAAAGCACCAGCATTTGATAATATTCACCCTGAATTCCTAATAAATTGTGGTAAGTATACAAAAGTTTGGCTGGCTCGATTTTTCACAGACATCATCTAAACTGAAATATTCCACAAGAACTAAAACGCTCTAAGATAATAGCCATACTAAATCCAGGCAAACCCGCAGACAACTTAAAAAACTACAGACCAATTGCGCTTCTCTCTGCCACCTACAAGCTATTAGAGAGGCTTATGTATAATGGAATCAGTACAGAACTGTTCCAGGTGATCCCAGTCGAACAAGCGAGTTTTCGACCAGAACGAAGCTGCTCGGACCAGATAATGTCACTTACCACCTACATCGAAGCGGGTTTTCAAAAAAGACTTAAACTTCAGCGGCATTTATTGATCTCTCGGCAGCTTACGATACAGTATGGAGAGGGGGCCTTATATACAAAATTCTCCGTGCAATCCCCTGTAAACCAATAGCACGCCTAATAGATAGCATGCTCAACGACCAAATGTTTCAAGTACTGATGGGCACAGATATCAGCCTACCAAAGAAACTTAAGAATGGCCTACCACAGGAGTCAGTGCTTTCTCCACAACTTTTTAGCTTATACCTAGCAGATCTGCCGAAAACGCAATCAAGAAAGTTCGGATACGCTAATGACTGGACCCTCACTACACAATGCAGAACACTAGAAACGTCTGAAGAAGTTCTGACGGCAGACTTATATACATTGGGCAAATATTTTCGCAAGTGGCGACTTCAATCAAATGCATCCAAAACAGAAGTTAGTTGCTTTCACCTGAACAATAAACTTGCTGGAAAGGGACTCAACATACGGTTTGAAAATACCACACTTACCCACAACAAAACACCGAAGTACCTGGGCGTAACACTAGACAGAACGCTATCATTTAAAGAGCATTTAACAAAAACTGACCAAAAGTTGAGTATAAGAAATAACATTATACAGAAGCTCTGCGGTACCACCTGGGGCTTCCACTCTCCGCTCTACTGCAAGCCCTTGTTGTCTCGACCGCTGAATATTGTGCTCCAGTTTGGCTACACAGTCCACACGTAAAAAAGGTCGACACTCAGCTGCACAGCACTATGAGGATAATAGCTGGTACAACTAAAGCAACTCCCACCCAATGGCTTTCAGTATTAAGTCACATCCCACCTCCACATTTACGACGAGTTGATGCACTTACACGTGAATACAAAAAGATCAATAGACCAGAATACATAAAGAACAATATAAACCTGCCGATCCACCAAGATACCGAGGATGCACGAGATACCCGTCTCCGTTCTAGAAAACCACCAATGAAAACGGCAAGAATAATACACGAGGAGTTCAACATCATGAATGCATGGTCCCAAGAATGGAACGCATGGCAAAATAACATGCCCTGCATTACCCACAAGCCACCAGGTTTTGATCTTCCACACAAAACATGGTCCACTCTAAATAGGATCCGAACCAGACATGGCAGATGTGCATACATGCTACATAAATTGGGAAAGAACCCGTCTTCTCAATGTGACTGTGGGGAGAACCAAACCATCGACCACATTATTGAAGAGTGTCTCTCAAGATCGTACAATGGTAGCCTTGAAGACTTCCTGTTTGCAACTTCAGAGTCAATTGATTATATTACTACACTTGATGTTTGTTTGTAACTATTTAAAGTTTGTCATATACCTATATTACTAGTGTTTGTAATTTTGTTCTAAATGTCTTGTAATTGCCATACGATAAATAAATAATTAGTAGATAGGACTTTCATTATGTTCAAATATTGTTGACAAAATGTTTTAAGATGATAAATATGTTGCTTAAAATTTAAATGTTTGTCAAAATTAATTCCAAGGAATTTGATACAATCAATATATTCTATTTTTGTATTAAAGATTGTAAGTTCTGGACTACTAACATTATGTTTTCTGGTGAAATGGATACATTTACTTTTGTTGGAGCAAAATTTTTTTCCCGATTTCATTGACCATTTTTTTAATGCAGAAATAGTATCTTGTAAGGTTTGTTTAATTAGTTCTAGGTTTCTTCCTTAACAATAAATTATGAGATCATCTGCGTATAGCCTACTTTTTACAGGTGGAGTATTCTTTTCCATAATACTATTAATAGCAATAAGAAAAAGAGTAACACTAATCGATGATCCTTAAGGGGTACCATTTTCCTGTACTCTTCTTTCAGAAATGAAATCTTCTATGTTTACTTGGAATCTTCAGTTTTTTAAAAAGTTAGTAATGCAGTTTAGCATATTTCTTTGTATACCTATTTTCTGTAAAGTTTTAATTATGTCATGACACTGTATCAAATGCTCTAGTTATATCAAAAAATACCGCTATAATACAGCTTTGATTATTTGCTAGCGCTTCATGTATTTCAGACTGAAGGTCAACTAAGTTGTCTAGAGTTAATCTGTCTTTACGAAATCCACTTTGTGTGTTAGATAAAACAGATCTTTGCTCGAGTATACAAATAAGGCGTTGGTTAATTAATTTTTCGAGCACTTTACTCATTGCACATCCTAACGATACTGGACGGTAGGAGTTTGGGTCTGAACGTGGTTTACCAGGTTTAAGGATAGATATTGTGTAATATTCCATGTCTGTGGAAACACTCCTTCAAGCCATATTTTGTTATATATCTTTAGTAAATAGGCAGTTCCATTTTTAGGCAACTTTTTAAGGAAAATAATAGGAATATCATCTGGACCAGGACCAGAGTTTTTAATAGAATTTATAGATTCAGTTAACTCTTCTTCTAGTATTGGTTCATTTATTGATAGGTTATCGCTTTTATCATAATTAAATTCTTGTAATTATTCTTTGGTTTTAAATTGTAAAAACTCTTGAGAACAGTTTTTATTGCTTGAATATGACTCGTAGGATAAAGCTAATACATTGGCTATTCCAGATCTAGATTTATGAATTTTGTTATTATATTCTAAAAATCTTATTGATGAGCTTGTGTGACGTCCCGAAATTTTGTTAATTTGTTTCCACACTATTGCTGTTGGGGTAGAATTGTTTATTGTTGATAAAAAATTTTTCCACGATTCCTGTTTTGCTTCTTTTACCACTCTTTTACTAATAGCCCTTAACTTCTTATATTCTAGAAGATTTTCTTATATTTTTTGTTTTTTGTATTTATTGAATGCTCTGTGAGTCGTCTTTATAGCATCCTGACAGTGATTGATTCACCACGTACTCCAATACGATTTCTTACTATTTTCTTTTTTCGGATGATATGATCTGCTGAGGAAAGTATGACAAACGAAAATTTATTTACTTAGTCGTTTATATTGTCATGCGGGAATAGACCTGAAAAAGAATTCAATTAATTCTCCACAAATTGTGTAAATGGTGACTAATTCTCTATTTCTGTATTACATCTAGTGTATGGTTAAATTTTTTGTTTGTTTTCGAAATGTATCACTATGGGAAAATGATCGCTTCGATACAATTGTGTACTAGCTTCCCAAGTTATGTTTTGTACTAAAGAAGGGTCTATAAACCTTCTTCTTCTATAAATAAATTTAGTCTGTACTAAAGAAGAGATAAGTCAATACAACTAGTGTTTCCTTTAAAAGAATTAAATCTTGTTGGAGATCCATCGTTAAGTAGGGTTATATTGGTGTTATATATAGTGATATAATCACAGTTTTTATTCTGTGTCCTATTTTCTTATCTATTAGATCCCCAAAGTGGATTGTGTCCATTTAGATCTCCTATTATAATCTTAGGCGATGGAATTAGATCTATAATATAAGTTATCTCTTTTATACTTATGTCAGTATTCGGTGGAAAATAAATGTTACAGATGTTAATAATTTTTGGAATTTTTATGGTTACTGCTACTGCTTCAAGGTTGGTCTTTGAAGATATTTGTCTAGATTGCAATGAGTTCTTAACATAAATAGAAACCTCCCACTGACTTTTTTAAAATCACGTCTGTTTTTATGATAACCTGTAAATGCCTTTAATTTTGCTAATTTTTGGTCAGTAAAATTCGTTTCTTGGAGACATATTATTGAAGGTAAGTGTTTAGTAATTAATAATTTAAACATTTTTAGTTGTGTATAATAACCGTTTTGTTCCACTAAAGAATTGACATTTTTGTTGTATATGTTAATTTTTATTCTTGTACTTAATCACTATCTAATTCAGAGGAGGAATTTGTATCCAGCAATTTGGATATTTTGCGCTTAATCTTTGTGCAACGTGTTTTCAATATTTTTTCATTGAACAGAGGGTTCAATGGAGGTGTTGTCTAATAATTTTAGTAACCCCTTAATATCTTTTTTAAAAGTTTGAGCAATACTCAATGGGTCGGGTGAACCATACGCGTCTTCAAAAGAGTGTATCGTTTCTTGGTAATTAAGAACACTTTCGTTTGTGTCGTCTTCAAAGAATACTTTTGTTGGCCGCATCAATTTCTGTATATCAATAGGATCGATTGTTGGAATAGTTCTCTTCTTTTTTGAACACGTATCGTTAGCAGGCCGTATAAAACATTTAGGAGTTTCAGGTGGTGTAACTGTTTCGGAGAAAGCTCTTTTGCTGTGTGTTTGAAGTGTAGGTTCTGTGCTAATTGGTGAAGTGATCAATGATTCATTAGTTTCTGATCCTGTTTCATTAACGCTTATACCTTTATTTGTAAGCGGGTTATCGTTTTTTGACCTTGGTTTATTTACATCTACATCTTTATTTTTGTATTGTTTAGATTAAGTGTCTTGAATCAAATAATTTGGTTCTGAATGGATTTGTGCTGACTGTTGTGTTACGTCGGTTATAATGTCTGCTGTAGTTACTGTGATATTTATTATTGAACTGGAGTAATAATTTCTTTAAAGACAGTTTGAAGCGATATGGTCAATCTTTTTACAAATATAACAGGAGTGTTGGTCTATAGACATACAAATTCTATAGTTTGTATTGTCATGACAAATTAACAAAGATTCAGGAAGTATTGGGTAGACTAAAAGTGAAATATATACCTGTAAACGGAAACTTAGTACGTGGTAAAATTTGGGATGAGATGTGCCAATTCTAAGGAATGATAAGGGAGACATAAGTTTAAAACCTAGTTTCTGTAGTGTTGATTCTAGAATAATATGTGGAATTGTTGGGCATACATTGGATAATATAAGTCGTTCATAAGGAGTAATTATTCTTCTTTCTTGTATTATTTGATTGTTTACTATGATTTTTCCTTAATGAACATTAATAAATTTGTCAACTAATTCTTCCTTAGATAATTAAATAAAAATCCTGTGGTAAGCTATACGTGAACAGACCAGTATATCTTTTGAAGAAATAACTGATCCTAGTGTTACAAGGTAATCTTCTAATTTTACATTTTCTAATGAACTAAATACAATAACTTGCTTTCTGGATGGAAAACTAAAAGAACTAGTTACTGATAAATATGATTGTTTAAGTGTTGGTGGTGAAATACAGCTCATTTCCTGAGCTAATTCGGAATTAATATCATCCATTTAAATGAACTTTGAAACTAGTCATTAGATCTGAATGCGGTCCTGTATCAAAACTATAACTAGGCAATTAAGCCAGTGCAAAAACAAAAAAGATAAGAAATTCTTTTTTGTATTTGAAATACTCGTTGGTTCTTCTTATGTTGTCAAATAGATATTTGTCAATATATATCAGAGTCTCTGATGTTACTCCTACTCAGGAACTTCACCAACTCACTCTTGTAATTTTTCAACTTGTATATTTAACTTAAAATTCACTTAACTTAATAGCCGATATTTTCCTACTATACTAGTTAAGTTCCAGGTCAAGATCAAATTATATTATTGTTTCGTACAATTTTGTAAAATTTGCATCATATTGATACTTGCCACATAATATTTTTCCCCCATAACTCCCATAGAATAAGCAATTTCATTCCTAAAGTAAAGACACTGTGTTAAGAAAATGAAATCTTCGAAATCTATTACATATTAAAACATCAGTGCAAAAACAAGGCGCTCCATATTTTTACGATTTTTTGTAAATTTTCGTCGATTTTTTAAACAATGTACGTTAATTTAAAGGCGCTATCTATTGATTGGTGGAAAAATGAGGAGCTACGGAAACTCGTAAGGGAAATATAATGAATACTTATATGTCTCCTAATTGAATTCAGCACAAAAGGGAGACAGCTCCGGAGGTGTCTCGTTTTTGCAAGGAATAAATAATTTATATTTTACTAGCGCATGGGTTGCGCTGGTAAAAAATACATGCCGCGAACTTCTGTAGTAATTTCAGAAAGAATTTTTAAAAGTGCGTGTCAAACCAAAGAAAACAAAAATTTGGTATACCTATCTACTTATCGATTAATTGAGTACACAACGAAAGGCGTGGGATTCAGTATTTCGCTCAGTTCTTTCCTTATAGACTTGTTTATTTTCCAGAAACATGGTGTTTTGTTAACTTTACTTCATTCGTCATTATGTCTCCACTCTGGACCATTACCTGTTAAGAGCCCAAAATACTTCCACGTAAAGGAACTTACGGAAAGGAACTTACTTAAGAAAATTCCGCCATGGTCAACATAGCAAATGAGGTTTTGAAATAAAAAAAAAATAACCAATAAAAAAAAAAGGATTGGATAACCGATATAATATTATTGGATGACCTTATTCAACAAAGAAAATAGTGGAAAAATAAAGACGAGACTATATGTCATAAAAAAATATATCGACAAATAAGATACGAAGGTAAGCGAGCAAAAGAAGCCTGGATGGAACAAAGATGTCGTGAAATGTAGGAACTCCTTACTTCATTAGAAACTCTAAAGGTAAAATTCTCGATTTAAACGAAAGGAAGAATGAACTAATTACATAAAGGAGCTCTTTCTGGATACGACCCCACCACTTAACACCGCAAAGTATACGAATACTGATCCTAATATTTTAAAAGCGGAAGTAGAGAAAGCCATCAAACAAAGTAAAATTGGGAAATCTCCAGGCGCTGACCAAATTCCATTAGACTGAGTCAAATTTCTGGATGATGACAATGTCTCAGAACTAACAAACATTTATAAGTACATATATATATATATATATATATATATATATATATATATATATATATATATATATGAAACTGGAATAATGTCACATATGGTTGGAGTCTACATTTATCCCACGCCCAAAAGAACCTAATACATCATCATGTAAAGATTTTGGACTAGTCTTATGAGTCAATCTCTCAAACTGCTTCTCAAGGTAATTCTTAATAGAATTAAGCAGAAATGTAAAAAAAAAACAATAAGAAACAAACAACTCGGTTTCAGAGAAGGATTAAGAGCAAGGGAAGCTTTGTTCTTAATGATAATATTACTTCAAAGATCATGGGAAGTACAGAAACTAATTTACGTCTGCTTTATGGATTTTTAAATAACTTTTTGTAGGGTTCAACATGATAGGCAGTTTGAGTATCTAAAAATGATTGGACTAGATGACAGAGACCTGAGACATCATTTATATTGGAATCAAGAAGCCTATATTCTGGTAGACGGCAAAGAGACAGACAAAATTTCCATTCAAAGAGGAGTCAGATAATGTTGTGTGATATCTCCAACATTGTTTAATGTTTACTCGGAAATAATATTTAACGAAGCCTTGGAAGGACAATGTGGAGTTCGAATTGGGGGAGAAACTATTAACAACATTAAATATGCAGATGATGCAGCAATCGTGGCTGAAAGTATCGAAGATATGGCTCAAATAACGGACTTGGCATAAAAACATTAAAGGCAAAGTTAATAATTGTGGTTAGTAAACAAGACGTTGGCTCTATTCAACCAATTTTTAACAATGAGCCGATTACAAAAGTTAACCATTTTAAATTCCTAGGAAGTTGGGTAAACCAGACACTAAATCCGAATAAAGAAATTAAAATTCGTATAGAATTTGCTATAGGAACATTTATGAAACTTAGATCTATACTGTGCAATTCTTAGCTGAACTTACAACTAAGAATCAAGTTCCTAAAATGTTATATGTACCCTGTATTACTATATAGATGTGAAACCTAGATAATAAAGGTTAATATGATGAACAAATTAGAATCCTTAGAGATGTTGTCCTATCGTAGAATGCTCAAAATATCATGGGTTCAACGTATCTAAAACACAGAAGTCTTAAACATATTAGATCAAGGCGAAAGTGACTTGACCAAGATGATTAAAAAGAAAAAACTTGAATATCTGGGGCACCTAATGAGGGGGAGCAGATACTGGATATAACAGTTATTACTCAAGGTACCCACGCCTAATTTGGGCATTGTACTCAAAGAAGTAGAGGGGAACTTGCAACAAAATATGTGCTTTCTGATTGTCTGTGGTTTTACGACAAGCTGAAATAGCAAGGAGAAACAAAAAATAACTTATCATGAAGAATACGATTTACAAACGATTAATTTTTTATGTTTATTTGTTACTTTTAACATTTTTTTAATTAATCTCATTTCAATTTCTGTTTGATATTTTTTTTTAGTTCTCTAGTGCAAAAAGGGGACAGCTCAGTTTTATTTTTGATATTACTTGGCATAAAAACATTACAATAAAATTTTCAAAAAAGCCTGTTTTGTGAATATATTATATATAATATACTAGAGTTTACCCATACCTATCAATAAATCATATTAATTAATTGAATTCGTAGTAAAACAGTTTTTTGCTTCTCCTGAAAAAAAAAAATAAAATGTAGCTGCACCCGTGTCTTCAATTACGTTATTCTAACAATTTAGAAACTATTTGCCATTTTTTGGGGAATAAGCAACAATTTTACTTTCAAGTAATTTTATTTGAGGTTTCTATTTCCACTTAATTAATGTTTGGATTTTAAAAACGATTTCCCAAGTGGAAATCCAAACGTCAAATAAACTTATTTTAAAATAAAATTGTAGCTTATTCCCAACAAAAATCGTAAACTGTACCAAAAATAGTACCAAAATATAAATGTTTATGAATGTAGCGAAAAATCTAATAATAACTATACATAATAATATAATTGATAAATTTATTTATTATAGAAACGGACACGTCCATCGCAGGTGCAATATTATTTCTAATAGCTGGTAAAGATACCCTAAATACACTATTTTCTTTTACTCTATATGAACTAGCCGTAAGTGAATATATACAAAATAGATTAAGGAAGGAAGTCCAAGAGAATATAAAAAAGTACGGAGGTATCACCTATGAGGGAATGCAAGATAACAAATATCTAGATATGTGTATTAAAGGTAAGTTTTGATTTTAATTATTGACAATGGGAATACTTTATTATTAGTGGCAGCTAGCGAGTCTTGGAAGAGAAAATCGTGTCTAAGCTAACCTGACTTAACTAAACCTAAACTAATTTTTCGTAAGCTATCCTAACGAATTCGTACCTCACTTACACATTTTTTTCTTTGCGTTTTTAACTTACCCCACTACAACGCCACATCCAGTTCCAATTATCATAACCATCATACAGCCTTCTGCATCCAAAGTTGGACATAGGCTTGGCATAATTTGTTCCAGTTCTGTCGGTTTTGAGCATTTTACATCGTCCGTCTATCGTATAGGTGGTCTACGTCTACCTCTTCTGTCAGCTCTTGGTCTTCAAACTGTAATTTTTTGGGTCCAGTGCCCGTCATTCATTTTGTCACATGGCCTCCCAGTTCCACTTCAGCCATGCTATACCCTCTATAGCATCTGTGACCCTATCATTCTTCTTCTCGACTCTCATTCCACAGAACCAGGCGAGGTTCAACGTGCCGTGTTTCTGATACACCCTATCTCCCATTAAGGGCGTAAGGTTACAGCACGTACCCACCTGAGAGATTTAAAGAGTGGTAGAAGAGTGCTAATGACATACGGAGCAGAAACTCTCACGCTCACAAAAACAACAGCACTAAAAATGTGAGTGGCACAAAGGGGCATGGAAAGATCAACTCTCGGCGTGACAGAAAAAGACAAACTAAGGAATCAAGACTTAAGGAAAAAACAAGTGTCAGTGATGTCGTCGAACGTATAGCCAAGCTGAAATGATGATAACAGTGCTCCTCAGCGGCGACCTGTCAAATGTGCCAGGTCAAGCCTCGATCTGTGTTCACCTTTCCGCCCCGGGGCAGATAACTGATGGTGTGCGGACCGCAAGACTGGTACTACGGGGAGGGTGGAGCCCCGTGTTACTTTATGTAATCACGCCACCCTCAAATGGTGTCGGACTCGTAGGGGTAGCGGTTCCGCTAACGGTATTATGCCGAAAGGCCAGGTAGACCAGGGTCTAGCCAATGTCTTTACATTGAAGCGTACACCAATTTCTTCATTTTTCTGAGAGTCAGTCCAAGTAGAGAACGTTCCATTCGTCCTTGGGCTACTCTGAGTTTGGTGGCTATAACCTGGGTTAAACAAAGTGTTTTGGCGCCGTAAGTCATGACTGGAACCACACATTGGTCGAACATCTTCTTTTTTAAATAATTTGGCATGTTGTTCTTAAAGATGTCTGATAAAACTTCATTGCGGCCCGTGCTTAACTGATTCTTCTTTGCAGTTTAGCAATTTGATTGTCCCTAGCAATTTGGATTTCATGACCTAAGTACTTATATAAGTCGGTAAGATCATACTCCGACGTTATATTTATAATAAGGCAAGTCCAAGACATATCACTAGAATACAACAAACTGGCATATCCATGTTTCGTGGACCTTAAAAAGGCATTTGACCGGGTCAAATTAAAGGACATTATCCACTTACTGTACGCAAGAGAGATACCTTTAGTAATAATTAAAATAGTCAAAAATATCTACCAAAACAACACAATAAAAGTAAAAGTAGAAGAAGAACTAACCGACCCTATTAAAGCTGGCAATAGGATAAGACAGGGAGATTCTCTGAGTCCGAAATAATAAAAAAATTAAGAACTAAAAAAGGATACCAAATGGGAGAAAAACAACTTAAAATAATCTGCTATGCAGACGACACAATACTACTTTCTCAAAGTGAAGACGATATACAACGTATGCTGCATCAATTTAATATAACGACCAGAAAATTTAATTTCCCCAAAACAGACAAAATGCACGGTTACAACAGCAAATTTAATAAGATGTAAATTGGAGCTGGAAGGTCAAATAATAGAACAAGTGATGGAGTTTAAATATACAGGCATCAGATTATCTATCTACGGAAAGCTCGAAACTGAAGTGGAAGATCAAGTAAATAGCGCCAACAGAGTCGCAGGCTGTCTGAATGAAACAATATGGAGAATTAAAAATGTCGGAAAAGAAATGAAAGGCAGAATTTACAAAACAGTCATCAGACCAATAATGACATACGCGGCAGAAACAGGACCTGACACATAGAGGACAAAAAGGGTGTTAGAAACAGCAGATAAAAACTGATGGTAAGACACTATGGGACAGAGCTAGAAGTGCAGATATATGACATAGATGCAAGGTGGAGAACATCAAGAACTGGTTAAGAAATAGAAGAGTAGAATGGAACGATGATATAAGCCGAATGACAAATAGAGTAGTAGAGATGGAAAGGACGGTTTCCCAATAGGAGACAGTTCAGTAGTAAGACCACGAACACCATTGGAGGCACATTGAAAAACAGACAGAGTCATGTCTACACAAGTATTTATATTTGTCAACTAATCTTATTTCGTTGTAGTCGACTTCTGGATTCTCGCTTGGCACCAGATTTGTCATTAATTGTGTCTTTCCAAAATTTATGTTCAAACCAACTTCGTTACAGGTGGAATCTAACTCAGTCATCCTAGTTTTAATCTCTTATATGTCATCTGGTATCAGAACAATGTCATCTGAAAATCGTAGGTGTAAGAGCATTTCGCCGTCGAAATTGATACCTTTGTCTTCCCACTTCAGTTATTTGAAAGTATGTTCCAGAACTGCCGTAAAAAGTTTGTGAGATAGAAAGATTCTTTTTTATGTCTCCTTGTCTGATTCTTCTATTGATATTTATACAGTTTGTATTTGTGTGTAGTCTTACGGTCATGGTTGCATTATTGTATATATCAACGCTATGATTACGCTGTTAATTTCTATCGTATCGAATGCTTTGCGAAAATCTACGAAAGCTAGGGCCAATGGTCGGTTTTATTCGATGGATTTTTCTATAATCGTTGGTGCCAAAGTTCCTTCTAAAACATTTTCACACAAAAAATGTAAGTATTTCGGAAATTATTCACTTTAGACACTAAAACCTTATACAAACTCTTCATATTTATAAATAATATATTTAAAAAGTTATACACTTATACTATAAATACTATACAGTTTGTTGTATTTAAAAACAATTTAACTTTAGTTCATTACGTTGTTATGACTGACCCTGTATATTCTAAAATTATTTTTATATTTAATAAGTTATATTTTACATTATAGTTATACAGTGTGTCAATTTTAAAATTTACAATGGGCTATACCTCACGAACAAAAGCTGATATTCAAAAAATGCTTGAAACCGTTTCTAGGATAGTAAGGGGGAACGAAAATGATATGAAAGAGAATTCACCCCCATCAACCCCCTAGGCCCCACCCACCACAACCAAAAAAGTTTAAATTACACACCGCTACTTGTGATACATTATTGAAAAGACTATAAAAAATTCTATTAAATGGTATAAATAATAATTATATAGCGTAAAGCAATTATTGTAAAACTTTGGCTTAAATGGAAAATATAATGGGGTTTTTGTTTGAACTACAAATTTGTTAAAAATGTCAATTAAGTAAATGTTCAAACTTGGATTCCGTTGTTTTGTAGACAATAATACAGCTTATTTTCAAATGCTGCACGAACTTTGGCAAATATTGTTCTAGTAATAGCGCGACATGCTTGCGTTATTCTTTCTCGCAATTCCCCAAGTGGCACAGGTTGAGTTTTATAAATAACTGACTTAAGGTAACTTCATAGAAAAATGTAGATGGCGGTAAGTCTGGTGACCTCGGTAGTCACTCAATAGGACTTCTCCTTACAATCCATTTTGTAAGGAAGTGTTTTATCTTGTTAGAAGTGCAGCAAATCTTCATCTAGAGCTAGGTTGCCTTGATCGTCCCTTTTGTTTCTCTAACTCATTCATAATTAAAGGTTCGATGATGTTTTCCAGCATATCGAGAAAAATGTCGCCACTTAAATTACCTGGTATGAATAAGGGACCAATTATAGCATCGCCTAATATTCCTATGCGGGTTAGCATCACACTAGTACCGACAGTTTTGTTTATTTACATTACCATTCAGCATAAAAGTACATTTATCAGTGAAACAAATACTTTTTAACATTCTTGGTTCAACGCGAATTCTTTCAGTCATGAGTTCACAAAATTCAATACAGTAGGCTGTATTGCAAAATTTCCAAGGACCTCAAATTGGGATGCTTCATTCAGTAAACTTTGTCCTTTGTTTTACTTTGTACTGATCCAGTCTCTCGTAAGTCTTTAACTAAATCGCGGACGTACACGTGACTTACATTTCTGTCCGGATGCCTTTTACGAAATATTTGAGCTGTTAGTAAATAAAACTAGTTCTGGGAGGTAAATATGAAAATGATCTTCATGCGTTCAGGTATACTGTAAACCATCGTGACAACTACACCTGAATGACAGTACGGATCGTACAAGTGATAAAAACTAATGACATTTAAAATTCCCAAATAAACCAAAAATGATTTAATCTGACAGAACCCAAAAAACAGATGTTTTTAACGTGTTTTGCAAAAACGACAAACTAAGTTGTTATTTTACGAAAAAAAATACCGACAGGCACTTATCATTAAAAATAATAGTCAGGAAGATAGCATTACAAATACATAAGTCATAGTAAGCCGGCTGTATAATTATTAACACCCTGTATAATTATTAAACAATAATTAAACAGGGTCATCAACAGAATCAACAAAAATATCATCAAATTTTCCATTTAAGCCAAAGTTTTACAATTATTGCTTCATCCTGTATAATTAATATTTATACCACTGGATACAACTTTTTATAGTCTTTTCAATGATGTATCACAAGTCGTGGCTTGCAATTTAAACTATATTTGGGGGTGCCTAGGGGGTTGCTGGGGGTGAGTTCTTTTTCATTTAGTTTCCCCCCACTATCCTAGAAACAGAAAAGCATTTTTCGATATCAGATTTTGTTCGTGAGATATAGTCCGTTGTAAGTTTTAAAATTGACACACTGTATACAGAAAAAAGTTGCTACTTCCTCTACTGTTTGATAATTTGTCTAGTGCTATTTTGACAGGTCGGACCGTCTTTAGTCTGTCAACTTATGTGATTATTCCATTTCTTTTTTCAATTTAGCATATTGTAACGTAACAAATAATATAGGTACTATACTATTTTTCAGAATCGATGAGAAAATATCCTCCCATACCTTTTCTGGACAGAGTACCTATCTCTGATTACCAATTTGAAGGTAGTGATTTAAAACTAGAATGTGATAAAATGACAGTATTAATACCATCTTTTGCGATTAATAGAGATGAAAAATATTTTCCTAATCCTGAGTTGTATGATCCAGAAAGATTTGCGGAAGAGAAAGTATCAGAAGGTCTAGTTTATATTCCTTTTGGAGAAGGACCCAGAGCTTGTATAGGTATTTTTTTGTATTTTATTATGTAGTTACATATACATATATATATATATATATATATATATATATATATATATATATATATATATATATATATATATATATATATATATATATATATATATATATATATATATATATATATATATAAGGGCATTGTGGGAGACAAGCAGAGACATTCGATTTTTGGTCATTTCGAATGGCCATTTAATTCAATAAAGCGATAGCAGCTTTCGCTAAAAGATTTAATCTTTTACACATTTCGCATAGCACAGAGGATACAGAAAACGATATTATCATATCGTTTTCGTTCACGACCGCCAAAGCAGGTGGCGCCTTTGTAAGCTAACTACTGTTGTAGTGAAGTTTTGGGAGACATTCGTTGGACTTTCCGAGTTTGAATTTGTATCAGCCCAAGTGTCTGATGAGGCTGGGATAGGCCGAAATGATCATAACACTTTCATGATACCGATTCGAGGATGGGAAGTTTAACGAATTTATCCTCCTAGGCCATATATTTGGCCATTTAATTCAATAAAGCGATAGCAGTTTCGCTAAAAGATTTAATCTTTTACATATATATATATATATATATATATATATATATATATATATATATATATATACATATATATATATATATATATATATATATATATATATATATATATATATATATATATATATATATATATATTCTCATAATGGCAAAAGTAGTTTAACAGTCATCATAACGACGGAATTAAATAAATTGAAAAAGAACGAACACTTGTGGACATTTTAGTTAATTTTAAGTTACCAGTGACAGTAACAAACATTCAGTTAATAAATTATGTAAATAAAAAGAAAAAGACAGTCAAGATTTGATTTCACGTACAAATTGTCTATGTATCTGTTTATACTTATTTCGCCCTAATAGGGCTCATCAGAACAGATATTCATAGACTTTCTTAACGTGAAAAATAAATCTTTTCTGTCTTTAAGAAGCAACACTAAAATGGCTTCGATATGGACGCAATAGCGACATCTGATAATAAATCCGTAAAATAGTTTCGAAACACAATTCAGATTTCTGCCTTAATCTGATCCTTCTAAAAATTGCAAGACAAAACAGACGTTGATAAAGATGTTAATAGAGACATGGGGAATCTAAAATTTGCATTCCACGACATGTCTCCTCAACTAAGCAGACTTCCTTAGCGAATTGGTTTCTTGTACTCATACAGAGTAGATCTGAATAAAAAGAAAAAGACAGTGAACATTTTATTTCACGTACAAAGTGTCTATGTATCTGTTTATACATATTTCGCCCTAATAGGGCTCATTAGAACAGCTATTCATAGGCTTTCTCGATGTGAAAAATAAAATATTTTCTGTCTTTAAGAAGCAACATTAACATCTTTATCAACGTCTGTTTTGCCTTGCAATTTTTAGAAGGCTCAGATTAAGGCAGAAATCTGAATTGTGTTTCGAAACTATTTTACGGATTTATGTAAATAAACTTAGTGATAAAGCTACGAACTTAGACAGTGATAAAGAAGACAAATTTCATGACACGAGTGAAAATTTATCTTGTGATTGTGGAAGACTTGGGAAAGATTATGACGCTATTAAAAAAGAACTTGAAATCGTAAGTAGACTTTCTTATCAACTTGAAAAAAAAAACTCAAGAACAAGAAGATTAAATATTATTGTTAAAACTACAAAATACTAATTCAATTTTGCAACATGTACCGCCATCTACCAGTAAAATATAAGATTCTATTAAAACATCAACCACTAATACAAATTCTAGAAAAAATAAATATAAAATAAACGAGCAAAAAATTGTGTCGGCAAGTGAACCTGAACAAAAACCTACTGAACAAAATATTGGTTTAAATACAAAACCGGTAGGAGATTCCGAAAAGAATTCCTCGACACAAAATAAAATAAATAAATACAAAAAACGGATTTTCGGTAGCAAAGTTTTTTCTAATTTTAATACACTCCCTCGACGGGGCATCTGTACGTGTCACGTGTCGGTGCCGATATGAATTCAAATGATTTGAAGGATTTTTTAAAAGAAACGGCGCTTGAAATATGTTTTGATTGTAAGGAATGGAGTAGAACTGATAAGCAATCATCTTATAAAGTGTCCTTCCCTTTATAAAGTCTAGACAATATATACAACCCATTTATATGGCCCAGTGGATCTGTCGTAAGAAGATTCAAATGCATTAAAAATTTTCGGAAATGAACGCAGTCAGCAGACAATTTATAACTTTAACTACAGCTACAGATGTGCCTGCAGCAGAAACACGGGAAGAAATCTTCTTTGTAATCAAACATATCGGGACTTTACAAAACTGTAGTGGCAATGCAGCAGTCCGCACAAATAGAAACAATTTAGATCGAGACTTAGGAAGTTTAGAATTTCCTGAAAAACTAATTCATATTTTGAATAGCGAAATCCTGGTGAGTATGTTCCATGTTAATGTTCAATGTTTAGCAAATAAAGTTCAAATGAGAGATTTATTTTTGTTGAAATTTACCTTCGATGTTGTTTGCCTTTCAGAGCACTGGCAGAGTGAAGCAGATCTCCGATACATAAACATCGATGGGTATTTACTTGCTATCAGTTTCTATAGGAAAAGTAAAAAGAACGGTGGTACTGTAATATATGTTAAAAATACTTTCCGAAGCTATTAGTTGTGATAAATTTAATATAGAGCAAACATCTGAATTATATGGAATTGTTCTACAAAATATTAACACGGTTGTATTGGCAGTGTATAGATCGAGTAATAGTAACGATTTTAAATCTTTTTTTACAAATTTCGAAAATTTATTAGGTTCCATTATGAGACCAAATTTAAAAGTAATAGTTTTGGGAGATTTTATTATCAATTTTATTGCGAAACCCGCAAATACTAATGAGCTGACTTATATAATCTCATCATTTGGAATAACACAAACAATCCATGACTAAATTAGAATACTTATACATCTGCCACTTATATAGACAATATTATGACAAATGTTGAAGAAGATCATTTTCGGGCAAATGCTCTTGAACCTTGTTTCTCTGATCATCGCGGCCAGTATCAGTATTCGCTCTGTGCGTGACTGACGCGACACCTACCGCCTTCATCTGACAGTTTTGGAGTCTACCAATTTTTAGGTTAAACATATGACATTAATGACATATGTTTGACATTGTTAAATACAGGCGAAATTGACAATTATTAATAATTAACTTTTTAACTATATTTTTTCAGTTTATGTACAAAATAAATGTAGTATTAAAAACTGGGTTTCTCAAAATTCATCATAATATATCATTTTAAGGGTTCCGGCACATTTATCAGCCACCCAATTCCGTGAAAAATTTTTGTAAATCTTGAAAATATACATTATTTTAAGCTATTTACAAAAAAAAAATTTGCGGAATTTCCATTTATTTAAATAAAAAATGACTTTGAAAATTGAAAATTTCACACTTTTTGGGCGGCCATATTGAGAGTTGACTGCGACGTTTCCAAATCTATAAAAATGTATAGTATCACAAATATTCTCTATAAGTTAAATTTTATGATATATTTTTTGAAGGGAATACTTCTTTTTACGTAATATACGTGCATAAACACTTATTACTCTGCTCATCGACTTATATAAATACTATTTTAGAATATAATGATAATCTAAATGCAGCAATTGAACATAAATACTAGATAATAATGAAAAATAAAAATGATCAATAAATTCTGTATTATATTTAACAAATTTTAGAAATTACTAAAATTATTAAACAAAATTTTTAAAGAAAAAAATTAGTTTCTTATATTTTAAAGAACTGAAATTCTTCTTATTCCTCTTTATAAGCAATTCTGCATGTTCATTGGCGGTTTAATACCTCTATGGAAGGCTGTCATTCCACTTATCTCTTGCTATTTTGATGACACTGGTCTCCTCCATTCTGCTTATGTTGTTATTCCATGTTTTTTTTCAATTTTGTGTTCATTTATTTATACACTGTACGTTACGTTTTCTTCTAATTTCAACACTTATCTTTTGATCTCCGAGCGTAGTTCCTGTAATTTTTCTTATTACTAAAGAACTTAAATGTGCGGTGTTATTATAAAAAAATTAACAATTAAGTAATATATTAACGATTCATTTTTAAATGAGGAACACTTTACGTTTTTATACTAGCTTCAGTGGTAAATATACAACAATTGGAACTATATGCAATAGACTAATAGTTTACCTGTGCAAGGTCGATATGGAAAATCGTGGAAAATGTTAAAAAATATATATTGAACGTCTTGTTATGTTTAGCAGACCGATGGTGATCTACAAACGTCGGTAGATCATCTCATAGCCCCAAAAAGGAACTCAATCTATCCTAAACTAAACGAAACTAATTAAGATAAAATATATTAATCGGTGTGTATTATTAAGATAAAAATATACGAGTTCCCTTCCTGGGGTGTGAGATGACCTACCGACGTCCTACGGACGTCGGTAGGTCATCTCACACCCCAGGAAGGGAACTCAACCTATCCTCACCTAAATAAATATAATTAAGATAAAATATATTAATCGGTGTATATTATTAAGATAAAAATATACGAGTTCCCTTCCTGGGGTGTGAGATGACCTACCGACGTCCTACGGACGTCGGTAGGTCATCTCACACCCCAGGAAGGGAACTCAACCTATCCTCACCTAAATAAATATAATTAAGATAAAATATATTAATCGGTGTATATTATTAAGATAAAAATATACGAGTTCCCTTCCTGGGGTGTGAGATGACCTACCGACGTCCTACGGACGTCGGTAGGTCATCTCACACCCCAGGAAGGGAACTCAACCTATCCTCACCTAAATAAATATAATTAAGATAAAATATATTAATCGGTGTATATTATTAAGATAAAAATATACGAGTTCCCTTCCTGGGGTGTGAGATGACCTACCGACGTCCTACGGACGTCGGTAGGTCATCTCACACCCCAGGAAGGGAACTCAACCTATCCTCACCTAAATAAATATAATTAAGATAAAATATATTAATCGGTGTATATTATTAAGATAAAAATATACGAGTTCCCTTCCTGGGGTGTGAGATGACCTACCGACGTCCTACGGACGTCGGTAGGTCATCTCACACCCCAGGAAGGGAACTCAACCTATCCTCACCTAAATAAATATAATTAAGATAAAATATATTAATCGGTGTATATTATTAAGATAAAAATATACGAGTTCCCTTCCTGGGGTGTGAGATGACCTACCGACGTCCTACGGACGTCGGTAGGTCATCTCACACCCCAGGAAGGGAACTCAACCTATCCTCACCTAAATAAAAATAATTAAGGTAAAATATATTAATCGGTGTATATTATTAAGATAAAAATATACGAGTTCCCTTCCTGGGGTGTGAGATGACCTACCGACGTCCTACGGACGTCGGTAGGTCATCTCACACCCCAGGAAGGGAACTCAACCTATCCTCACCTAAATAAATATAATTAAGATAAAATATATTAATCGGTGTATATTATTAAGATAAAAATATACGAGTTCCCTTCCTGGGGTGTGAGATGACCTACCGACGTCCTACGGACGTCGGTAGGTCATCTCACACCCCAGGAAGGGAACTCAACCTATCCTCACCTAAATAAAAATAATTAAGGTAAAATATATTAATCGGTGTATATTATTAAGATAAAAATATACGAGTTCCTTTCATGGGGTGTGAGATGACCTACCGACGTCCTACGGACGTCGGTAGGTCATCTCACACCCCAGGAAGGGAACTCAACCTATCCTCACCTAAATAAAAATAATTAAGGTAAAATATATTAATCGGTGTATATTATTAAGATAAAAATATACGAGATAAAAATATAGAAACCAAAACTAATTTAAGATAAATATATATATATATATATATATATATATATATATATATATATATATATATATATATATATATATATATATATATATATATATATATAAATTATATATATATATATATATATATATATATATATATATATATATATATATATAAATTATATATAGTTTTTTTTTTTTTTTTTTTTTTTTTTGTGTCATTGCTAAATTCCAGTAATAGCCTAAAAAGGTATGCGTATTGGACGTATAGCTGACAGACGATGGGGGAAATCTTTTTCTGGTTGCTTGAAGAGCAGCCACGGAACAAGACACCCAGACGCCCTACGGGCGTCTGTGTAGTGCCGGATTAACCGCATTCCGGCTAAAACCTACCACCGTTACTTAGATAGAAATCTAATTTTTTGTGCCCATCCTAACCTAACCCAACCACACCACATTTAACTTAACCTAAATAATACTATTTAAAAAGAAAATATATTAGTGGGTGTCTTTCTCCTACGGAGAAAGAGAAACCGACGCCCTACGGGCGTAGATAGGTCATCTCATGGTCCAGGAAGGGAACCAAACCAAAGCTAACTTAACGCAACCTAAACCTAACCTAACTCATATCAACCTAAACTAACCCAACCCAACCTAAATAAAAAAAACTAATTAACATAAAATATATTAGTGGGTATACTGCTCCTACGGAGCATGGCTAATCGAGGATCTATGGGAGTCACTAGGATATATAGCGGCTCATGAAGGAAAATTTACAAAACTAAAGAACTAACTAAATCAATCTAACCTACGCTAATCTAATTCAACCTAATCTAAAAAAACATACCATACTATACTTTAATATATATATATATATATATATATATATATATATATATATATATATATAAATTAGTTATATCTCTGTCTAATGCAATTTACTATGTTCTTAAACCTATCATGAGCATTGCGTCCATATAATGCATCCCACATAAATTGGTCGATGTATTCCGGTAGAAATGGAGAGCTCATCACTCCAAGTCGTCTTAGGTATTGTTTATGACGAGACCAATACCCTTCTACCTGATTTGTACAGACCCCTGTTAGTGGATCTTTAAAAAATTTAGAGTGATTCACAGTTTTGTGAATATACCCTAAATTTTTTAAGTTGGAATATCCCTTCCACTGGTCTGTCCAAATTTCACTACCTTCCCGGACGTGTTTTTTAATAATCTCCACTAATACCTCTCCTTTCCTACTTTCTATATATGTTATGTACCCCCTTTTTAAAACTATATCGTACATTCCTAAAACCCATTGTTCTTTAATTATTCTACCACGGTTATATTTTCGTTTTGTTACAACACTTTCATCAATTTGAACTGTGTGTCCTTCTCCACCTGCAATAATAAGAATGTGAAAAGTAACTAAATGTTAATATTTTGTATTGTTATTTTACCCAATAAAAATGGTTCTTCCTCTTGTAAAAGTTTCCAAGAAACCACATCTCTCAAATACCGATATATCTGTATAACAGATCGTTTTTCCAAATTAATTATTTCTGCGGCACTTTTAACTGGCGCCTGACTTGCCCAAAGCCACATTACATAAAATAGAGTCCTGACTGGTACTCTCAATCCTTCAAAAAATGTACCTGTACATACGGAATACATTTTTTTGCATTTGCCGCACCAAAAACCATGGTTTAATTTATACCCATTTTTCTGTTTCACTACACATGGACGTCGACATTGTCTAACTTTACATTTAAATTGTTCTTTAAGTAATCCAATATTTTGTAAATATTGAATTAATTCAGTATCGCTTTTTTGTGTTATATTATTTATGTCAACAATAGAATTCACTTCCATTTTTCAGGAATAAAACCAAACATAAATTAAACTTGTTTTGACAATTTATAAATTTCATCCAGAGATATTTTGATTTGTTTAAATAAATATCATTTAAAATATTTAAAAACTGAAACAAACCTATCACAAAAATTGGCAACCTCGCACAGTCGCTGTCAAACTTCAATCCAAAAAGCCATAATAAATCAAACAGGTTATATGAGCAAAATTTATTATTTTGTTGATATCAACAAATATTTCATTATAATCCAATGTTCTAATAAAAATTACTAAATATTACACACTAATATGATATAATTAAAAGGTTAGTAGTAATATATAAGTTTGTTTTATAAAAATATGTCTCAAATTAGGGTCGCTAATAAATGTGCTGGCACCCATTTTAAGCCCAAACGGAAAAGAAAAGTTAAAAATCTAGTACTGGCAAATCAAGTTTTTCACGTGAAAGAGCATATAATTAAAAACAGTAATAGTAAAAGTTATGATATAAAAGCTAAAGTCATCAGGCACTCTGCAGTTAGCTTGAAGCCTTATAAAATATCATTTAAGGTAAATTATTTAAATATTTCCTATTTTAATTGCATAAAAATGATGTTATGTGATATTTACTTTTTCATATTAATAGCACGAATCCATCTTTTTCTTTTCTCTAATTTATATGTAATCTTTGGAAACCTATAAAAACTACACTTGCTATTTTTGCTATTATTAGCACAATTAAATACGCAATATGTATTTCCACACATTTTTGATAAAATTTATGCGTATAAAGACTCCAATTGTGTCATATTTCGCCGCTACGCACGCTGGCATCGTTTCAAGGTACCCCTACCATGGTCACGCACGGAGCTAATAGGCTTAACATCAATTCAGCAAAAGTCAAGTGTTTGCACGCAGAAGGATCTCTTAAAAATGCGGAACTTTTTATCCGTGTTAAACTGGAACATTTTTAATGATAATCTTGATGTAAATTACCTAGCAACGTTTCTAATAGGTAATTATAATCTTGCAGTATCGCAATATATTCCACTAAAAAAACTGGTTATCAAAGACAGAAGATGTCCGGTAAACTGGTTCAATGACAACTTAAAAAATATAAGAAATCATTTGCAAACATATAAAATACATACTGATTCTACTAAAAACCCAGTACATTACAGCGAATATAAAAGATATAAAAAATCATTACAATGCTGAGCTGAAAAGAACAAAAAAGCTGGCATATGTTCAATTGATATTAACTTCAAAGAGTAGATCCAAGACGTGTTGGAAGGTAATTAACTATGAGCGAAATAAAACAAATGGTTTACATAATTCAACAACCAACCTATCTTGTGAATCTTTTAAAAACTTTTTTGTTGAAATTGCTGAGAATATTATAAAATCCCTTCCAAATACACTAGACGACACAATTTTGAACAATCAAAAATTTCCATCTTCATCGAATTCATTTTTTCTGTCTCCAACCAATCAACAAGAAGTATCCGCAGTTATATAAACATTAAAAAATTCAAATTGTTTGCATACAAATGAGCTAAACGCATCTTTTATCAAAAGCACTAGTGAAATAATTCCTTAACCTTTAACACATCTCACTAATAGTATTTTTTCAATCTGAATATTCCCAACTTCTTTTAAATACTCCAAGATTTTTCCTATTTTTAAAATGTGCAATCGTGACTTTGTAGACAATTATAGACCAATTTCCATCGTTTCGATATTCAGTAAAATAATCGAAAACATTCTAAAGAAGCGTCTTATCTCGTACTTCGAAACAAATAACTTTTTTACTAGTTCACAATATGGGTTTAGAAAGGATCGTTCCACAACACATGCACTTTTAGATGTGATAAGTGCCATAATTGATGGCATTGAGAAGCATAATCACTCTGTCATACCGATGTGTGATCATTCAAAGGCCTTCGACTGTGTTTCTCATGATATTTTGCTAAAAAAACTGCATTTTTACGGTATAAGAGGTAATCCTTTGGAACTAATTTCATAGTATCTAAAGGATAGATACCAAGCAGTCAAGTATCTACGGAAATTGTCTACCTGAATTTAAGTAGATAAGGCATGAAGTTCTACAAGGATCGGTTCTGGGCCGTCTATTTAATGATTTGCCCAATTTCATGGCTCCATTTAAAACAGTTTTATTCGCAGATTACACTACTTTTGATTTTTCTATATATATATAAATAAATATATATATATATATATATATATATATATATATATATATATATATATATATATTATATATATATATATATATATATATATATATAAGTATATATATATATATGTGTATATATATATATATGTATATAATATTATATATATAGCATTTCAATTCATCATAGCGATGACAAAGCCTTTGCTGAAGTATAAACTTACATACATTAACATCATATCCAGGTTGTACTGGGGACAAACAGCAAAAATTGAAGTTGATAATGAGTTAACCGAAGAAATTGAGATTCGTCGAGGTGTGCGTCAGGGTTGCGTGCTTTCTCCACTATTATTCAATATATATAGCGAAACAATATGTCAGGAAGCGCTCCTAGAGCAAAACATTGGTATGAACATTAACGGAGAGTTAATTAACAATATACGATACGCTGATGACACACTAGTAGTAACAGATAACCTAGTAAATTTATAATTTTTGATGGAAAACATAAACACCCATACCAAAAAATATGGTCTAAAACTGAACATCAAAAAGACTAAATTCATGATTGTAACAAAGAAGCTATACACCAATGTGAATTTAACCATAAATAATCAGCCAGTTGAAAGAGTTACGTCCTACAAATATTTAGGGGTTTGCTTCACTGATACTAATGACCAGACAAGAGAAATCAAGAGGCGAATAGAGATAGCGAGACAATCGTTTGTCAAAATGAAAAAGTTCCTATGCAGCCGGGACATAAATATAAACTTAAGAACGAGAATATTAAGGTGCTATGTTTTCTCCGTTCTGCTATACGGCATGGAAGCCTGGACACTGAAAAAGATAAACAACAAAAACATTGAGGCATTCGAGATGTGGTGTTACAGGAGAATGTGGAAAATACCATGGACAGAAAGAGTAACAAATTAAGATGTTCTGCTGAAGATGGGGAAGAAATGCGAAGTCATAAAAACCATACAAACGAAAAAACTGGAATATCTGGGCCACATAATGAGAGGAGAAAAGTACTCTCTGCTTAGACTCATAATCCAAGGAAAAATCTCGGGAAAGAGAAATGTGGGACGTAGGAGGATTTCCTGGTTCCGAAATTTAAGGGAGTGGTATGGGTGCAGTTCAATACAGTTGTTCAGAGCTGCAGCCAACAAAGTGAAGATTGCTGTGATGGTAGCCAACCTCCGATAGGAGACGGTACTGCAAGAAGAAGAAACTTTGCATTTTTCGATTTTCTTAGTTAAAACGTGCTTCGTTTATCGTCACCAATTTATATGAATATTTATTTACTTTACTGTTTAATATTTTAGGACCTTGTTAGACAGAATTAGCCTTAGGCTAATTTTTTGTATATTAGAAAATCAGATTTGTTTACGAATTCCACTGATGGCATTTCCCAAGGAGAACAAATGCGACTAAAAAAATAGAATATTGTATTTTTTTAATACGAAATAAAAAGTCGTTAAAGATTAATTTATTACTAGAAAAAATAATAAATAATTTACTGATTAAACACGTACTTGGATTTTTTAGGTAGACGCCTTGGGATGCTAAGTTTAGCAATAGGATTATCGTACGTGCTAATGAACTTTAAAATAGAAAAAAGTCCTGAAACTCCATCCAAGATAGAGTTTGAACCTAAAAGTATGCCGTTGATGTCGAAAGGGGGACTTCCTCTTAAGATGACTCCCTTAGGAGATGAAATATATTTATAAAATATTAGGTTAAACTATTGTATTTTTTATCAGGTTTATTTTTTATTAAAAATAAATTGAATAAACTGGTTTATACAATATTAAAATAAATAAAATAATTCAAATATAAATTGTTTCATTGTCTTTAAATTTTAATAGTCGGTCCGGCAAATTATGCTTGTTAATTTTATCATATTGTATAGTAGGCCGAGTCGAAAAAGTTCGAAAAGATTTTTTTTTGGAAAGATATGGCGGTCTAGTAAAAAAAGTATATAGTCATCCTAATACTGTGTACTAAATATAGGCCGAAATAAATTATTTTTGACCATGCCCCTGAGGCTAATTTTTTTTATTTATTTTTGGGGTGGGTTAGTGTTTAAAATATTATTATCGATGCTATTATCTCGTTAAAAAATGTTCATCATTTTCCAAAAAAATTTAACCGGCCCTCAGGACTAAAAATGTTAAACAGGGATAAAAAAATGCATATTTAATATTTATGTGCTGTGAATTGTGCAACTCTATGCTTAAATCAATTGGAATAAAAGTCAACGGCAGACCCATCAACAATATCAGATATATCGATGATACTATACTAATTGCAGAGAATATACAAGATCTACAGACACTTTTAGATAATGTAGTAAATGCTAGTGAGGAAAGCGGACTAACGCTTAATGCTAATAAAACCAAATTTATGACAATTTCCAAAACACAACAACAAGGTATTTTAAACATAAGAGGGGTTCCAATAAAAAAAGTAAAAAAAAACAGATATCTTGGTACAATTATTAATGAAAATAACGAGTATACAGAAGAAATAAACATGAGAATTGGACAAGCTAGAGCAACATTTAATAAGATGAGAAAAGTATTATGCTGTAGAGACCTTAGTTTGCAACTCAAAATAAGAATATTACGTTAATATGTGTTTTCGGTGCTGCTGTATGGGGTGGAGGCCTGGACCTTAAAGAAAGAGGTGAGAGATCGACTTGAAGCATTCGAAATGTGGACCTACCGAAGAATATTAAAAATAAGTTGGGTAGACCGAATAACAAATGTTGAGGTCCTCAGAAAGTTGACAAAGGAAATAGAAATAATAAATACGATTAAGATAAGAAAGTTACAATATCTCGACTACGTTATCAGAGAGGATAAATATGTGTTATGTGCTACAAACCATAATGCAGGGAAAATACGGGAAAACGAAGTATTGGAAGAAGACGCATCTCCTCGCTCAACAATCTTAGAAAGCGGTATAATTGCAGTGCCGTCGACTTGTTCAGGGCCGCAATCTCAAAAGTGAATATAACTGTGATGATTACCAACCTCCTTAGAGGAGACGGTACCTAAAGAAAAAGAAGATGCTTAAATCAACTCGAGCACGAAAGTTTCTTTACATCGAAATATTATGTAAATAGTTAACATTGTTTCGTATATTAATTTAACCCAGAACTCACCACGAGGAGGTAGCTGCACGGCGAGTTCAATTGACTCACCCTCCTTTGCTCAACAATTTTACTTACTTACTTTTTGAAACATAGCATTAATATTTACTTTCAAATATCGGCAAATTCTTTCTGGCATCCAGTAAAACTCGTATGTAACCATCGCTAGATTCTTCATCCTCTTTCATTATCTTTGCCTTTATTTCTATGAAGGGGCGGCTTCCGTTTTCTAAGAATTATTATTAATAAGAAAGATGATAAAAAAGAATAAATGGTCAGCTGGTTAAAGTTAAAGTATTTTAAATACGGGAAACAGTTTCCTAACATTCTACAGTATGAGTATGATTTTAACACTAGTTTTGTACATCGTACTTTTATCAGAAATGGCAAAGAGACTAATAGTGAGAACTTGATTATTCCCCAATTATATTCTGAACAGCTTCCAACGTCAGATGCAAAGAAGTAAGATGTGTTAAAGCTTTACTACCTGGTTCAAAAATCTGCCAAGTTCTTCTTCTGTTCGAGACCAAACAGTAGAGCCAGCTGAAAAGAACTTTGAAGAAGAAGACATTAAAAATTAAAAGCATACACATTTTGTTTTGCTAAACCTGTTTTTTGTATTAATCTTCTTGTTTTGTGGAAATTGACATGAAAAAATTCAAACAAATTACTTATTGTACTTACTTGTTACCTACTGTAATTACTTAATATAAGCAACAACTATTGTATTATTTACAATGTGAACGAAGCCTGCTATAATCGTATGGCTGTAAGTAAATCAAAAATATACGCTAGTCATAATTTCATAACAAAAGTAAGGAAGTAGAAGATATTTATTTAAATGCTACATGTAAAATACATTAAGTCAACGTACTCAAATGTAAAATTAAACAAAAATTAGTAGTTTGATAATATATAATTTACTTTTTCTAATAAGTAATTATTATTAACCACTTTACGAAAACGTTCGTTATTACAGAACAACGAATTTAAATTTTAAATGTCAAAATTTTATCAAACTGTTTTTAAAAAAAATTTTTGACTTGGTGTGTTTCACTCGTAAGCCACCGATGTGAAGCCAGAAGTAGTCTTCGGTGGCGGATTAGGTGAACTACAAATCCATGATTACTAAAAGCTATTGGAAAATTTTAGTAATTACGTTTTATTCCGACACATAATACATCTACAATTTACCTTTTAAAAACACTATATTTTGTCCTCTTTACGTAGATAAAAGACGTTGAAGTGATAGAAGATATGTCCATTTCTAGTCAATTCGAAATCCAGCATTGCTCTACACGTATTCTAAGATTTTATCTCTCATCAGTAATATTTGTGGTAGCTTAAACAGAAATGAAATGTTCTTCATTGATTTAGTCATTATAGCAACAACATGCCGAGTACACAAGCAATGAGACTTCTCTTTGATGACGAATTAAGTGATATATATATATATATATATATATATATATATATGTATATATATATATATGTATATATATATATATATGTATATATATATATATATGTATATATATATATATATATATATATATATATATATATATATATATATATATATATTATATCAATGGTATTCCGGGTTTGACTCCGCGTTAAATGTTGTTGGTTTTGATAAAAACCATTTTGACGACGTTTCGGCAAGATCTCACTTGCCATTTTCAAGTCTCTCTGGATGGTCTGCTTCTTGTCGATGTTCGAGTGGAAGTGCACTCGAGTGGAAGTGCACTTCCACTCGAACATCGACAAGAAGCAGACCATCCAGAGAGACTTGAAAATGGCAAGTGAGATCTTGCCGAAACGTCGTCAAAATGGTTTTTATCAAAACCAACAACATTTAACGCGGAGTCAAACCCGGAATACCATTGATATAACATACAGCTCCCGCGGAAATATCAAAACTAACATATATATATATATATATATATATATATATATATATATATATATATATATATATATATATATAACTGTTTTGGATGGGTTGGAGTCAATAAAAGAGCTATTGGTTAACTATTTTTTTTAATCTCGAGCTTTCAACTGTGTTTACAATTATTATCAAGAGCTAAAAAGACAAAATATCTTACAAGGTTGAACTAAAAAGAAACAACAATTTTTTGTTAACTTACCAAATAAAAATTAGTTTAGTAAGTAAAAATTACTGCTAATACATTTTCAAAATAATTAATATAAAAATGTTTTAATCTAACAAATGTTTCTCTGAAAATTTTTATAATTTTAAAAACATTTTTTTTAATACAAACTAATTGAATTTATAAATAAGTTAAAATATCAACCAATTACAAATAAGCCTCAATGTCATAAATGCATACATAAAATTTTTATTTTTGACAATTATATTGCCAAAAGTAAAATTTCGTTTAAACATTCTTTTTTGTTTAGTAACAAAAAAGAAGAAGATTTATTCACCGTTGACAGATGTCTGAAAAAATGTAACAGATATATGGAGAATTAAATATGACATTTTAAAAGTTTTATATATAAATCATAAAGAAAGAATATAATTATAAATTTTGCTTAGATTTTGAATTTCTGATCTTTTGTTTAAATTATTATCACTTTTGCTAATACAAACCATTTCCAAAAAAGTCCTTTTAAATTATTACTTTCACTACATAAAATTTTAATGTTATCAAAATCCATAATATGATCTTTATCGATTACATGCTCTGCCAAAGGTATAATGGTTTACATGGTATAAAAGGTAGTGAATGATAATTAACCATCATTAACACCTAAATTAATACAAACACTAAAGGTTATTGACAATATAAAAATAGCAACAAAGAACATCAAAACTATTTCATCTTTATATTCTAAAACTAAATATCCTATAGACAAATTTGAAAAAACGAATTTAGTATACAACATTAGTTGTACTCAGTGTGAGGCTGAATATGTTGGTGAGTTTTCTCACAAAAGTGATTGCAGAATTAAAAAACCATCTTGTGCTTTGGCAGAGCATGTAATCGATAAAGACTATATTATGGATTTTGATAACATTAAAATTTTATGTAGTGAAAGTAATAAATTTAAAAGGACTTTTTTGGAAATGGTTTATATTAGCAAAAGTGATAATAATTTAAACAAAAGATCAGAAATTCAAAATCTAAGCAAAATTCAATAATAACTTTAAACTTCCACAAGGTTACATTTTAGTGAGTTTTGATGTGGTATCTCTTTTCACTAATTTACCTCTTTCTAGTGTTACTACCTCCTTAATAAATCATTGGAACTCTATCCAACCTAACTGTCCTGTATCTTGGGATGTGTTTGCAGAACTGTTGGAATTAGTAGTTGACACTAATTTTTTGTTCTTTGATGACAAAAATATTATCTTCAAATTTTTGGGACACCTATGGGTTCCTTAATCTCTCTTATCCTAGTTAATTTTGTACTGAATGATTTAGTATCTGACCGTTTGGGTCTTTTAGATTTCCAAATCTCTTTTATTAAGCGGTATGTTGACGACTTATTACTAGCCTTACCCCCAGACAAGATACAGGCCACCTTGTTTTTGTTCAATGAGTTTGATCCTTACTTACAGTTCACTGTTGAACTTAAGGACCCCATCACAAATAGTATTCCCTTCTTAGACATGCGTGTCATTAGAATGGGAGATAACACCATAACCACAAGTTGGTATAGGAAACCAATGGCCTCTAATAGGTTTCTTAATTACCATTCTTGTCATCCCTTCAAATATTAATTAAACCTCATTAAAGCTTAAAGCTGTAGTCTAAATAGACTAACACATCCGGTTAATCGAAGGGAATCCCTTCAATTACTTAGAAATATTCTGTCGTCATCCATGTCTCACTCTTACCTTCTTCGTTCTTCATAAAATTGTCTTTAATGTCACCTATCGTTTTATTAAGGGATTATAATATCTTCTCTTTTGTGGTTTCCATTGTATTATCGATTTGTTTAATTTTTTTATTTATTGTTTTGCTGACTATTTCTTTTACTTCATTACATTTCACTTTTCTCGTGTCATGTTTTTTTACAGTTTTTCCGCCTACTAAAAGATTATGGTCAGATTGACTATCAGCGCCTGGGTATATACAGATTGAACGAATTTAAAACGGAACATACAATTTAATATATGTCTGTTTGAACTGCATTTGAAATAGTTGACCAATATAAAACTTGGACAAAAATAAATCCATGCCCGGTGATAGACATCGTATAAAATATCGTTCAACTATCTGTCCCCTTGAAAGGAAAGAGGAGCTTGCCTGATAGTCGGAGAGATAGAGCCGAAATTTTGAACTGATCAGTAATATGACATTTCTCTATTGGAATATATTCATTGTAACTGGGTTAAGACTTTGCCTTACAGGCGGACGCCCCTCGTGGTACAGGGGGTGGCTCTACAGGGATGAAGTTGTAATTTTTTTCGGAAAAATTAACGATTGATAATATGGATGAAAATTTGCCCAGAGTAAGATCTTGGTATAACTAGACGAAATCCCAAAGGGCGGACGCGAGAGTGGATAGATAAGGGGTGGCGGACAGGGGTGAAGTTGCAATTTTTTGGGGAAAAACTCTAAATCCAAAAGAGCGGACAGCTGGGTTGGTACAGAGAGCCATAAAACGGGGTCAAATGTACCACTTGCCTGCGCATTTTAGGTCTCGGTAACAATTTTCAAATTGATTTTATTGTGATATTTTTATACCGATTAATTTGAAAATTTGTATGCTCACTTCTGTACTATTCTGAAAAGTGTCAAGTAGAGTTTTCTCCAAAATTTTCCAAAAAAATTTCCGTAAATAAAAATTTTCGTAATTTTTTGAGGTAAAATCCAATTGGTAGAATCCTTTCGATTTTCTGTCAGTTATACCAGGATTTTTTTCCAAAAATTTTCAAACGATTTTTCCGATAAGAAAAAAAATTTAGAAAAACTTGACCAGCCTTCTTTGCATGTTGTAAGTAGGTAACTAAACATAGCTTGTTTTTTGCCACCTTCGTATCACCCGACTATTTTGGAAGAACTATCTAGACTTCCTAGTTGTAATATTCCAAATTAATGTATTCAAAATATTTACTTAGCCCATCAGCACATGATTAAGATGTTAAGGCATAATAATTGTGTTTTATAAGTAAAGATGAAGTCTATAGGAGAAAAAAAGTTTCACGTGAAGTTGAACCTCAAGTGGAAGGTAAAATATCGAATATTTTGGAATTTTCTAGTTTTTATTTTTTTAAAATAAATTCTGGCGAATCAAGTAATTTATTGTGAAATTAAGTTTATTTTAACAATGTTTAATAAACAATCTTAAGTTTTCAAGCACAGAAAATTGCAAAACAAAAAAAATGCTTAATATTGGATAAATAAAGTTAATTTACTTTAAATTTAAATGCTAATTCAAATTGCTTAAACAAGTCTTTTTAACTTAAAGAAGTGCATGATCAGTAACGAGTATTCTCCCCTCTAGCTCTTATAACTGCTTGCATCCTACTCGGTATGCTTGCAAGTAAATTTTGGACATATCCTTGGGAAATTGCATTCCATTCATCCTGTGCAGCAAGCCAAGGCTACTCTATCGTATTTGGAATGGGATTTCTTTGTCGTATGCGGCATTTTAGGTGATCCCACATGTGCTCAATCTTCGAATTTGAACCTCATCAAGATAATTACTTACTTGGCAGCGGCATGTGTACAAGCAGAAAAAATCGAACATAACAAAAAATACATGAAAAGTTTTAGCCTAGGGTGAGAACTCTATTTTCTCTCATTTTTTTTTTAACTATTTTACTAATAAAATATTACACGGCACTGTAGACTATAACGTGCCAATAAATAATATTGAAGCTAACTCTTTAATAAAAGATTAAATGTATACTTTTGTACAAGGCTACAGGCGAACTGGTTTTCAAATTATTTATTTAAGATTTTTACCAAATTCTCAACAGTTATTTATTAAAATATCAGGAAAAGTGTAGTTTTAAATTTGTTCAAGGATAGTTTAGTACATCACAAAGAGGAGGATCAAGGTAAAATACTTATTTGTGTATACAGAACTTAAACGCAACTATTTTAAAAGTATTAAAACTATATACGATGCAATAGAATAAGAAAATGAGAAACTATTAGTTTCAACAGAAATTTAAAGTGTTTTTAAAATTCTAGTATTTTGTAACTACCATACAATAGAAATTATGTGCCTCCAGATTGATGCCGTTTTCAAAATACAAGTTTTGAAAATTTGTACAAATAAGGTATTTAGTTTTTGTTGTGTTGGAAACAAAGGCTTAGAATTAATTTATCTATTTCATTTCTAATGACAATTCAAACAGGTTATACATATTTAAAATAGATTATTTTATTACATAATAAGTCAAAAAAATTCTCGGAAAATAATGATGGCATTTGATTAATATTTACACTTTCTAGTTACTAATTCCATTGTAGATATTGAGAATAATTATTAGAAAGAACTGCTGATATAAGATAAATGCAATGAGTCTTTAGAATATTGAGTTTTCTTTCAATATCCACATCTAATTTGATTAAATTTAATACGTCGTATAAACATTGCTTTTCACATCATATAATCATACAAATTATGCAACATCCAATATGTTTTCGTGTTAAATTTGGTATTTTACGGCGGTACAAGTTCAAAACAATTAAAAACTAAAAATAACTTTATCTAACGTATAATGCCTATGGCTCTTATCAAGTGTTTGTAATACTTATAAATATGAGAGGAAACGAATCACTACAGCTACCAATATTCTGCAGTAAGATGAATTCTTCTTCTTCTTCTTAAAGTGCCTATCCTTTCCGGATGTTGGCGATCATCACGGCTATCTTTACTTTATTTATTGCAGTGCGGAACAGTTCAGTGGTAGTCGTGTTATACCACTTTCGTAAATTTTGAAGCCAGGAAATGCGTCTTCTTCCCGGTCCTCTCTTACCATTTACTTTCCCTTGGAGAATCAGCTGGAGAAGGCCGTAACGTTCTTGATTTCTCATTACATGTCCTAAATATTCCAACTTTTTAGTTTTGACGGTCATGAGAATTTCACATTCTTTCCCCATTCTACGCAGAACCTCCACATTAGTAACTCTGTCAACCCAGGATATACGTAAGATGCGCCTATAACACCACATTTCGAAAGCTTCGAGCCGATTCATAGATGCAACAGTCAGTGTCCATGCTTCCATTTCGTAGAGCAGAACTGTGAATATGTAGCAGTTCAATAGACGGCATTTTGTTTTTAATGATATGTCTCGACTGTTGAAAATGGTTCTCATTCTAACGAATGCTGCTTTTGCTTTTATTATTCGCTGTTTAATTTCTGTTGAGTGGTCCCATTGGCTATTTAAATTGGTGCCTAGATATGTATATTGCTCGACTCTTTCGATATTCTGTTGATTGATTGTAAGTTGAGCGTTTAGTATTGGTTTTTTACTAATTGTCATAAATTTGGATTTCTTTATGTTAAGAGCTAGTCCGTATCTGTTGCTGACTTCTGTTATGCGATTTGTTAATATCTGTAAGTCATTCAGATTATCGGCAAAAACTATAGTGTCATCTGCATATCTAATGTTATTCAACCATTCACCGTTTATTAGTATTCCTTTCGCACAACCGTCTAAAGCTTCCTTAAATACCCATTCAGAATAAATGTTAAACAACAATGGAGACAAAATACAGCCCTGTCGTACTCCACGTTCTATTGCAATTTTATCAGTTAACTGGTCTCCTATTTTAATTTTGGCCGTTTGATTGTAGTAAATGTTTCTGATAATTCTAAGATCTTTGTTGTCAATTCCAATTTCTTGCATTAGAGTCATTAATTTGTCATGTTTTACTCTGTCAAATGCCTTCTGGTAATCTATAAAGCATACGTATATGTCACAATTCACATCAATTCATCTCTGAAAAAGCACCTGTACAACAAAAAGGGCCTCCCGTGTTCCCAGAGCATCACGAAATCCGAATTGTGTTCTTGTTAGTTGTTCCTCACATTTTGTATATATTCTTTTGTAAATGACCTTTAGAAATGTTTTTAGTAAATGGCTCATAAGGCTTATAATTCTATAGTCTTCGCACTTTCTCGCATTGGGTTTTTTTGGAAGATTTATAAAAGTTGACACTAACCACTCTTGGGGAACCACGCCCGTATCATATATACTGTTGAATATATTTGTCAACCATTTTATGCCATCATAGTCCATAAGTTTTAAGAATTCTTGAGAGTGAAAATTATTAGGGCCTACTGCTTTACCATCTTTGGTGCTTTTGATGGCATATTTTACTGCTTCGACTGTAAATGGTGGTCCAGATTCGCAATTGGTGTTTGTTGTAATACCAGTGTTACTTCGTATATCTTCAAAAATTTTTTCTACGTATTTAATCCAAATATCTCTTTTATGCTCTATTTCCAGTACTATGTTTCCCTGATTATCTGTCAGGAATCCAGTGTTCTTGTGTTTATATAAGCCTGCCGCTTCTTTAATCTTTTTATGGAGGTTAAATGAATCATGTTTTTGTTGTAATGACTCTATCTTTGTAGAGATAGAGTGTAAGATGAGTGTAAGATGAATTGCTGTGACACTTTTTGCATTTGATTCGGGAAAGCGCCAGGCAAGTTTGTAAATAAAATTCATGGTGATAAAATGAAAATTATATTTTGTCCATAAGAAAAATGCAATTCCAAAGTGCATAATGCATTTTTTTTTACTGACTAAATAGTTGAATAGCAAATACTCGTTCAAATTTATTTCTTCATCATCTTTGTTTGTATCAAATTATTGATTTTCTTTATACTGCTTTATATTAGTGCAATTTTCACTCAGCATAATTTTTACGTGCCAAATTCCAAAACAAGCCATTCTTTCTACATCCAAATTCTCTTTAAAAAAAAGAGATATTTTCATAATCGCTTGAAATATGGCGAGAAGTAAACATACACTTTAACCATGTAACTTGGAGGATATATGTGTACTAGTACGTGTGAGAGAATAAATGAAGGGCAGTACCAACTGCTCAAAAACGCCCAAAATTTAAAATGTGAATAATTTTTTAAGTTCTACATAAAGTAGCATAATGTCAAAATACATCACACATACAGTCATTTATTAACGAAATCGTGTTCAGCGGCCTTTAAACCCTCGGAGAATGACTGTCGACTGATTTTTGAATGAAATTAACATGAAACTCCAGGAGTCGAGGTCACCCTTGGCACCGGACATCTTCGAGTAATGATGTTTGAATGATTTCGAATGAAAATAACATAAAACTCTAAGAAACGAGGTCTACCCTCCACCAGGTAGCTCGAGAACCATAATAATTAAAAGTAATATACATACTTAACTAAAGTAATACTAAAAACTTTATTAACTTTCCTATCTATAGTTTCCTTCGCTGCTGACAACACTATTCAAATATACAAAATTATCATCATCATCATCATTATCAATGGCGCTACAACTCTTCATGAGCCTTTGCCGTGTTTACTATTGCCTTCCATGTTTGTCGGTCCTATGCCAGTAATTCCGATTGTCGCACTCCCATTTTCTCTAGATCTTCTTTGACTGCATCTTTCCACCTTTTTCTAGGCCGCCCTACAAACCTTCTTCCCTCTGACTTTTCCCAGAACACATTGTTTATAAGGCGATTGTCGTTACTGCGTGCATGCCCTGCCCATCTGAGTCTATTGGCCTTTATATATCTGACTAGATTTTCTTTTCCGAATAGAGACTCTAGCTCGTTATTGTATCGGCCCCTCCATTAGTTTGTCACGCTGTTTCTGCAAGGGCCATATATCATTCGAAGAATTTTACGTCCCACACCAGCAATTTATTTAATTCTCTTTTTGTTAGCGTCCATTTTTCGCTTCCATACTCGACTGTTGTTCATATTATGGTCTTATATATACGGATTTTTGTGTCTCGTGAAAGAAGTTTTGACTTCATTAGATGTTACATTGCAAAGAAAAATCTGTTTCCTGTCATTATTCTCGTTTCAACTTGTTGCTCTAATTTGTTGTCATTTGTGATTGTTGCTCCTAGATATTTAAATTATTTAACCACTTCGAAGTTGTAATCATTTATAGTAATGTTTTGCCTTATTCGCCGTCGTTCTTGTTTTGAGACGACCATGTATTTTATTTTGTCTTCATTTATTTTTAGACCGATGTTTAATGCAGCTTCTTTAAAGATCGAGAAATTATCCTTAATTTCTAATGTTGATTGTGCGTCTACGTCATCGGCAAAGGCGAGTATGATTTTTGCTCCCCGAGCAGTTATGTCTGGTTTGATTTTTGGATATATTTTTTGCATGACGTATTCTAAGGCCAGGTTAAACAACAATGGGGACAACGGATCTCCCTCTCTCAGTCCAGAATTTACGCAGAAAGCGTTTAATATTTTTCCCCCTATTCTAACTATTATATAAAATTATCGGCTATTTTAATTCAGCAATATTGTGGGAGTCTCTATTTTTGTTATCTCTGTCCATAATCATTAACGTTGTCTTGGTTATCTTCTTTGTCTTTATTTGTCAAGCATAATAATCGTGTATTGGCTATTAAATTGGTTACACTATACTCATTTTATTGACGAAAGCTCAAAAAAGGGATGCAGAGGATATGATAAACCATTCCGTCAGGTTACTTAACCATGACGTACTTTTCGACCTTACCCTCTTCTTCTGTCTATCTTGGATTGTAATAATAAATAGAGTATAAATTATACTCTCTAGGTGACGCATTACATGGCCAAAATATGCCGTGATTGCGATATTCAACTCTTCTCACCACTTCCGTAATTTTTCTCATCCGCTGCAAAACAACTTCGTAGCGAAATTGTTCCAAACATATTCGTAGGATTCTCAAAATACACCTATTTGCCTTTTAGTTTTCTGAGAAGTGTATTCATCCAACTTCACATTTTAATACCATATAAACTAGTAGAGAATACATAACATCTTACCAATATAATTTTCAGTCTCATGCCGTTTTCACATAAAATTTTCTTTCTTTAAAAAAATGCATATTTAACCTTCTCTATACGTATTCTCATTTCATTGTTCACGTTCCAGTTCTCATTTAGATAACAACTAAATAAGTACCTGTAAATAACTGTTGGTTTCATCAAATTGTTCCTCATAAGCTGTTACAATTACTGGTTATTTTGGCATTTTACTGACAACCATCTCTTTTGTCTTTGTGGTGTTTAACTTCGCTAAGTATTTACACTAACTAACTACTTACAATTTAGACCGTGTAATCCACGTACCTCAAATTATCAATACTGACCCTATTAATTTTGTTACCATATTGAACATTATCAAATGCTGTATTAAAAACGAACTCAGAATAGATGCAGAATATTATGAGGATAAAATGCAGCCCTGTCTTACTTCTCTTCATATTTGCACCTCTTCAGAATTATCTCGGCCAATCTTGTTTGCACACCTGTTTGGCAGTACAAATATTTAATGATACGTACGTCTTTACCATGAATACTTACCTGCTCAAGCATCATTTTGATATATTGTATCACTAAGTTGTTCTTCTATTTTTTTGGTACATCCTTGAATGCAAAATTCGATGAAATACTTTTAAAGTATGGTTCCTGAAGCTAGAGGTTCACTAGTCAGTACTTCTATTGCATTTGCTTTTCTCCGTTTAGTCAAAAAATCAACAGAAGCCAATCCGTTGATACATAGCTAGTCTCATAAATTTTGAAGGTAGATATGAAGAAGCGATCTTTTACTTGAATTCTTAAAGAGCTTCATTATTTCATCTGGTCCCGTGGCTTTTATGGTTTCTGTTAATATTTTTATTCGTTAGTATTTCGTCAATAGTTATGTAAGGTCCTGTTACCGTTTCTTTAATTTCCAGATCGGGACTTTCATCATTAAATAGTTTCTCAATATACTGTTTTCATTTTGTTGTATTCGACATAATATGATTTACAGATCGGTCTTTTCATCAGTAAATAGTTTTTCAAAATACTGTTTTCATTTTGTTGTAATGGACATACTATGAAATAAATATAAATAATAATTGTTGATCTTATGATTTTTAAAAATGTATTTTCATATATTTTAGATGCTACTAACTTCATCATGGCTGATAGATACTACAATATTCCTGATCTTGATTGTCTTTCTAGTTTACAAACATGTTACACGAAATTCGGACTTTTGGAAAAAAAGAAACATTCCATATGTTAAGCCTACTCTATTTTTTGGCAACTTCTATGAGGTATTTACTTTTAAAACAACTATTCATGAGCAAATAAAAAAACTTTACGATAAAGTAGACGCACCATACTTTGGAATATTCATATTCGATGAACCGTTATTGGTTTTAAAAGATCCTAAACTCATTAAAGATGTTCTGATAAAAGATGCTGCAGTTTTTGCCAACAGACGACCTGCAACTCCTACTCATCCTCTCATGGAGCACTCAGTATTCTTTTTGAAATATCCGTACTGGAAAAAAATTAGAACGAAACTAACCCCACTTTTTACTACTGTGATGTTAAAAAACATGCATAATGATTTAAGTGAAGTCTGTAAATCAATGACGGGATTTTTGTGCAAACATAAAGAAGTAATTGATGGGGGACATATTGGAGAACTTTTTACAACAGAATTCATTTTTAAATGGTTTTTTGGAGCTAATCTTGATTGCTTTGCTGAAAATCCCCCTCCATTGGGAAAACTTGTGCAAAATACTAATGAATTCAGTCTTAGAAATTCAATTGTTCAAAATCTTTTCTTTATTAAACCATCGTGGGTAACTACTTTAAAGCTGAATTTCATATCGGATACTACATTGAAATTTTTTGAAGATATCTTTAAAAAGGGAATGAAAGCTAGACAGGAATACGATGGAAAACCACAAAATTATGTTGACTTTGCCAATAAAGCATTGAGAGACAAACAAAATGGAAAAGAAGACGTTATGGGTAAGTTTTATTTCTATTTATTTAATAAGTACATAATCATTTGAAGAAGTGCCGGAAAAATGTTGCAAACGACAAAATGAAACTTGTTAATTAATAACAAAAAACAGTTTTGATAACATTATTTACCAAATTTTGTGAATTTAAGTGTTGCTTTTGTGTATTACTAGTAGGGTATTGAAGGGGACTAAATCACAAATCACCTTACTAGTGGTCTGTGGACTAAATCACACAGAAAAAAAAGCTAATGGACACAGAAAACAAAAAAGTAATTGTGTAAGTGAAAGAAAAACGTTTCATCTGTAGTGTTAACGCACGTACAACGTTTGTCCGCTAATAGATTTTATTATTTATAAACGATATTCATTGCAACGTTTTTAACCTTTAACTACGGGCTACGGTGTACTCAGTACACCAGTCGCACTAAATTGGCCGCTATTTCTGATAAGCACTGGTTGCGCACGAGTTGTGTGCTGGCATCGATAGTGTCCACATCAATTAAGTGCTAATTAGTTTTCAATTTCTAAGCAGTTAAAGTTTAGTTTTTTAAATAGTAAGGAATAATAAAACAAGGTAGGATTGTTCTTTATATTTAAAAATGGATGATTCTTCGGGTGGCGAAAAGCCACCCCCTGATAAAGGTGAAAATATGGAGGCAGTAAGTGCCCGTTTTGATTTAAATAATAGGTATAAATCCTCTGATAAAGGCCCGTTTTTTGTTTTTGTCGAGTCCATCGACTCAAATATTAAACGTTTATCACCAGTCCGAGTAGGTCATTATTTATTCATTAATAACTTTTTTAAGAAAGATGTTGTCGATATTAAACTCGTCGGTAGAAATAAAGTGAAAGTAATTTTTAATTCTTACACTTGTGCAAATAGTTTAGTCAATCACGACATAATTATTTCTAACAAATTTATTGCTTACATTCCGAATTTTTTTAATCACAAAAAAGGAATAATTAGACAAGTTGATACTTTTTTTGGACGAAAATTATATGATGAATAATATTATTTCCGACCAAAAAATAACCGAGGTAAGACGTATGAAAAGAAAACTTATTGATTCAGATAATGAAACTATTTTTGTTCCTAGGCAAATGGTAATTTTAACATTTGAAGGAAATATTATTCCTCAATATATTACGTTAGATTTGGTAAGGTTTCAAGTTGAACAATACATATACCCTGTGGTACAGTGTTTAAATTGTTTTAAATTTGGTCATACTCTCAGACAGTGTAAGTCCACTTTCAGCTTATGCAAAAATTGTGGCAAAGAACACGAAGACAACTCCCGTTGTAGTAACTCACAATATTGTCTTCACTGTAAAACAAACGATCATACGACTCTAACGAAACAATGCCCAGCTTATCAACATCAATATAATATTAAAAAAATAATGGCGATTGAGAATACTACATTTAAAGAAGCTGAGTTTTTAGCAAAAAATCCATCCTATGCCAAAATCACGACACATAATAAATTTGAATTGCTTAGTAACCTAAATAACTTTCCCCAACTCCCGACTGCGGCAAATGACCGTACAGTAAACAATTCATTCGTTCCTAAACCTAAACAAACTTCTAATCCTCTTAAACGAAAAGCCATATCCCCGACTCAATGTAAAACTGCCTTACAATTTCCTTCAACTTCTAAAACAAAATCAGTGTCACATCCTATAATTCCTAACCCATATCGTAATGAGTTTATAGCATATAAAGAAAAAATACAATTACAAATTCTACAAGAAATTCCATTTGCTTTAGAAAGAATAATTAAACAAATTGACCCCAAACTAGTCTCAGTTGAATTCCAAAAAGTCACTCAAAATAAAATCAGAAATATACTTTCTTGTTTATCAGACAACGATAGTGATGGGGAATCATAGAACACTTAATATTCTTCAGTGGAACTGCCAATCTATTATAAAACAAAAGACTAATTTGCTTAATTTTCTAGAAAGTCATACAATTGATGTCATTCTTCTGAACGAAACTTGGTTGTCACAAAATAAAAATTTATATATTAAAGGTTTTAATAATGTTAGAGTTGATCGACGTGATGGCTATGGAGGCGTTGCTGTTTTAGTTGCAAACAACATTTCCTTTTCAGATATAAAATTCAAAACAAATTATAATCCAAATATAGAGGTTTGCGGTGTTTTTCTCGAACAAGTTAAATTATCAATAGTATGTGTTTACAAACCTCCTAAAATATATGTCTCATCCAAAGATTGGGAAAATTTATTTGGACAAATTAAAGGCAGAGCTTTAATTGGGGGCGACTTTAATAGTCATCACTGTAGGTGGGGTTCCATACAGGATAGTGCACAAGGTAATATTTTAGCTGACGCTTTAGACAATACTAATCTAATTTTACTCAATGACGGAAGACCAACCAAAATATCCAGACCAAACGAACGTCCTTCAATGATAGACTTAACATTAGTATCTCCTCATTTAACAGGCTTTACTACCTGGAATCATCTAAATGACTCACTAGGTACAATCCACATCCCTATCCAAATCACCCTAGATTTGAAATATTCCCCAAGAACAATCCATACCTCCACAAAATGGAAAGAGTCTTCAGCGAACTGGTCTATATTTGAAAATTACTTAGAAAAATGCCTTCTAGATACTCATTCTATAGATGTTACATCTTTGGAAATGTTTAATAACTTAATAAAAACAATTAGCGAAGCTGCAGACTCTGCTATGATTACTCAAAAATCATTTCAACCAAAATCCGGTCTTCCCGTATGGTGGGACGACGAATGTAAAAATTTAATATCGTGTCGAAAAAAAGCTTTTCGAGAGTATAATATTGTCTCAAATCTTGAAAATTATCTAAAATTTAAACACATTCAAGCCAAATGCAAAGTTGTTTTTATGAAAAAACAAAAAACATCTTGGATCAACTTTGTAAATACTATCAATAAAAATACACCGCTCAACAAAATATGGAAATTTGTTAATAAAATGGCTAACAAAAATTATCATTCAAAGACACAACCAATTTCAACAGAGCTAATAGAAGAGTTACTTGACAAGTTCGCTCCACCATACGTTCAAGACCAATTAAAACACGTATCAATATGCAATTCCAGTAAATTTAAATTACTAGAAAATCCAATAAACATCCAAGAACTGGATGCAGCTATTAAAATATCAAAATCTACTGCGCACGGGAAAGATTATATTACTTATTCCATAATTAACCACCTTCCCGATAAGGCAAAAAATCATTTATTAAAAATATTTAATGATTGGCTTTTGAAAGGAAATTACATTGACAAAATGAAAGAAACAATTATATGTCTTTTTGTCAAACCCAACAAAGACAAAACTCTCTCATCGTCTTATCGACCCATTTCTCTATTGTCTTGTATAACAAAAACTTTCGAAAGAATTATTAAAAATCGTCTTAACTGGACAGTCGAACACTATAATCTTTTGCCAAGCACTCAATACGGATTTCGATCTGGTCTGGGAACACTAGATGCAATAAGTCACTTAACAACAGATATCCAACTAAATTTTTCAAAAAATAAATATTTAGCATGTTTTTTTCTAGACCTTAAAGGCGCTTACGACTGTGTTAATTTAACAGTAATGCATTCAAAGTTATGCAAACTGGGGTTTTCCACAAATTTATCCGCTAATATAGTTAATCTTTTTAGCAACCGAACTTTATATATCAGAGACCATAGTAATCAGTTATATGGTCCACGAATAACTCATACAGGATTACCACAGGGGTCTGTATTAAGCCCAATTCTCTTCAACATATTTTCGGCAAGTATACACGACATTTTTGTTGATTCCATAAAATGTATACAGTACGCCGATGATATATGTATTTACTCCGTCCGTGATTCATATGACGATTGTGTGGAGGTCCTGGAACACATCATGAAACTAGTAGATAATTGGACTAAAGACCACGAACTTACTATATCCCCAGAAAAATCTGCCATTATGATATTTACAAGACATAGGTTACGTACGCCTGATAGTCTACACCTGTCAGGATATGATATACCCGTTGTCACTGAATATAAATATCTTGGTATAATCCTAGACCCCAAATTACTATGATCTAAACATGTCCAATATGTAAAAAAAAGATGTGAGAAAGGCATTAATCTTCTTAAATGTGTCACTTGCAGAAAATGGGGTGCTGATCCCAAAGTTGCATTGATGTTTTACAGGACCTACGTGCGATCAATTTTGGATTACGGATGTGTGTTATACGGATCAGCAAGCAAAACACATTTACTAAAAATAGATCGTATTCAGTTTAAAAGTTTGAGATTAACTTTGGGTGCTATGAAATCAACACCATGCCCCCTGTTACTTGCTGAAAGTAATGAAATGCCATTAGAATATCGTAGAAATTTATTAGCAACAAAATATGTATTAAAATTAAGGGCTAGAACAAGTGGCCTACTAAGTATGCTGTATGAGTTATCCATTCAAAATCTAATAAACAATTATTGGAGAATAAAAAATTCACCACCATTAGCAAATGCCTTTCTGGAAACCAATGATTTACCGGTTACACTTTCAACAAATTATATTAAACCATCTTATAAATTAGAATTTAATACAATCTTAAAAAAATTAAATATTATATTTCCGAAATATTCAGATTCACATCAAATAAATAACAAGCTGTTGAACTCCATATTGAGTGAATATACTAATGAAACTATAATTTACACAGATGGTTCTAAACTGAACGATGGGAAAGTAGGGTCTGCAGTGTATATTCCTTCCAAAAACAAATCACTTAAAATAAAGCTTCCTCCACATTGCTCTATTTACACTGCAGAAGCGGTAGCTATTAGGAAAGCTCTGGATTGGCTAGAGCACGCAAATTTGCAAGATGCTGTGATCATCTCAGGCTCTAAGTCAATTCTTAGTGGACTTAATAATACTGAGTTAAACCATAAAACATGTGAGCTGATATGTGACATTAAACAAAAAATGAGAAACAAAGATATAACATTTATTTGGGCAAAAAGTCACTCCGAGATAAAAGGTAATGAAATAGTAGACGAGCTCGCTAAGGATTCTACTCATTCAGGTTTACAAGAACATATTTACACAGTATCAGACCTAATCAATTTTTATACTAAAAAAATAAATTTTAACTGGCAAGACAGATGGAAAATATTGGCGAATACTTCAAATAATCATTATTACAAGATCCATCCTACGTTACCATCCCTAACAGAATTACCACACATATTCCATTATAATATATCTAAACGATCAGCAGCAACTATCACAAGATTAAAAACTGGTCACGGTGCTGTTCCTGCTCACCTGGCTAGATTAAACATTATAGAATCAGGAAAGTGTTTATGCGATAATATTTCCCAGTGTGATGTTAATCACATCCTGTTTGGATGTATTAAAAATAAAGCACTCTCATCTACGTTTTATGAAAACCTAGTTAAAAGTAATGTGCAACTTCCAGTAAACATAACCCACCTACTGTCATTGAATCAGAAATCGATATACGAACTCATATGTAATCACTTATATGCATCCGGATATATAATATAAATTTAGTACAATCAAGTTTTTAATTGATAAACATAACATAAATCATTTAAAAATCTGTGGCAAAAGGACTGGTTTCCATGCCAAACACACTATCATCATCATCATCAACTGGTTGCGCACGTGTCCCTCTACCTAACCTATCTCTGATGTGTCAGCTATAAACCTCAACAGTTGTAAAATTGATTGCTGCAGAGATAGACTGACGGTTGGAAAAATTCAGGAGAAGTTTACCAGTGGTGTATGTAGTACACCAAGCACCTAGTTATGTAAGTAAATTTTGTGAGATTTATATTACGTTTATCTACTAAAAAATAGCATTATTAATGTATAGCGACTTATATGTAACAAAAGCTAGACATTTTGCAACGTTTTGAATAAAAGAATTTGTAATTTGTTATTAAAATTTTAATAAAACTGTCATTTTATTATAATAAAACTAGTTTTATGATAATACATTTGATCAAATATTTTATTTTAGCATTTTCTCATAACTTAATATACCGTTATCTATTTTGATATTTGTGAGTACCTATTATTGGACTATTTAACGACCTTCTAGTTGTTTTTGTGGTCTTGTTTTTTCATGTTCTTTCTTCCATAGCAATACGGTCATGTCTCTTTGAAATATTAATTAGAAATAAATAATAAAAATTACAAACGTTGCCTCTATATATTTCTCGTAACGTTTATAAATCGAGAGGTACTACAAAATATTTACTTTGCAGGGATCGTGTACCAGTAAGAAATCCCCAAAAACTCTCAGAAGATGAACTTAGAGCTATGGCTCAAGCTATATTTGAGGAAGAATCTGATGAAGATGTTGGTGGAGACACAGATACTTCAGACGACGAGCTAATAGAAAAAACGGAGCACGACACTGAATCAGAAGTTGATCTGAATGACGAAAATCAATATACGATTGACTCGGACACAAACAGTAACATTGAAAACAGTTCAGATCTTGATGAAGACAATGATTATTTTATAGCAAAAGACAGAAAAACTAAATGGTATAAGAAATCTCTTCTTAGCAAATTTACTAAAACTCCTTCAAAAAATATTGTCAAGATATTTCCTGGGCCAACAGTTTGTGCGAGAGATGTTACTACGGAACTAAGTGCTTTTGAAAAACTCTTTATAAATGAAATCATAGAAAATATAGTTGAATGTACAAATTTGCAGATTGCAAAAATGCGATTAAATTATGAACGGCCAAGACGGGCTAAAGATACGACTAAACAGGAAATCATGGCATTATTAGGATTATTATTTCTTGCAGGGACTAAAAAACAAAATCATACACACTTCCTCGAATTGTGGACAAAAGATGGTACCGGCTCAGAAATCTTTCGAGCCTGTATGAGCGCAGATCGATTTTTATTTTTGCTTGCTGCTCTTAGGTTTGACAACAAAGATACTCGAAAGGACCGAAAATCAATTGACAAACTTGCTGCCATTCGCTTTACTCTTGATACGTTTATAAAAAACTGTAGCAGCAACTATTCCTTGGGAGAAGAAATGACTATCGATGAAATGTTGATACCTTTTAGAGGTAGATGCAACTTTGTGCAATACATTCCAAGTAAACCTGCAAAGTATGGCTTAAAAGTGTTTGTGTTATGTGACGCGCAGACATTTTATGTCACCAATTTTGAGGTGTATTGTGGTCAACAACCGGAAGGGCCCTACAAAAAATCTAACACACCAACGGATATTACCCATCGCCTGTTTCAACCTTGGAAAGGTAAAAACCGTAATTTAACATGCGACAATTGGTATACGAGTTATCCGTTGGCAATTGACCTTTTGAAGGAAAAGATAACGATGGTTGGCACACTTAAACGAAATAAAAGGGAACTACCTCCAGAGTTTTTACCAAGAAAAAACACACCAATTGGATCATCCACTTTTGGTTTTCAAAAAGAAATTACCATTGTATCCTACACACCAAAAAAAAAATAAAGCTGTCATTCTCCTATCTACCATGCACAGTAATTCTACAGTAGATCCCGAAACAGGAAAACCAATGATAATTTTAGACTATAATTCACATAAAGGAGGCGTAGACACTGTAGACAAAATGTGCAGTACCTATTCGGTATCCCGAAGAACACGAAGATGGCCAATAGCATTGTTTTTTCAACTCCTGAATATTGCCGGAATTAACAGCCAGATCCTGTACAATGCTGCCAACATCGACAATCCTCAAAAATATAGAAGAGTTTTTCTAAAAGAATTATCATTGGCATTGATAAGACCTCATCTTTCTGAGAGGGCGGAAATACAGAGTTTACCTCTGGATTTAAAAATATTCTTGAAGAAATACAAAAACGTACAAGACGACCACGATGAAGAACCACCAGCAAAAAAACGGGGGAGGTGCCATTGTTGTGGAAGGAGCAAAAATAGAGTTACAACAATATCTTGCAACAAATGTAATAGAATGGTTTGTAAAGAGCACTCTGTTACAATTTGTGCAAATTGTAATTTAGTAGACGCAAACGAGGAAGAAAACGAAAGTGAATAGCACACATATTCTCAAATATGTTCATTTGTGAATGATTATTTACTCCTAGTTTTTAGATTTATATACTAGTTTTATAATATTTTTAATGTTAAGCTAATATACAAGAATCTCAAGAAGGTTATTTTTAGAGAAAAAGAAGTGGTTGAGTTTTTGTTCTTATATTTGTTGCTAATCTTTATATTTTCGTTATGTATTATTTTTTATGTTAAGACATTCTCTTAAATATATGCCTACATTTATTATATACAATATATGTACTAAAAATACCTAGTTGTGGCTTTTATTTGCGTTTTTAGTCGGTGGTGTACAGAATACACCGCGCACGTAGTTATGACTAATGGAGGGGCGCCCGTTAAAGGTTAACCTAAGAAAATACAAGCATTGTTAAAATGTTTATGTTTATGTTTAAAATTAAAATGACAGTTAACCCTTAATAAGACATGGGATATAAGGAGAATTAATTTGTTTGTTTATATACTTTTGGTATCTAAAGGAGGTAAATAAAACATATTTTTGTTAAAATATAAAATAATTTGAAAAAGTAATAAAAAAATAGTGGTGGGAACTATTTTCCCGTTCTTTAAAAAAAATTTGTAGGTGGGAAATTAATTACCCTTATACAGTTTGTGAAACAATTTATTAATTCAAAAATACAAAAATGCATATATGGGTGACAAAACTAATTTAGGTCTCAACTACAGCAGTGTGGAATGATTTAAAACATTGTTTTGGGCATAAAGCTACTTGACAATAACTACATATAATGTTCGTTCGTTTTTCTTCTTTTTTTTGTTGAGCAAAATCTGCATCTTGTATAATTTTTTTGAACATCTGGTAAATGTGGTCCTACATTTCTCAGCCGAATTTCGTCTGGAACACCAAAGTTGCCCGTTTTTTTATTTTTAAATATCACAGGTCGAGATGCCTTTACTGTAAAGTCACCTATGAGAGCTCTTCCAAGGCGAAGCCTAAAATCCTTGTGAGAAGTATTTTTTTGATCATGAATTCTTGTGTACATAATATATGCATTAATTACACTTGCATCTAAAAGAAAGAAGAACAATCTCATCCACGATTTTCTAGACTTCCTGCTTATGGGATATGATGCCCTAAAGTGGTCAAAGTGAGCAACTCCTCCCATGTTTAGTGTATAATCTGCAATAACTTTTGGGCACATTATATCTTTCTTTGTGCCATCTCTTTGTGTACGTTTTATCATGGTTACTTCATGTGGTTGATTAGCAGTTGTAATAACCGTGACTTCTTTGGTATCCAACCACTTTATTGCTGTTATAGGGCCACTGCTCAAACAATAGAATTTTTCTTTTTTGCTTCTTTGCTTTTTCCTCATGAAATCGGGCAAACCTTTGCGATTAGGTCTAACTGTACCCATAGCATACAGCTGTTTAGCATATAAATCTTCCAACAGTTTGCAACTCGTAAAAAAGTTATCAAAAATAACCAAAGATTTGTGTGGTATATCTTGGCATAATTCAGTTACAACCTTGTATCCCAAGCCATCATTTTCAATGCCTTCAGTTTTTCCAGTATAGATAATAAACTGGTACAGATACCCAGTAATAGCATCATACTTTGCCCAAATTTTATAACCACGCTTAATCGGCTTCTTGGGCATATACTGTTTGATAGAACTACGTCCTTTAAATTTCACCATACATTCATCAATAGAAAATCGACTTCCAGGTTTGGCTTGTTCTTTGAAAACTTCATTTAGTCTATCTATAAATGGTCTTATCTTATACAGTATATCAAAGTTAGGTGAACCTCTCTCTGCAGCTGCTGAATTGTCATTTAGATGGATATTTTCTATTAATTTTTTGAACCTGGTTATTGTAAAAGCTTTGGAGATAACAGGATTATTATAAAAAGGATCACTTGACCAATATAAATCTTTGTCTGGTACAGGGTGCAGTCCCATTAAAATAAAAACACCTAGCAATGCCCTTATTTCTTCTTGGCTAGTGTTTTTGTAATTTTTGCTGTCTTTTTGTACAGCATATAAATTCGTTTGAGCAACAATTTGTTCTATTAGATCACAAGGGAAGAAATTCTCAAAATAAAATATTGGTTGACTTTTATGAGTGAATTGAACATTTGACTGTAACACAGGCTCAAATTTTGGTATTTCTGGAACATCTGTTTGAGAGGTCCATTGTCCAGTAAAATTAGTTAGCGTAACCACTGGACTCTGTTCTACCAAAACACTTTGATTTTCTTGTTGGTCATTCTCAGATGTTCTTTCAGTTGTGGAATTTACATCAACGGTTGTAGAAGGAACAATTTCATCAGATTCACCAAGCAATTGCCCAATTCTGCTATCAATAACATCTCCATCGGACTTACCGCAAACAGAAGTAGATGGGGATGGTATAAAAATGTCGTCATCATCATCATCAGTGTCGAGATCAACATCAGACCAATCTTCTTCTAAGGTAGCAAGGAGTTCACGTTCTGATAATCCCCTTCTTGAATTCATAATCCTAAAATATAACAGAAATTTTAATGTTTCTGGTGCATGACTTTTGCGTTTTTTTTTTATGGAATTGGATAAGGGGAATAATTTTCCCACCAACTTCAAAGACAAAAATAACTATCTTTTCATAAATTTGTATAACAAATTACAATGTATTTAGCTTGACCAAACAATATATATATATATATATATATATATATATATATATATATATATATATATATATATATATATATATATATATATCAATAATACAATAACTTTGTACTTACCAGAATTTTTGGAGCCGATTCACCAAATAATTTGCAAAATTGTAACAAAAATCAACTTTTAGCGGCAAGAAATATCATAACCTATGAAAATCTAGTTGTCGATTGTCAACTAAAAATCAGATCCATGGAATAACTGTCAGAATAGTTGGTGTATTTATCTATGAAATGAATACGTAATATCACAAAATTCAACATTCTGTGTATTGACAGCGACAATCGGAATTTGGCGGCAAAGTAAAGTGGGAAATATGTTCCCGTTATCTTATTAAGGGTTAATTAAAAATACGAAAAAGTAAAAAAAGGATTCAGTTATCAGTACTGTAGACTAAAACGGAGCTTCATATTAATCAACAAAATTGTTGGTTTTACTGTTTTCTTCACAATCTTATCATATTTTTAATCAAATTTCTATTCAGCAGCAGTTTTTTGTGTGTCTTTTTTAACATTTCGACATGCTTACATTACATTTTAACAAATTATTGTCAGCTTTAACATTTTGTAAACTAACGGCCACTCCCTCGTTAGGAACACAAATGGACTCTTCCGCTGTGACTGTAAATATGAAAATATTTTAATAATAACTCTTTTGAACTTTTACTTCTATATGCGCGTTCGACGTTGGAAATTTGTACGGGAGTGAATCGGCAAAATCATTACATATGTAAGATATAGGTAAGAGAGGAACGGAAAATTTATTTTCTCTCTCTTTCTCTCTCGGGAATAAAAATGTTAATTTTGGAAATAAATTTAATATTTATTAATATTATTATTATTTTATAATAATTCGGTAGATATATACATTTGGCCAAAGCCTTTTACAAATAAATATTCTTTCTGAAATTTTTTAGGATTCGTAATAACGTTTCCATTTTTGGAATACAATAAATAAATAAACACAAACACAAAATACAACCAAAAAACTCACATCTTAATAATGTTCTTGTCAAATAATGACATTGATTAGCCACCTTATTATTTAAGGTTACTGGTCGAATGAGTTGAAGTGCGGTATTTAGAACCAGAAGTCGCGAGTTCGATCCCAATATGGGAATATATTTTTTTAATTATTATGTTCTGATTTTTGTCACTTTGGTTTTTAAAATCAAAGAATGGAAAAATCATAATATCTTTTTTAATATTGTTTCGATAATTTAATACATTATTTGATTTTCCAAACTATTTTATTTATCATTGAATATTTAGTACATATTGTAGTCATGGGCATAGAGATGAAAGGGGCAAATATAACGATTGTTATTTTAAATTTCTTTTATGTATATGTTTCTATGTACGAAGATAAATCTCAAAAAAGGTCGAGTTTATTTTTGAATTAAGAGTTTTTGGCATATATATGATACTAGTGACGTTATCCATCTGGGAAGAAAGGGTTATTCTTTCACCCTGGGTGAATTTAATAAGATTTTCACAATTTAGTGGGGGTTTCACAATTTGAAACGGTGCCACAAAAAAAATCAAAAAAATCCAGAGACCTAATGGTTTATACAAGTGCTTTCTAATAATATATTAATTTCTCCATGGTCCCATTTAAAAGTATCTTACAAAATGGCGCCAATACGCTATTAATAAAACTAAGGCTTAGTTCAGTTACCAAAAAAATTTAGTAATTCAAGTTTTAAGTTTCAGAAAAGAGTTGTTTGGGTTATTTCGTTTTTTTCTCCACGTTAACATATTGAATAAATTCATTCATTTTCATTAGAATATATGTTAAATATGTTGTATTTATCTCCAAAATTTGTGAGAACAAACTATATACTAAAATTTTTGACCCTTTTAATATTTATTATTAAGGACTGAATAGTTATTGTCTGCCTGTTTTCTGCCTTTATGTGCTATAACTATAAAGGAAAAATCCTAAAAACTTGATAGTTGATACATAGCTTGGTCCAAGGTCGAACCCTATTGAATTTTTTTTCTTATTCTTATTCTTTATAAGCAATTCTGCTTGTTCATTGGCGAATTAATACATCTATGAAAGGTTGTCAATCCGTTTTTTGCCCGGCCGTCCGATATTTCTGGTGACTTACCTCTTGCTATTTTGATGACGAGGGTCTCCCCCATTCTGCTTATGGGGTTACTCTATTTTAATTTTTTCTATTTATTGTCTTTTTGCTTATACACTGTACTGTACATTTTCTTTTAATGTCTTCACTTCTCTTTCGATCTCACAGCGTATTTCCTGTAAATCTTATCAGTACTCTCACTCTCATCTCTGCCGTTTCCAGTAGCCTTTGTGTTGTGGCTATGTCGGGTCTTGCTTCTGATGCATCTGTCATTATTGGTCTTACACTGACTTTGTAAATTCTTGACTTTATCTCAGTGTTAATGTCTCTGTTTCGCCATGTAGTTTTATGAATTCATTCTGTCAGTCTATTTGCTTTTTGTACTTGATTTCTCACTTCTTTGTCCAAGACTCCATAGCTACACAATATAGCTGCACATTAGTAATAATGGTATTTTATTTCCATTACTTTTTATAAAAATATTAATTTAATCCATTATTTACTACTCCTATCACAGTTCAAATGTTGTTTATATAAAGCAAACGATGCACCATATACCTATATACCTAATTATGTTTCTCTTTCTGCTCTATCTTACCTATAGCATTATATATGTAATGATTGTGCAGATTGACTCCCATATAATTTGTAACGGCGAACGCGTGTATAAAAGTATAACTTCTACCGGCAGTCCACTGGACTGCCACACCCGCTTTTTTTATCGAAGTTTATTACAATAGTCGAATTATTAATTCCATAAATCCTACATTGTATTTATATGAAATTATATTTATATGAAGTTAGGAAAATATAAATAAATATCATTTGATAGCAAATTTAATTATTATATGGACCAAATAAGTGTAAATCGGTATTTCTAAAATTTAAATAATATTTACAAAATTTAATAAAGTAATTTTAATATTTATTTATTTTTTATATTTTAAACAAATTTAATAAATTATTATGTTTGCTCTTAATGTCACCTGTTTACTTATTACCACGGGATACACTTTGCAACCCATTTTTTTTATAATTTGTCACAATTTACCAGTGATTTGCAGGTGATAGTAAATACTCAAATGATTATTCGTCTCTAATATTTACCACCCCAAAAAAGAAAAAATTTAAGATAATTTCGGTTTTTTTCTATCAGGTAACTTTTTATCATAAGTTTCAAAAATAGTTGTCTTAAAAAGAAAAAATGAGTTCAGCACCAGTGGTAAATCATCATGTTTTCCGGAATTCGATAATATTTCTAGAATATACGAAGGCTATTTCGGAAGTGGAAATTGAAACGTCAATAAACGTACTTTAACCTTTAATTGTGGCTTATTCGATAATATATATCAAAAGAGAATATTCAGTTGTAAATTGTTATTATAAACAGAACTTTACATAATAAATATAATAATATTTTTATAAGCTTAACATTTAATTTACAGATTTGGAAATGTCCGTCTCAAGTGCAATATTCTTTCTAATAGCTGGTAAGGATGCTTTAAATACACTACTTGCTTTTACTCTGTATGAACTTTCTTTAAATGAAAATATTCAAAATAAATTAAGAGAAGAAATCAGAGAAAATGTACAAAAGTTCAATGGCATTACCTATGATGGAATACAAGAAAACAAATACCTAGAAATGTGTGTTAACGGTAAGTTAGTTTTTAATATTTTTTACAGCTTCTGCCGCATCCCGCATTTAAATCGTCACCTTTGTCGCTCTCTTCATTTTCCCCGTATTCATTGCTCTATCTTTCGTTATTACATTGGTTTCTTCCCCTTTTTGTATTGTTTGAAGTATAGTTAAATGATTCTTTTGGCCATAGCTAGTTAGATAGATTATGTGTGGCCTTTAAGACCATGGACCTCACCTCTCTTCGACCTATAGAAATCTTTTGTGTATACTTTTTCTAGTTACACTCTAGGATTCTGATTAAATTGATTAGCTTTCTAGATGACTTGTTTCCTATGTCAGAAGGCGCTAGACTGACCTCTCTTAGGCGTGTATCTTCTGCCGTTTCTTTTTCATTGTCACCGAAACGACAGTTCTCGCTATCTGAGTTGATGATTTTTTTAAGATATCTCAAAGGGCAGTGATCAGTGAGAAAACCAGTGACCATCCTGATATTATTTTTACTCATTTCGAGAGAGCGCTTTGGTTACAGTAGGCGACACTTTTATAAGTCTTTTGCTTACTTTTATCCTGGTGTGTTAGAACAATGTAATCTTAGGTGATTGAGTTTCCAGGTTCAGAGTTCCGTTCTGATATAGCTTTTCGATAGTCCACAGAAAGGTTCAAGACACTGGAATTATCCCCTTTTTTTTCGAGGCTGTCAGATTCCCCATTTCCTGCAATTCCCTTGTGTCCTGACAATCACATCAAAGTTACTTTGTTGCATTCCGCTTTGTTATATTTTTATGTTGGGTTTTAGGCTTCAAGTCTTTCGAAATGTCTTGCGGCAGGTCCAACTTGCCACCAAGGTCCTGGATAAGATTTTTTCAAAGTGACTATTCCAGGTAAGTTTTTCATCTAGGGTCATCCACAGATATTTTGCTTCTTTGGAATAGTCTAATATGATGCCATTTATAATTGGAGCCCATAAGTTGTATTTACGTCTCCTTGTGAATGGTGTCAAAGTTGTTTTGCTGGGGTTGTCATTTGGTTTTGGTTGACAAAGGCCCTGCTTTGAGCACCAACTTTTAATTTCGTTAGGAGCAATTCGCATGAGACTAGATATAGTTTGACGATTTGGTCATGCTTTCCCCTAATTGAAACAACTAGGTCATCTGCGTAACCTTGTTTTCTTTTTCTTATTATTAGTGAAGCTTCAATGCTCTCCTTTACTAGTGCTCTTTTTGTGGATTTAAATGAGGTGTTATCTAATAATCTCTATATGTTAATAAAAGCACAAATAGTTGTTTGTTTTACCACCATTGTCTTTTCAATACTTTCGACTAGGGAATTCGGAGCATTTATAGTAGATTTGCCGGTCTGGTAGGCAAATTTATCTTTGTGAAGTAGTTTCCTCGTAGAGTTTTGCTTTCTATGTAGTAGTTTCTCCATTGTTTTTGGGAGGAAGGAGGTGAGGCATATGGGGCAATTAGACTTCGGTTCGTTTGTAAAACGCTTCACCTCCTTTGCGTCCCTACACATTTTTAGAATGTGACCTAACACAAGGCTTGCTATAAAAAGTCTCTGGAGTTGCGTCTGTATTTGCATGAAGCAGTTTTGCAGTAAAACAAGAAATATTCCGTCCCTACTCAGGGATTTAAAAGGTTTGAAGCTTCTAATGGCCCATTCGATTTCGTTTTTGTAAAATTTATTTTGCGCTAGTTGCTTACTGGATCTGTTAAGGCCCATTGGAGCCTCTGCCAGCTGAATACTTTGCGGTAAATCTTCTAGTATGGGTTAAAAAGCAAGAAAATAAGTCTTTAAAAGCTCTCTAGTAGGTTCTCAGTATATTCGCCATTCTGATTTTTGATCAGTCCGATTTCGTTGGTGTGATCTTTGGAGAGACTTTAAAATCTTTGTGCAGGAGCTAATCCTGTTATCTCCTAGCATATTTTCCTCGAAGAGTTCTTTGTTGTACTCGGTAAGGGCACTTTTATACGAGTCCAGCTACATGTACATTGTGCCCTATTGAAGATTTGTCTTAGCTTCTTCTTAAGTTTAGACAACTCTTTATTCCACCAGGAAATATCCCAGTAGTTATCTTATATTTTAATGAACAACTTAATTCATATGCCTTTATTATGGCATTTTGAAGTTGTCATAAGGCTCTATCTAGATTTTTCTCTACGTCGAGCTATGTATCGAGTTTCTCCATTTCTCTTTCGAGGCACTCTTTATAAGTGCCCCAATCAGTCTTTTCTTGGGGCTCGATATTCCTCAGATGCGTTTAAGTCAAACCTTATGTGTTGATGGTAAGACATTGAAGCTTCATTCGAGAAATGCCAATTGTATATTTTATTTGCAATATCTAAGTTGTTAGCAAATGTGTAGCTACCCCATACTATGTGATTCATTTGCATCATAGTGAAGAATTAATTTTCTCTTCCTTCTCTTGAACCATGCCATGAGTATCTGTACTTCATCTGGAGGTGGATGGTTTTCAGAGTGACCCAGGAGATAGGCCAAGGCAGTAACAATTTGTTACTTCTTGTCTACTTCTGTGGGCATTTCCACTATTGCGGTTACCAAATTTGCCGTGGTAAATTCTGAAAGAAAAATGAATTTAATATTATTTGAGAGCAGTAGCGCTGCTCTTGGATTGTCAGTATTGGTACTATAGAGTAATCTACATGATTTTATGTTGACTCTTGTTTCTCCTTGTTCCTCCGTGTCTTGTTGAGTATAGGTCCTCCATTGTTCCAAGGCTCCTGTAGGAGACCTATGGCTAGGTTGTCTTCAGTAAAATTTTTTCTAAGTACACTGATAGATGCTTTTGAATGTTTTATTTGTGGGTTTATTTGTAGACAATTGAGCCTGGATTTAATGTTGTAAGTTGGTGTGAGGATATTTTTAAATTTCCCTTTACCTTTTTTGTCTGTTTTTCCAGATTTTTTTTGGCCACTAGCTGATCACTTCGTGTCAGGCCTCTGCTTGCCTGTCCTCCTATATCCATCTTGAGTACTCATCCAAGGCCTTAGACATCGTAGCGGAATATTAAGACCTACTTGTTGTAAATTATTTCCTGTCACTCTTGACTCTTCGTAAGACCATATCTATAATTGATCACATGCCACGTTGACTTCAGCCTTTCGGAGGATTTGCTGTCCACCGAAAGGAACCAATATTATTACTACTTCTTTAAATCCTGGTTGTTTTATACCTTATTAATTATTAAATTATAGCTACATTGTATACACATTTTACACACTGTATTAAGTAGTGTAATTATTGTAATTAAGCATTGATTCTTCTTTTTTAAAAACAAATAAGTTGTTACTTGATGATATTTTTTAGAAACAATAAGAAAATATCCTCCTATACCGTTCATAGACAGAATGCCTCTCTCTGATTACACATTTGAGGGTACCGACTTAAAAGTACAAAAAGATATGACAGTAATAGTACCATTTTATGCGCTTCATAGAGACGAGAAGCATTTTTCTAACCCTGACGTATTCAATCCAGATAGGTTCGCAGGAGATATAGAAGAAGGAGTTTATATTCCGTTTGGAGGAGGACCAAGAAATTGTATAGGTATATATTTAATTATTAATTTATTCTATGCATTATATTATAGAATAGATATAAATATATATATATATATATATATATATATATATATATATATATATATATAATATATATATATATATAAATATATATATATATATATATATATATATATTTATATATATATATATATATATATATATATATATATATATATATTTATATATATATATATATATATATATATATATATATATATATATATATATATTTATATATATATATATATATTTATATATATATATATAAATATATATATATATATATATATATATATATAAATATATATATATATATAAATATATATATATATATATATATATATAAATGTTTTTGATGGGTTGGGGTCAATAAAAGGGACTATTTGTTAACTATTTAATATCTCGAGCTTTCAATTGTGTTTACAATTCTTATCAAGAGCTGTTAAAAAAGACAAAATATCTTATAAAGTTGAACTAGAAAGAAAAACATTTTTTTGTTAACTCAACAAAAAAAATTAGTTTCGTTAATAAAATTGCTGCAAATGCATTTAAAAAGAATTAATACTAAAATGCCCTTATCTAATAAATTCTTCCCTGAAATTTTAATGTTTTTGAAAACTTTTCTTAACAAAAATAATTGAATTTATAAATAGTTTAAAGTAGCAACCAATTACAAATAAGCATCAATGTTATAAATGCCAACTTAAATTTTTTACCTTTGACAATTATATTGTCAAAAATAAAATTTTGTTTTTGACAAACAAAACAGAAGAAGATTTATTCACCATTAATAGATGTCTGAAAAAATGTAACAGATATATGGAAAATTAAATAAAAACGTGATATTTTTTAAGTTTCATACTTCTACCATATGTAGAGTCCCTCAGGGAGCATATCATGTGGCCACTAAAAAATGTCAACTCCTCTTCTTTATTAATTAACAGGGTGATTTGTGTAATTGACCATTTATTTCATTTTACTGTAGTGTTTATATGACTCATTTGATTTTTTTAATTTTTGCATGATACAGTACACTACTATTAAACATTCGACTGGTATTAGCTAAACTAAAAAATTCCAGGACTGGCTTTGGAAAAATTAATTTAGGGATTCGTATTAAATATTACACCTTGTATATATTTTTTTTTAAATGCAATAAGTGATTTTCAAACTACATAACTAGCCAATGAAAACGACATATGCGACAATGTTGTCGCACTTTTATTAAATTTTTAGTGAACGATCAACTCTTACCAAAAATAGAACAACCATAATGAAGTATCAAATTATAAGGTAATTAGTTTAAACAAATGTTATAAATTTTAAACATTTTAATTGAAATGATAAACTGAGTCACTGCACAACAAAAAACAGTAACTACTAACAATAACGAAAAACAATTTAAAAAAAACTAAAAATATGTACATAGTTATGATAAACCCATAAATTAGAACTGGAAAAGATACAATAATGGTAACAAAATAAAAATAATTCAAAATAGATTTTCGAAATAAAACCCTGCAGCCTGTACACATTTTTGTTGCCGAATTGTTAATTGACGTATTGAATTACGGATACTCTGGGGATCGTTTCTAATAGTATTACAACAATGTATAGTTCTATCAATTAATTGTTGTCGGTTATTAATATTCACTGCCTAAACTAGTTGCTTCAATCGTCCCCAAATATGGTAATCAACGGGATTGAAATCAGGGGATCTTGAAGGCCACGAAATAGGACCTGCACGTCCTATCCACCTGTTGCCATAAACATTATTGAGATGTTGTCTCACTGCCAGTAAAAAGTGTGGGGGTGCCCCATCATGCTGAAAATACATCCCTCGGATAGCAACGTTCGCGTTGGCAAGCAAATTCGGCAAAATATTTTGTAGAAAGTTCAAATAGACCTGCTCTGTTAAAGGACCATCAAAAAAGTGAGGACCTACTAATTGGTTATTTATGACACCAATCCACACGTTAACCGAAAACCTTAACTGAGAACGACATTCTCGAATAGCATGTAGATTTTCTTCTGCCCACACATGTGAATTTCGTGAATTATTTATCCCGTCTCTGGTAAATTGGGCTTCATCTGTAAATAGTGTCCTGTATAGCGTTGGTCGATTATTGTTAATCCATCTACAAAATTCCAACCTATCGATCTCATCTCCAGCATGTAGTCGCTGAACCATTTGAATGTGATATGGGTATAGATAAGACTCTACTTACTTTTCATTGAGTAACATTGAGTTCTCGACTTACTTGTCTAGTGCTTATTGTAGGGTTCATAGTAACGGCGTCCATAATGTCATCTTCCTGCGCTTCATCTACATGTCGCTCTGTTGTTCCACTAGGAAAAGTGCCATTTTCTCGCAAATAATTAAAAACTGACCCAAATGTTGGATGACTGGGAGTTCGACGATTAGGAAATCTCCTGCGATATTCTCTACTAGCAGCCCTACCATTTCCATTACAGAATCCATAAACAAATATTATGTCTGCATATTCTGTGGTCGAAAACTGATGTGGCATTTTGAACGAAAGTAACAAAAGCTCTACCAAAACTAACACAATGTACTTAACGTAGATATGACAGAAGAAATATGTATTCTTGTACACATAAATAACAAGTGATAATGACAATAATGACAATGGGTATAAAATATCAAGAAACGTCAAACGGTCAACGCCAACCTTCATTTTAAACTTTTTTAGATTTATTTTTATTTAGTACAGTTGATGCAATGTATTATTATTTGACATAAAATTTTAATCATTTACAATCAAAAAAAACTAACACATACAAGAGGTTTGACTTTTTAATCAATTTAATTTATTATTTATCGAAAATAATGCTCCAATACGATCTATGAGTAAAAATTTAAAATTGAAAAACAATTGATTCTATCGTAGAGATAATACAAAGTGACAGTAAAGATGTTAATTTTCTACGTATTAGATTATGTTGTAGAAACTCATTTTAATTAAAATGTTTGAAATTTATAACATTTGTTTAATTAATACCTTATAATTTGATACTTCATTATGGTTGTTCTATTTTTGGTAAGATTTGATCGTTCACTAAAAATTTAATAAAAGTGCGACAACATTGTCGCATATGTCGTTTTCATTGGCTATTTATGTAGTTTGAAAATCACTTATTGCATTTAAAAAATATATATACAGGGTGTAATAATTAATACGAATCCCTAAATTAATTTTTCCAAAGCCAGTCCTGGATTTTTTTAGTTTAGCTAATACCAGTCGAATGCTTGATAGTAGTGTACTGTATCATGCAAAAATTAAAAAAATCAAATGAGCCGTACAAACACTACAGTAAAATGGAATAAATGGTCAATTACACAAATCACCCTGTTAATTAATAAAGAAGAGGAGTTGACATTTTTTAGTGGCCACATGATATGCTCCCTGAGGGACTCTACATATGGTAGAAGTACGTAAAGTTCCTCATGACTCACCCTGTATAAATTATAAAGAAATAATATAATTATAAATTTTACTTTCTAATCTTTTGTTTAAATTATTATCACTTTTGCTAATACAAACCATTTCCAAAAAGTCCTTTTGAATTTATTACTTTCACTACATAAAATTTTTATGTTATCAAAATCCATAATATGGTCATTATCGATTATATGCTCTGTCATTTTGATTTTGATTTGTAACAGTGCGCAATTTTTTTTATTAAATATCATAAGACAAACTTATTTCTTTTACACGCAAATAAAATTATTTGTTGCTCACACATACTGCTCTACACAACTTGCTAACTCTACTAAAACATGCAGAGATATAAAACAATTTTATAAATATATATATATATATATATATATATATATATATATATATATATATATATATATAATGATTGTAGACCACGCGAATATCCTCCAAACAACAGGCGCCCTAAATCAATTCGAGAAAGTAGACGAGTTCACGTATCTAGGATCTTCCTTAAGCAATGCAGCCTCCTCCCATACGGAAATTCGCAGAAGAATAGGGATGGCCAAGAACGCGATGAGTCGACTGTCAAAAATATGGAAGGACCGCTCTTTATCCAAAAAACTCAAAATGAGACTGGTACGGAGACTCATTTTAAATCTTCAGTTACAGTGCCGAAACATGGACAATAAAATCAGAGGATAGGAAAAGGATTGACGCATTCGAAATGTGGTGCTGGAGACGAATGCTACGCGTCTCGTGGACGGAGCACAGATCCAATCAGTCGATTCTCGAAGAGCTAAACATTCAGACCAGACTCTCCTCTCAGTGTCTTGCAAATGTTTTAAAGTTTTTTGGCCACATTGCGAGAAGAGACAATGACAACTTAGAAAGACTAATTATGTGCGGAAACGTAGAAGGACGTAGAGGCAGAGGACGCTCACCTATCCGATGGTCAGATCAAGTACAGAAAGCCACTGGAGAGACGTTTTCCGAGTCCATGAGAGCAGCCCAAAATCGCAAGAGATGGAGAGAATTGACAGCCCGCATTGTAGGAAATCACGATCCTCAGCAATTTTGAAATTTAAGAAAAAATAAGTTGGGCGTGAATGAAATAAAAAAGATTCATATATTTTCCATACATTTTGATATTTTTTTTATAAATCCAATTATTAGTTATTAAATTATTTAATTGTATAATCTAGTAGAAACAATTTTTTTCTATTCAATATAAATTATAAATTTTTTTTAGGTAAACGCCTTGGGATGCTGGGGTTATCGGTAGCAGTGTCGTATATAGTACTCAATTTTCAAATAGAAAAATGTCCCGATACTCCAAATAAGCTAGAGTTTGATCCTAAAAGTTTTGCACTGATTTCAAAAACCGGTCTTCCTATTAAAATTACGCCAATAGAAAACGAAAAATGTTTGTAAAGTATTATAGTAAAACTGTTTTCTTTGTGTGTATTTGTTAGTGAAAATAAATTGTATACCTACTGAATTACCAGGCTTGAAATTAGTCTACTTAGTCTACTCTAGTAAGATTTTGCTCTTGTATTTTTTAAAAAATCATGTATTTTTTAAGTTAAATTGTAACTCTTAATAGACACATCAGAAAAGGCAGGTGTCCATGGGTTACAATATAACTAGGTATCTCTGAAAGTTGGGAGCCAAGGTAGAACAATAAAACTCATAACTTTCTTTGGGAGCCAATTATTAAGCCTTGTCTAGCTCAGTTTCTCAGGTGTCTTATTTTAGAAGTAAATCTGAACAATAAGTTTGGCTGGAACAAATAAACTAACAGCATATGGAGCCCATGGACTTGGAGTCAGAAACGAGAGCGGAGACCTCCTAGAAAAATTCGCAGAAGACTCAGAACTATTTGTTGCCAACACATTCTTCCAATTACCACCTCGCAAGCTATACACTTAGGAATCGCCTCAAGACAAACCCGGGAGAATGATTAAAAATCAAATAGACTACATTTTAGTAAATATCAAGTCTTTCTACATTAAACGATTTATCGCCTTATCACTACTTATCATTAAAAACAATAGCAATGAAAACTGGAAACTTTAAAAAATTAGTTAATTAAATAGCAATAAAAATAAGAGATACGACTTTTTAAGTGATATTAAAATATTTTGTTGCATAAATCTACATATTTCTAATAAACAAGTTAAGTGTCATAATTGGGTAATTCGTTATTACTATACTTTATTTTATACGTTCATTTAAATCTTCACCCTATAAAATCTTATACCATGTCTGTTACATAACTACCAATTATTGTGGGATCTATCAATATATTATATACATATAATGATATTATATGAATGTATGAATATATTTTATGATCAGTGACACTAGAAGTGTTATACAGCCAGAAGGAATCATTTCTTGAACTTAGTTTTTTCAGGAATAGAATGACTCTATCTTAAACCAGCTATGATAAAAATATCAATGTTTTATCTTTGATACTTTTTGTAAAAAATAAAGTTTTATCTTTAAATCTTTTTGTAAGGAGACCGATGTATAAAGACCGGCTGATACAAACAGTTTTAGATAGTATTCCTTAGTCTAATTGTGAGGGAAAAAGTGTTTAGTGCAATAAAATGCCAAGAGTTCAAAAACACCAAAATTACCACCATGTTAGCGATTTTGAAAGCGGTAAAATTTTTGTCTATAGAGATATGGGTTTGCCGTATCGCGAAATTGTCCGTCGTATTAATTGTACGGCAATGACGGTAAGGCGTGTGTGTTGTGTATGTACAAAAGGTAGAGGAACACGAAGAAGACCAACTGGTCAACCCAGCCGTACCACAGAGTTTTCCTACTACGCGTCAAATCGCTGACTAATGGTTTGGAGTAAAAGGTAGACCTATTACTATGCGTACACTATACCGGCGCATTCGAGCCTTTTAACTGGTTTTATTCCGCCCACGACAAGTGCTTCCTTTGGGAGCGAACCACTGGCTAGACCTGAATTGGTGAAGCGAACAACAGCATCGGCACTGGGAACAGAATGGCATGATGTAGCATTCAGCGATGAATCGCGTTTTTGTTTATTAATGCATGATGGTCGTAGGACGTGAAAAGAGACGAGTTGAGAGGCATATACACAGGATAGTTGAAGTAATGCTTTGGGGGATATTACCTATGGTAGTCGATCACCACTTTTGTTTATTCGGGGCAGTATGACAGCTGCGCGTTACGTTAATGACATGGTAAGAACCACTTTTACTGCCTTATCTAGACCGCCATCGACAAGTCCTTCTTCAGCAAGACAACGCGCGATTTCATATTGCTCGTCGAACTATGGACTTTATCCAAGAAGCTGGCGTTAATGTTTTGCTGTGGTCACCCCGTTTCCCGAATTTAAATCACTATCAAATATGTGTGGGCTATGATGGTAAGGAGACTGTCCACTTTCCACCATCCTCCTCAGACTCTGTTGAGGTTCCATCCAGTTCCATGAAGTTCAAGTTGCTTGGAAAGAGGTGCCACAACCAGACATCGAGTATCTCATTTTGTCAATGCCGAATTATATAATTAGTTTGTTTTTGATTCTGCATTAAATGGATCTACAGTTTACCCTTGAAAACCACCATTTTTTCATTCCTTACGTAGAGAAAAGGCATTAAAATGAAAGTAAAACGATATATGTATATATATATATATATATATATATATATAAATCATGTCTGGTCCGATAAATCAAAGACAAGAGGGTTCAAATTCCTTGTGCAGACTTCCAATTGTAAATCCAAATAAGTTAAATTATATATATATATATATATATATATATATATATATATATATATATATATATATATATATATATATATATATATATATATATATATATAGTAAACTCTTAAATATTGGGGAAATCTGCAAGAAATACTCTAATGTGTATCAATTGTTTCGCCGAACGTTTTCGCCAAAGAGAATTAATTTGGCTTCTTCAGGGCTGAAAGAGAATAAATTATAATTAGCTACCATATATTCTCTATTAAAACATTATTGATCTTACCGTAACTTAGAATTGTAGAGTTAGAATATTAAAAAACTTTGCTAGTAACATAGTGGTGTTTTTTTGTTACTATGTGCAAAAAAAAAGTTTTTTATAAGAATTGAAATGTATGGTAGCTTCGAACTTGACACGTAAAGGCTTACCCAAGGTTAATCGAAAAACCCAATGCAACTACATTTAAAAGGAGGTAATTCTTTGAAATGTCAACAATAACTAAATTTTTGATTTTAAATAGTTAAAAGTGAGGTTCTGTTTAAGCCAGAACGCAAGCGCTGACAACTTCATTATAATTGGTATGAATCTTTATGTCGTTAAGGTTCATTGGTAAAAAACGAATGAATTTAAATCCCAGTAAAGGGAAATATTATTTTGATTTTCTTTATTTAATTATATTATATTGTTCATGTATTATTGAATCTTATTGAGACGTATCTAAGAAAAGCAAGGGAATGTTATATATTTTTTGTTAATGAAAATTAATTATAAAGGTATGTTAGTTGTTAATGGATATATCAGTCAAGTTAGTAATCTGTGATATAGTATTGTTCTTGGTATCTGATTTAAGTAACAGGTGGTATATATCGCTTAGATTCTTGATGTCACTCTTAACATTAATGGAGAATTCGTTAAGAAAAATATAAGACATTTCAATGAACTCTCTTTTAGATTTATTGTTCTCACGGTGGAGAATTGTGGTGTTGGTATAGTCCATGAGATGACCAGTGGAATGGACATGTTTGGCTAATGCACAACGGTCAGGGTGAAGTCGAGAATCACTTTTGTGTAGTGTAATACGTGATTTCAATAATTGAGATGTTTGACCGATGTAGGAATTGTTGCAAGAGAGACATGGAATGTTGTAGACAATATTACTAAGCCTATCTATGGGAGTCTTATCTTTTATCTTAGAATAAAGATTATTAATTGTTAGGGCTGATCTACAAGCTACATTTAGTTTAATGTTGTTATTATTATTGCCAAAGCTATTTTCAACACTTTTCAGAATCCTTGTTAACCCCGGAGTGATATCTCTGAAATATGGTAATGAAAAATATTTGTTTATAGGAGTATCAGAGACTGGGTTCCCACTTAAGACATCAGGATCAGCATTGTTAGTCGCGAAGGAAGGTGAAATATCTTCGTCATGGATAGTATTAAACAAAATCTTATTAACTAATGGTGTTGGATAAGCGTTTGAAATAAAAAGTTTCTGTAGGATTTGTAGGTTTTTTGTATGAAATGAAGGATCTGATAGTTTTGTTACTCTATTTTTCATCTGTTTGATTAAGTTGACTTTGGTAGAATTATTATGGTATGAGTTGTAGTTAAGGTATCTACCAGAATGGGTCGGTTTTTGATACCAATCTATTTTGATGTTGTTGGTTTCCCTGATCATCCTTATGTCGAGAAAGGGGACGGACCAATTACCATCTTCCCTCTCTATAGTGAACTGGATGTAGGGGTCATAACCATTAAAAGTGTCTAATAGTTCATCTACCTTGTCATTGGGTATAGCCAAAATGATATCATCAACATATTTTTTAATAAATGGAATATTAAAGGATAGTAAAGTAATGACTGAGTCTAATACATAATCCATAACGTAAGTTGCAATGATAGGAGAAATCTTAGCTCCCATAGGGGTACCGAAAATTTGTTGATAGAATTTATCATTAAATGAGAAGTAAGTGTTGTTAAAGAGAAATTCGACGATGCTGATGAATCTGTCGTAAGACATGGAACAACAACCTCTAATACGGTCCCAGTTGATCTCTGTTGTTGTTGTTCCATGTCTTACGACAGATTCATCAGCATCGTCGAATTTCTCTTTAACAACACTTACTTCTCATTTAATGATAAATTCTATCAACAAATTTTCGGTACCCCTATGGGAGCTAAGATTTCTCCTATCATTGCAACTTACGTTATGGATTATGTATTAGACTCAGTCATTCCTTTACTATCCTTTAATATTCCATTTATTAAAAAATATGTTGATGATATCATTTTGGCTATACCCAATGACAAGGTAGATGAACTATTAGACACTTTTAATGGTTATGACCCCTACATCCAGTTCACTATAGAGAGGGAAGATGGTAATTGGTCCGTCCCCTTTCTCGACATAAGGATGATCAGGGAAATCAACAACATCAAAATAGATTGGTATCAAAAACCGACCCATTCTGGTAGATACCTTAACTACAACTCATACCATAATAATTCTACCAAAGTCAACTTAATCAAACAGATGAAAAATAGAGTAACAAAACTATCAGATCCTTCATTTCATACAAAAAAACCTACAAATCCTACAGAAACTTTTTATTTCAAACGCTTATTTAACACCATTAGTTAATAAGATTTTGTTTAATACTATCCATGACGAAGATATTTCACCTTCCTTCGCGACTAACAATGCTGATCCTGATGTCTTAAGTGGGAACCCAGTCTCTGATACTCCTATAAACAAATATTTTTCATTACCATATTTCAGAGATATCACTCCGGGGTTAACAAGGATTCTGAAAAGTGTTGAAAATAGCTTTGGCAATAATAATAACAACATTAAACTAAATGTAGCTTGTAGATCAGCCCTAACAATTAATAATCTTTATTCTAAGATAAAAGATAAGACTCCCATAGATAGGCTTAGTAATATTGTCTACAACATTCCATGTCTCTCTTGCAACAATTCCTACATCGGTCAAACATCTCAATTATTGAAATCACGTATTACACTACACAAAAGTGATTCTCGACTTCATCCTGACCGTTGTGCATTAGCCAAACATGTCCATTCCACTGGTCATCTCATGGACTATACCAACACCACAATTCTCCACCGTGAGAACAATAAATCTAAAAGAGAGTTCATTGAAATGTCTTATATTTTTCTTAACGAATTCTCCATTAATGTTAAGAGTGACATCAAGAATCTAAGCGATATATACCACCTGTTACTTAAATCAGATACCAAGAACAATACTATATCACAGATTACTAACTTGACTGATATATCCATTAACAACTAACATACCTTTATAATTAATTTTCATTACCAAAAAATATATAACATTCCCTTGCTTTTCTTAGATACGTCTCAATAAGATTCAATAATACATGAACAATATAATATAATTAAATAAAGAAAATCAAAATAATATTTCCTTTTCACTGGGATTTAAATTCATTCGTTTTTTACCAATGAACCTTAACGACATAAAGATTCATACCAATTATAATGAAGTTGTCAGCGCTTGCGTTCTGGCTTAAACAGAACCTCACTTTTAACTATTTAAAATCAAAAATTTAGTTATTGCCGACATTTCAAAGAATTACCTCCTTTTAAATGTAGTTGCATTGGGTTTTTCGATTAACCTTGGGTAAGCCTTTACGTGTCAAGTTCGAAGCTACCATACATTTCAATTCTTATAAAAAACTTTTTTTTTGCACATAGTAACAAAAAAACACCACTATGTTACTAGCAAAGTTTTTTAATATTCTAACTCTACAATTCTAAGTTACGGTAAGATCAATAATGTTTTAATAGAGAATATATGGTAGCTAATTATAATTTATTCTCTTTCAGCCCTGAAGAAGCCAAATTAATTCTCTTTGGCGAAAACGTTCGGCGAAACAATTGATACACATTAGAGTATTTCTTGCAGATTTCCCCAATATTTAAGAGTTTACTATTTAACTAATCTGCAAAGATTAAATTTCTTTTCTATATATATATATATATATATATATATATATATATATATATATATATATATATTTCAAAGTTTTTTTTTGTTTTTTTTTATTATTTGTCTTTTAGTAAAATATCCAAAAAATCTTGTTCCTGAAGATGAAAATTTTGGCAAGGCCGCCAAAAAGGTGGAAAGATAATGTACAGTCAACAACGACTGAAACAGAATAAGAGGCAGACAAACAGGAGTAATCCTAGTCGTAGAAGAAGAACAAGAAGTTAGTTTTGCAAAATACTATTATACAAAAAATATCGCACTGCACTGAAATGCAGTTAAAGTTATTTTATTATAATAAAAGCTATTCATTAAATAAAATTTTTAATTGTCAGTTATTACAATGTATGTAAGAGGATACAAAAACTACACTGAACTTAAAAAATTTTTCTCAGATGAAATATTATCAAGATTTATTATATGCTCATATAGACCTGAGGTATTTCAACCACTTTAGTTGATGTTAAAAGTATTTCGGTTACGTAAGCTGACAATAAGTGTATTTAACTAAACGTGAGACTATTAAGGTACATAACGAACAATTTATTCTAGTCGTTAATTTTAACTAATCAATCAAATTCTTTGAGTAGTGTAAATCTATTTTCTAACTATATTAGAAGATCATCATTATCAATCTGTCTTGATTTTTTTTATAGGATAATATATATCTTCTTGTACTGCACTGCTTGCCCGTGACTTATTTTATATCATCTGCCCACCTCTTCTGTGGTCTGCCTACTCTTTGCCTGTTCTCTCTTGGTTTCCAGTTTGTTAATCTCTGTGTCCATTTTTCGGGATTATCTCGGGCAACATGTCCGACCAATTGCCACTTGAGCGTTGCCATATGTTCTGCGACATCAGATATCTTTGTTCTTTCACGAATGTCGATATTTCAAATCCTCTCTCTCAAACTAATCCCTAGCATGGCCCTCTCCATCGCTGTTTGAGTTGTACTAAGCTGCTCTCAGGTTTTCTTTGTAAAGGTCGTGGTCTCCAGTCCATATGTAGTTACATGCAAGATTTACAAGATAGATTTATCATAAACTCGACGTTTTAGCCACATTGATATATCTTTATTTTTCAAGATAAAGCTTAACTTAACTTGCCGAAAGCTATCCAAGACAATTGTATGCGTCTTTTTATTTCGGTTATTTGGTTTTCTTTGCCGATTTTAATTATATGTCCAAGATATATATATATATATATATATATATATATATATATATATATATATATATATATATATATATATATATATATATATATTATATATTGTGGTCTACATTTTCAAGACTAATGTTGTTAATTACAATATTAGTTTGTAAATTACTCATTATTTTTTTTATGAAGGTTCATTTTAAGACCTATTTTATTTGACTGCTGATTTAATTCCTTGAGCATTTGCTCCTCTGTACTAAATAATACTATGTCGTCTGTAAACCTCAAATGACTCAAACGTACACCATCAATGTTTAGATCTTTTTGCTCCCAGTCGAGCTGTTTGAACACATTTTCCAATGCTAAGGTAAAAAGCTTTGGTAAAATAGTATCATCTTGTCTAATACCTTTACGAAGATGCATTTTTTCAGTTTTTTCGTCTTTATTAATTTTGATGTGGAATGTGGCCTGTTCATAAATGTTTTAAAAAGTGTAGTGTACCGTGAGTCTATTCAAGCATCCCTGAGGGCTGTGAAAAAGGACCAAGTTTCAATACTATCGAAAGCCTTGTGAAACTCAATAAATGACGTATGTAGAGGTACATTATATTCTGTAATTTTTTCTACCAGTGTTCTAATGGTTTTTAAGTAATCGTTAGTACCAAACCCTTTTCTAGATCCCGCCTGTTTAACCGGTTTATATAAATCAAGTTTTTGTGTAATTCAGTTGATTATTATCCTTGTTAGCAATTTATATAAGTGTGACAACAAACTTATAGGTCTGTAGTTTTCAATATTATTAGTGTCTTCTTTTTTGTGTAAAAGTATTATTTCGATGTTTTTACACAGACTGGCTATTCTTTTTTCTCTTAGACACTTATTCAATAAAACTTTCACAACCTCTACAACGATGTTGCCGCCCATTTTTGACATGTCAGACGTTATAAGATCCTCACCAGGAGCTTTTTTATTTTTCATTTGCTGTAACGCATGTCAAATTTCCCAAGAAGTTATTTTAGGGAGAGTTTCCGAGCCAACGTTTAGAATTATTTTATGGTCTCTTCCGGGGTTCTGTATAGCAGATGTATACAGACATTTGTATTTTCTTGTTATTTTACTTTTTTCCGTTACCGTTTTACCGTGTTGGTTGTTGATTTTAGTTTTCTTTGATTTTCCTTTAGTTAAATTTGATTTCAATACTTCCATGTTTCTGTTTTTTTCGATAGTTTGTAATATTTGTTTTGTTTGATAGACTCGCAAGTCTGACTTTATGCTCTTTTTAACTTTATGTTGATAGCCTTATACTTTGATGATCCTTTCGATTCATTTTTCTTCTTTCTTCCATTAAATCCTGTGTTGTTTGTTTCAATTTCGTTTTTCTCGGATTTTTATTTTTACCCAGATCTTTTTTTGCAGTTGATGTTATGTCATTCGTTAATTTTTGTATTATTTCATTTATATCTTTTGTGTTGAATACCGGTAGAGGTCCTAGTCTCTTTTTAGTTTACTTTGATATTCCTCTTGATTCATTTCGAGTGCTTCTATGTTTGGTAATTTATCCAATATCCAATGGTGTTAATAATTTTCTTCTATAGAATTCGCACCGTAACTGGGACAATATCTGGGAGACGTAATGAGGGGATAGCGATATGAACTGCTAAGGCTGATAATACAAGAAAAGATAATGGGAGAAAAGAGTATATGAAGAAGGAAAGTGTCACGATTGAAGAATTTAAGGGAGTGGTTTAAAGAGTTTAAAGAGTTCTATAGAACTCTTCACAGCAGCAGTAGATAGAGTAAAGATAGTGATGATGATATCCAACTTCCAATCTGGAGACGGCACTTAAAAAAGAAGCACCCTAATTAAACGCTGATTACTACTAGTGTTGACAGAATTTAACACACTAACATCTTTAGCAATGTTTTAGAAGTTAGAAAGTATAAAGTCAATTTAATTTTTACTTAAAATTTTCAGCTGAATACTTACCTGAATTTTCAAAATATCGAAACTCGTAGTACTAATTGAAAAACTAGCACGAGATTCGGAGGCGGCACTTTTATGATAACTTCTTAACATGCCATACACCAAAGTGCGTAGGCGACTATCTCATTACTAGAATTCTGTTCTTGGCGGCGTGACACAGCTCGCCTGTATTGTGTATTCCTGTCCATTCTTTAATATTCCTTAACCAGGATAATTGTTTGCGGCCGGCTCCTCTCCTACCTTCGATCTTTCCTTGTAGGAATGATTCCCTCTTTATGATAGCACACACATTGAAATATAGCTCTAACGCAATACTCCCACTATGGACCGCGTCCCACTATGGACCAGTTTACCCTATATATATATATATATATATATATATATATATATATATATATATATATATATATATATATATATATATATATATATATATATATATATATATTGTTATGATGTGTTTTTTTGTTTGAATGATGAGCAATGAGTATTTTTAATAATATAATATATAGGGTTTTTATCGCGGTTCTCAAAGAATTAGCTTGTAAGTACTTTTTTAAATTATCTTTATTATAACTATTATGAAACACACATATATATCTAACCTAGCCAATGTAAATTTAAAATAAACTATCTTTAAATTGATGTTCTTATAAAACTAATTAAATTCTATAGACAATGTTAAATTTAAACAAACTATCTTCAAAATTGAAATTGTTATGACATTAACTAAATTATATTAACAAAATTTTGTACCTTTCTTTCACTGAATGCCTAAATGAACTGTTTTCCACTATATATATTCTAATCACCACTGAAAGTCTTCGTACTTCGGTTATCCTTGTTTTTGTGAAATTACTTTTTTCAATTATCAGCTTCTACCAATTTAAGATATAGTTTTCTTCACCAGCATTTCTACACCACCAACCAAACCAGCAAACAGCATTTATATTTATTCTTCTTTTCAATATAGCAATATCCAATTATTATAAGTTGATTTATACTAATCTCCAACCATAATATAATTTAATTTCTTCCAATATACTTTTTTTTTAATCTTCAATAATTATTTGTGTATAATTATAAATGTGCATTAAATATATGCATAATTTTTAATCTTCTTTTAACTCACTATATTAAACAATTTGACTATTTGTACCTGATTCACTGACTCCAACTAACTTTCATATTTCTTACTAAACTTTTCTGACTGACTTCTTGAAAATTCTGAACAATTTACTTCACTAAATGTGTCTATGTACTAACTTTCATAATGAACTGGCCTGACTTCTGACTAAAAACTTAAAAACTTCCTAAAACTGCTAAAAACTCCCTCTTGAATCCAAATCACGGGTATTTATATCTTTTGGACATTCTAGAACCATCTCGTAAGAGATCATGTTCCAATTTGTTCTATTTCATACTTGTATGAATTTTCTGGAACAAACCATTTCGCAAACATGGCCATCTCCGGAGATCCAGAGAATTCCATTCTTTTCTATTAATAATTTTGTTTACATTTAGGCTTTTCAGATCAGAATATATAATTAAATTAGTAACTTAACATTCTAATTTAATAAAATACACATTTCAAACAATATATTATTATAACCCACTTTATATTTGTAAATATTCTTAAACGTCACTTCAGAGTATAAATATCTGTCAATCTCCGAGAGTATTTTTGGTTGCCTAAGCACATGGCTCACTTATATATATTTACAATATTAAAATACAACTTTTTACAATTATTATGCTAATTTATTAAAAATGCCCTCACATAAATAATTTTTATAAAATTCTCTAGTATATAACTTATTTAAAATAATCAAATACTTTTTTATATCTAATATTATGTAGTATATAACTTATAAATTATTTTCTATAAACCCCAATCGTCACAATACCCCAAAAATAATATTTAAAATAAATAATTTACTTATTATTTTTTTAAATATTAATTTTCTCATACCTTATTAAATTTAATAAATCAAATTTTTTTTTTTTTATTTAAAATGTGTTAAATACATCCCTGTTCGCTGTCTATGTCAAAACAGAGAACAACGGAGCACAGTTCGGCTATTCTATGGTCATGCTGTCATGTCAAATGGAGCAATGGATGCGATATCAGAGAATAAAATATAACCTTAATTAAAAATATAATAGATATGGTGTTCTGTTTATTTATAGACAAAATCTAGGAATTATTTCCATTCAAAATAACTTCATCAATATAAATTGGTAAGTTTTTCCACTTTATTATATTAGAAAGACATTTTTATAGCAATTATAGTATCTAACCCCAAATTATGATTTTTAGGGTACAAATTAATTTCCATATATACAAAATTCAACAAGTATGATGTCACATTTATTCACAACAAAGAAATCTACCATCTATCTATGAAATGGATCTATCAGTAAGTTATTAGTGTTATTATATTTGTGTTAAAGGTATAGAAATCATTATTCAATCTCTTCATGATATTGAAAAATGTCGTTGATATGAAATATGCCTCTTAGTCTGTTCTCTGCATCTATTAACACATAACTATTTAGTCCATTCTGATTTTCAATTGTATATGGACCTTCAAACATTGGTTGTAATTTCTTACAACGGTTTTCTTTAACATTACTTTTTCTAAGTGAACGAATTAACACTAGGTCTCCTTTTTGAAATGTGATTGGTTTTTTTATGTTTCGATTTTGTCTTCTGATATATTTTTCAGCTTTCCTCCTAATTCGGTTATTCACTTTCTGCATTACTTGTTCTAACATATCCTGATTATATTCACTAATCCACTTTCTGTTTCCTATATGGCCAAACATTAAATATTCTGGTACTTCCTCTGTATTCAAATTATTTGTATTATTTAAAAAATATTCTACTTGTGGTATATGTTGCTGCCAAGTTTCGTGTTGATTTTGACACAGTATCCTTAAATATTTTATAACTTCTTTAATATATATTTCTGCAGGATTTGCCTGAGGATGTCTGATACTTGTAAAATGAATGTTGATTCCCTTTTTCTCACAAAATGTCCGAAATTTTTGGTTGTTAAAATATGTAGCATTATCTATTATGCAATTTCTAAATGGTCCTATTTCTTCGAAAAATTGATTAATATATAATTTTAATGTTTTAACATTTGTTCTGGAGCAGGGATATAGTTTAATAAATTTTGTATATAAATCAACTATCACTAGTATATGCTTTTTTCCTGTTGGACTGAGAACTAAATTTGAAATAAAATCCATGGAAACTGTATTTAGTTTTTCATATACAACATTAGATTTATATGTGTTCTGGTTTTTGAAATTCTTTTCTTTGTTTAGTTGACATATTGGGCATTGGGTAGTAATTTCTTTTGCTATACTTATGTCATTCTTTGCAAAATAATTGTCCCTAAATAGCATCCATAGCTTTCTTGAACCAATATGCATATAATCGTTATGTAAATTTTTCAATATTTTCTTTGCTAAAGTTCTAGTTATTACATATACTTCTATGCCATTTATTATTTTATAATATACTCCATCTTTCCTAAGGACTTTTTGTTTTTCACTCAAATTGATCTGATCTCTTATAATTTCTTCTTTAGAATATAATCCAGTACTTTCTACTAATTGATTTAATCCAATTTTTATTGTTCGCTGCCCTTTTTGTGGTGTATTTTCTAACCTTGATAAAGCATCTGCCACTATATTGGATTTTCCAGAAATGTATTTGATTTCAAAGCAGTATTCACTAAGTATTAGACTCCACCGATGTATTCTACTGTTTCCATATTTGTTATTTAATATAGACGTTAAAGCTTGGTGATCTGTTTCTATAGTAAATTCATTACCCAACAAATAAAATCTTAATTTTGTGACACAGTGTATTATACTTGCTAGTTCTAATTCTGAAACTGAGTAACCCTTTTCATGTGGCTTTGTAATTCTTGAAATGAATTGTATTGGGTATTCGACCCCATCATGTATTTGTAATAATACCCCTGATAATCTCTCTATTGATGCATCTGTTCTTAATATGAATGGCTGTGTATAGTCAGGATAGTATATTTTCAAATTTGACAGAAAAATGTTTTTAATCTCTTGGAATGCTAGTTCTCTTCTCTGATCCCATCTCCATTTTACACCTTTTCTCAGTAGTTCAAGTAATGGAATTTCTTTTATACTTAGATCTGATATCATCCTTTTATAATAATTAATTATTCCAATAAATCCTCTTAAAGTTCTTAAATTATGTGGTGTTTTATATTCCTGAATGACTTGTGTCCGTTCTGGATCCATTTCGATTCCCTTAGTGTTAAGTTTATAACCTAGATATATGACTTCTTTTTGAAAAAATGTACATTTTTCTTGATTTATTTTTAGTCCAACTTTGTCTAATCTATTTATTATAATTTTTAGGTGTTTCTCATGATCTTCAGCCGTTTTAGAAAAAATTAATATATCATCAATGTAGTGAATTACAAAATGTTCATATTGATCCAAAATATCATGAAGACATCTACATAGAGCACTGCAAGATGATTGAAGTCCAAATGGTACTACTTTGAATTGATATACTACTCCATCTATCTGAAATCCTGTATACTGTCTACTTTTTCTTTCTAGAGGTATTAACCAGAAACTATGCTGTAAATCGATTTTAGTGAAAAATGACATTCCTGTAATTCTTCCTAATATTCCATCTATACTCATTGGTGCTTCAAATTGCTTTTCAGTAATCTTGTTAATATTCCTTGCATCCAAACATAACCTGATTTCACCTGATCTTTTTCGTACTACTACTATGGGGTTAATAAAACGTGTGTCTGCCTTCTCAATGATCCCATCTTCTAACATATTATTAATTGTTTTGTTTACTTCTTCTCTGTATTTATATGGTATTGGGTATGATTTTGTTTTAAAATCTTTTTCTTCTTTAACTTTTATACTATGGATATAATTTTGTGCAATTCTATTTTCTTTATTGACAAGTCCCTTGTGTTGCTGCAATATGGAAATGACTATTGATTTATATTCTTCAGGGCAATTTAAAACTTTCATCATATCTTCTTCTTTACAAATAAAATTATTCTTCATTATGTACTCATTATTCCTTGCTTTCAATTTTACGCACTCCGCCTCGTAGGCATCCATCTGCTTAAAATTTCCATTCCTTAAATATTCACTACAATAATTATTCTTTACATTCTTTTGGGACATTTCCCTATCATCAAAATACATTTCTTCTTCATAAACATCATTATTTTCTTTTAATAATATCCTATCAACTCTTATTCCTTCTTCTACCTCATCTTTCTGCATAAATTTAATTATTTGCCCTTCCAAAGTTACCATTTTTTCTTCAAAATCTATCTTTACTTTCTTCTTTTCCAATTCATCATTTCCCATTAATATATCAACACATAAATCCTTGACAATAAATCCTTGCATATTAATTTCTTTATTAAGAATATTAATTTTAAAATTGGCTAGTTTATCAATTTCACCAAACTTCTTATTATTTGCACCAATAATTTTAATTTTTGGAATCTTTATTATATCTGATAGTTTTAATGTATTAAAAATAAAATTCTCCGAGACTAAAGTACTTTCTGAACCAGTATCTATCATAATTTTAATCATTTTATTTTTGGCCAAAGCATTTATATAAATTAAATTAATAGAGTCAATAATTTTATCCTCATCTAAAGAAATAAATTCAGAAGGTTTTTCATAATAGCAATGGCCTAACTTGTAATTCAGAAAGTTTACTGCACAAAATTTTGATTATTAGAATTGTCAGATTGTATCTGACCACTTGGATCTGATGTCCTATGTCTTTCCCTACTATGACTTCTACTCACATTTTCTTGCCTTGTACTATTTCGTTCCCTGTCTTCGCAGCTTTTATTCCTTCGAACACAATTTACCTGTCTGTTATAGTTAGGTCGCTCTGTATTTCTTCTATTGTTAAAATCTTGTTTATTATTATTAGTACTGTTATTAAAATGTTGTCTATTATAACTAGTATTATTATTAAAATTTTGTCTATTATAACTAGTATTATTATTAAAGTTCTGTCTATTTGGATTACTGTTATTATTATGAAAATTTTGTAAATTATTACCATACCTAGTATTATTGTTATATGATTGTCTATATTGTTGATTATCATTATTATATTGAAAGTTATTATTGTTTTTTCTGTTGTTATTATTACTTGTCATATTGCCTCTTTGTATTCTTTGAATAAAATTAATAAAATTATCTATTGTTTGAATATTTTGTACAGTTACGGTTTGCACAACATCAGCATCAAAATGTCTAGATACATTTAAGACTGTTTCATCCTCTCTAAGTGGTGGTTCTAAATATTTTGCAACTGTTATCAATTTCAATGCATAATCTACCATATTTGATTTTAAATTTTGATTATACTTTCCAAAATATAGAATTTCTCTAAACTTGGCTTGCTCTAATTCACCCCAATAATAATTTAAAAATTTATTTTCAAATGTTTGAAAATTATCTAAATCATTCTCAATACTAGCAAACCAAGTTGCTGCATTGTCATTTAATGTCATTCTAATATAATCTTTAATATCATTAATATTATTCACAAATCTTAATTTATGTTTTAAACTATTTATGTATACTCTAGGATGCAAATTTTTTATATTACCAGAGAATTTAATCCCAGTCTCATTTGTTAAATTTAAGTAAGGTCTCCCTATGTCTCTCATTTGTGAAATATCATCTATTCTCTGTTCCACATTTCTTATTTGATTACTATTTATTTGGATATTTTGTTGTATATCGTCTAATTTTTCTTCTGTGTTTCTCCTGTCTTCGTTAATTTTTACTTCTAAGTTACATTTCTGTAACTCTATTTTCTGTTCTATATCTATTTTATTATCTTGAATAATCCTCTTTACTTCTGTCCTCTCATTGTCTATCCTTTTCTTGTAGTCATTCCGTATACTTTTTATTTCATTTGCTACTTTTTTCTCTGCAGCTTCAAGTTTTTTATCCATTTGTTTTTCCATTTGTTTTACAATTTTATTATTATTATCTTCTATTTTCTTTTCTAATTTTCTATAATTCTCTTCCAATTTCTGTTCCATTTTTTTCATGTCTTCTTTGACTTCTTGTGAATTCTGTTCCATTTTTTGTTCTATTTTTTTCATGTCTTCTTTGACTTCTTTTGAATTCTCTTCCAATTTTTTTATGTCTTCTTTGACTTCTTTTGAATTCTCTTCCAATTTTTTTATGTCTTCTTTGATTTCTTTTGAATTCTCTTCTATTGTCTTGTTCATCTGCATCATTAATGACATCAAAGCTGCCATATTGACATTTTCCTCTCTTTCTGGATTCATTTCTGCAGTATCTTGTGGAACTTGAACTAAACTCTCCTCTTGTATAGGTTGTGTTTCTACTTCCACATCTTCTTCATTCTTTTTGCTTCTTGTACCTTTCTTTCCTTGAGACATTTTGAGACTTTACTTGTTCAAATATAATTAATAATAAAATCTATTATTTTTCCTTTCTACTGATAATTAATTTAGTTATATGAGAGCACTTATCTTCCCAAACTAATTCTTTTAAATAGAGAGCCCCACGTTGGGCGCCAAATTGTTATGATGTGTTTTTTTGTTTGAATGATGAGCAATGAGTATTTTTAATAATATAATATATAGGGTTTTTATCGCGGTTCTCAAAGAATTAGCTTGTAAGTACTTTTTTAAATTATCTTTATTATAACTATTATGAAACACACATATATATCTAACCTAGCCAATGTAAATTTAAAATAAACTATCTTTAAATTGATGTTCTTATAAAACTAATTAAATTCTATAGACAATGTTAAATTTAAACAAACTATCTTCAAAATTGAAATTGTTATGACATTAACTAAATTATATTAACAAAATTTTGTACCTTTCTTTCACTGAATGCCTAAATGAACTGTTTTCCACTATATATATTCTAATCACCACTGAAAGTCTTCGTACTTCGGTTATCCTTGTTTTTGTGAAATTACTTTTTTCAATTATCAGCTTCTACCAATTTAAGATATAGTTTTCTTCACCAGCATTTCTACACCACCAACCAAACCAGCAAACAGCATTTATATTTATTCTTCTTTTCAATATAGCAATATCCAATTATTATAAGTTGATTTATACTAATCTCCAACCATAATATAATTTAATTTCTTCCAATATACTTTTTTTTTAATCTTCAATAATTATTTGTGTATAATTATAAATGTGCATTAAATATATGCATAATTTTTAATCTTCTTTTAACTCACTATATTAAACAATTTGACTATTTGTACCTGATTCACTGACTCCAACTAACTTTCATATTTCTTACTAAACTTTTCTGACTGACTTCTTGAAAATTCTGAACAATTTACTTCACTAAATGTGTCTATGTACTAACTTTCATAATGAACTGGCCTGACTTCTGACTAAAAACTTAAAAACTTCCTAAAACTGCTAAAAACTCCCTCTTGAATCCAAATCACGGGTATTTATATCTTTTGGACATTCTAGAACCATCTCGTAAGAGATCATGTTCCAATTTGTTCTATTTCATACTTGTATGAATTTTCTGGAACAAACCATTTCGCAAACATGGCCATCTCCGGAGATCCAGAGAATTCCATTCTTTTCTATTAATAATTTTGTTTACATTTAGGCTTTTCAGATCAGAATATATAATTAAATTAGTAACTTAACATTCTAATTTAATAAAATACACATTTCAAACAATATATTATTATAACCCACTTTATATTTGTAAATATTCTTAAACGTCACTTCAGAGTATAAATATCTGTCAATCTCCGAGAGTATTTTTGGTTGCCTAAGCACATGGCTCACTTATATATATTTACAATATTAAAATACAACTTTTTACAATTATTATGCTAATTTATTAAAAATGCCCTCACATAAATAATTTTTATAAAATTCTCTAGTATATAACTTATTTAAAATAATCAAATACTTTTTTATATCTAATATTATGTAGTATATAACTTATAAATTATTTTCTATAAACCCCAATCGTCACAATATATATATATATATATATATATATATATATATATATATATATATATATATATATATATATATATATATATATATATATATATATATATATGTATATATATATATATATATATATATTTATATATATAAATATATATATATATATATATATATATATATATATATATATATATATATATATATATATATATATATATTGTTATGATATGTAAAATCGAGAAAAATATTGGTTTGTTTAAAAATATTTCAAAGTGATATTGTAAGTGAAATCCAAAGACAATTGAAATACATTAATGCAGTGATTAAAGACAATAGAAGGGATTATAGAAAGAGGTTTTTGTTAGTTTTTAAGAATTATAGAAAAATATTATTTGTAAATAAGTTTTAGGAAATTTATAATTATAGGTAAAAATTTGTTTGTTATCGAAATGAAAAAATGGGGGAATTGTGACGAGTTTTGATTGGCGGAGATTGAAAAAGATGGGATAAGTATGTAGGAAAAAGTTTAGCGAGATTGAGGAGAGAGAAGGGAGAATCAGTTGGTTTCCAAGTCTGTAAGACGAACAGTGATTGTTCTCTGGCGGTTCCTGAAATGTAGCAAGCAGTAGTGTTGAATGTTAGTGAGTTTTTGTGGAGTTAGTGTATCTGACAGAAGCTGAAGCAGCAAAATATTGTAAGTCATATTTCTCTACTTATATTCCAAGAGTCACTGTTCAGGCCAACGAGAGATTCAGTTTATCGTAAAGAGAAGATATTCCAAGAGTCATTTTTCACTCGGGCCAACGAGAGATTCAGTTTATCGAGAGGTGAAAGGCTATCATAATTTGAATGATTTGTGCTTTTGAAGGAGATCATTAAGGACGATATACTTGCAACAATCTGTGTAAGATTGCTGATTACATAGGGAGCGGTTGAGAGGAGATAATATAGTCTACAAGGAACAAGGCTTTGGACCACTCATCATCAGAGAGAGATATTTTTGTTTCTGCAGTTTTTTTCTTTTATTGATAACACAATTTTTACACGTAATTTAGAAAGGATATAAATATTTTGATTAGGAGAGTTAGAATAGTTTGGGATTTTGAGATTTCAATAAATATTGTTTGTACCATTAATTTTGATTGTTCACGTACGGAGAACAAATTTTTGAGAATCCTTATATGAGATTTGTTTATTGAAAACTTTTGGGTGTGAATTATTTCATTATTTTTATTTCAATATATAGTGTTAGATCATATGTGTTTTTTATTATTCCGGTATTCTCTGGACCTTACCTTTCACATGTAATAGCATAGATATTGAAGCACGAATTTAACCCTGAGATAAAAGAATTAAAAATTGTGATAGAGTCATAATCATATCATTTAAATAATTTTAATTAATCAAAAAAATTAATTAGCTAATTATTGCTTGGCGCACCAAGACTTTAAATATCACAATAATATATATATATATATATATATATATATATATATATATATATATATATTTATTTATATATATGTATATATATATATATATATATATATATATATATATATATATATAGTGTGTCCGTAAAGTACGGAATAAATTAAAGCCTTTTTAAAAAAATCTAAAACACGTTGATTTTAAAATTTATTATTCTGCATTTTACAATATATTTTCATTATACAAGGTGATACACATTACAGTGATGACTTCATCGTCTCTTTTTTTTTTAAATGTAAATCTCTGTATTTTAGGACATTTTTAGATTGATAAAAATCAGCTAATTCCAAAAAAGTATAATACTGGGGGTCTAATGGATATAATTTGAAAGATATGCGCTTAGAAAATTAATTTTTATTGATTTATAATATTAATAAATTATAAATAACTTGAAAGTAATCCAGTAATTAATACATAACTTAATCTTAAATGTTCGAATTGTAGCCCTTGTTGTATTTGACAGTAACCCAAACGTTGTACAAATTCTTGTAGAACCTTGTTAATGCTTTCTTGAGAAATATTGTTTGTTTCTTTACGAATTCTTTTTTTTTTCCAAGTCTCCAATATTCGCAAAGGTTTGATTTTATAAACAACATTATTTATCGCATATCTTTCAAATTATATCCATTAGACCCGAGTATTATACTTTTTTGCAATCAGCTCAATGTTATTGATCTAAAAATGTCACATTTAAAAAAAGAGCCGATGACGTCATCACTGTAATGTCACTGTAATATCACCTTGTATAATGAAATTTTATTATGAAATGTAGAACATTAAATTTAAAAATCGAAGTGTTTCAGATTTTTTTAAAAAGGCTTTTCATTTAGGAAATATTGAATTTATTCCATACTTTACAGACACACTATATATACATATATATATATATATATATATATATATATATATATATATATATATATATATACATATAAACCTAGAGCTAAGAATATTACTATTATAAAAATTAATATTAAACTCCATATCTAACGGAAGAATTCCTGGTTACAAAAGGCTTGCGACAGGGATGCTGTATCTCACCAACCTTATTCAAGATATATGTTGCAGCGGCATTGGAAAGATGGAAAAGAAAGGTACATAGGATGGGTATAGAGCTTAGCAATGAATGTATATATACACTCCAGTTTGCTGATGACCAGGTAGTGCTAGCGACCGACAGGGAAGACATACAGTACATGCTAAGAAAACTGATAGAAGAATATCACGACTGGGGAATAAATGTCAATACAACAAAAACCAAATATCTTTGTATTGGAAACGAGTCAGATAACATAGACCTCGAAAACGGACAACATATTTCCTGCTGTCAGAGCTACGACTACTTGGGTGTTGCCTTTGACAATACAGGAACTGATACACGGGAAATAGAAAAACGAATCACTCAAGCAAAGAAAGTCTTAGGATGTCTCAATGGTATACTGTGGAGTAAAGAGATAACGAAAGGAAGGAAATTTAATATATATGAGACCATGATTAAAACTACTCTTCTTTATGGCGCTGAAACATGGAGAATTAGTGAAAAGAACAAAAAGCGAATAGAAGCAGTAGAGATGGATGCAATGAGAAGATCTTTAGGTATTTCCAGACGAGACCGAATCAGAAATGATGTAATAAAACAACGTATGGGAATAGAAGGAAATATAACTCAAGATATAGAGAAGAAACAATTAAGGTGGCATGGGCATATTCAACGGATGCCAGCATCAAGACTCCCCAAAAAAGTAATAGAATGGCAACCGATAGGTCGACGGAAAAGAGGAAGACCCAGATTAGAATGGCAACACGGCGTAAACAAGTCCATGAGCGAAAGAAATTTAACAACAAACGACTGCAAAGATAGGAAGAGATGGTGTTTAGGTATCGGACAACGTCGAAAGACGTTCTAAACCGATGTGTATATAATATTAAACTCCAAACCCAAACAACAAAAAGGGGTGGGTTTCCTTAATGCTGTCTGGCTTAAGAAAAAGATACTAGTCTCAGCATTAAGAACATTATAATGAAAGAAAGAATGAAAGATAATTTCAATCAATATTAGGTACTATTGGGTGACTGTCTCAACACAATTGACAGTTGAGATAGAGAAAACCACCGAACGTCATTTTGAAGAGAAAGGATAGAATTTTTTTTTCTGCAAAGCAATGTTTATACCTATACTTCTGTGGAAAAAAGTTATGGGGCAAAAAAGAAAAATCGCATGTTTTCGTGTTTTTTTGCTTCGTTTTTTGAATTAATCTTTGTAAAAAAGATTATTTATGAATTTCAAAGGTGGCAGATATCTGTAGATATATACGAACGTAAAATACACATAATTGACCTAAATCTACATTCATATTCGTTATTATTATTATATTATGCACTAGTTGAGTCTAGAATTCGATATGGAATTCTTGGGTGGGGCGATATACAAAAAACTTCTTTAAATACTTTAAACTTATAAGAATATTAAAAATGATAATTAATAAAAAAATTACATACTCTTCTCATTTTATATTCTTTGATACTAACGTAATGAATACGAGGCAACTTTATACGTATTCCCTGCTACTGTACACATACAATCATAAGCATATTATAACATCAAAAAGAGTTTAATTATGGTTTTTTTTAAATTAAAACGCAAAAAAATTAAATTGAATAAAATAAATCAGTCAACATAACCTCAAAATGTGACGTATTTGATTCTAATTAAATATTTGATTACAATCAAGTTTTGATTAGCGTTCGAACAACCGGCCCTTTAGTATGGTAAAATCTATATTTAAAAAGTATGTATTAACCATAGATCGTATGTTAGTTCATATATTTTTCGATTTGAGGAATTAATATTGATCACAATTAAAAATAGAAGAATATTTGCAATAGAATGATTTTTTATATTCGTTTTTATACATATAAAAAAATTAAATGCATATATTATACATATTATACAATGTTTGTAGATTATTATACACCTACATAACGATAGCCTAATGCTGACAGATCGTAATCCACAAAAAATTGAAAATTCATATTTTTGTGTCAAAGGCAACCAACCGTGCATTCCTATATGCTGTTAAATTCTCGTAACCTAAATAAAATAGTAAGGTGGCCATTTCCGCGATTTCTAACAAGTCCTAACCCGCTCGCGTTGTTTGTTTACTTCCAACTCATCTTATCCCACAGTGTAGCTTGAATGGCAAAGCGTGTTGGTAGTAATTCGTTTGACGTTTTTGGTATAAAAACAAGACAAAACAGTCAATAATGTTAGGAAGGGAATATACTGGTTATAGAAGGCTACAAAACATTTTGAAACATGATATTCTACGCCCTGAACGTAAAATGAAGCCAGCCTGTGTCTCGAAGTTTTGCGCTACCGCGCCGACTCGCTTTTGCCAAACAATATCAGAAAACTTAAGAAAAGAAATATTTTTAAAATTTTAGAAAATGTCCTGGGAACATAAAAGGATGTTCTTCGCTCATATGGTTACATACAAGGAGAAAAAAAGATGTTATGTAGATGGACCTTCCATTCCAGGCAAAGTGGTACCTACGAATACTTTCCGACAGTAAAAGGCGATAAATTACAAGTCTGCAAATTGATGTTTCTTAACACACTAGGAGTAGGAGAAAAGATGGTACAGAACTGGGTAAGTACGGCACGAAAAGATGGATTTCTAGAAAGTTGTGACATGATGCAAACAAGGATCAAAGAAAAAAGAGAGTCTACACCAAAAGCAAAACAGGACATTTTGCGAGTACAGAATTTACGAGAGTTTCTGAACAGGCTGCCTAAAGTAGAGAGCCACTATTGCCTCAAGTCTACTGGAAAGTTATCATAATTTCAAATCGAAAACTAAAGTATATAATATTTATAAAGAACAATGTAAAGACAGGGAGGTACCATTATCAAATTGTAAATTCTCTACAGAATTTGACAAAATGAATTTAGCATTGTTTAAACCATGCAAGGACCAATGTGATATATTGTTCATCTTACAAGATGAAACAGGTTACAGATGAACAATACGCATCCCACATTAGATCAAAAGACCTAGCACGCGTCGAAAAAGAAACCGATAAAACCAGAACCATTCATAAAGAAATTTACTGTTTTGTCGTTGATGTGCAGGCAGTCAAATTGTGTCCAGTGTTACAGGCTAGTTCTTTGTACTATAAAACAAAGCTACAAGTACCTAACTTTACAGTATATAACTTGGAAAACCATCGCAGCATGAATTTCGTTTGGATTGAGACTGAGGCAGACCTTGATTCATCTGTATTCATTACGTGTGTAATAAAACATCTAGAACAATATTTGACCTTTGAAAAGAAAAATGTTATAATATTCTAGGACGGCTATGGTTATCAGAATAAGAATGTCGTCCTTGCGAATGGTTTATCGGTTTTAGCTTCCAAGTATGAAGTCGAGATTGAGCAAAAAATTCTAGAAAGAGGCCACACTCAGATAGAGTGTGACTCTACCCACAGTCTAGTTGAACGAAGACTAAAAAATCGGCAAATATTCCTACCCTCAGACTATATTTCGGTAATATCAGAAGCCAGGAAGAATCCTGCACCTTTGAAAGTATCCTATCTCAACCACCCTTTTTTTGTAAACTACAATGACTCTAAAAACTTTCGCTACAGCTCAATTCGTCCAGGTAAATCAAAAGGAGATTTGAAGGTAACAGATCTTAGAGGCTTAAAATACCTACCAAATGGGGATATATTATACAAAGTGGCCCATGATCAAAAATATGAACTCCTTCCTCAGAGAAAGAACACCGTCAATCACGATTTGGTTTACGATCAACTTTATTCGAATAGATTAAAAATAACCACAAAGAAATGGAAGGACATTCAAGATCTAAAGTCTGTATTACCTGCAGATGTGCACTACTTCTATGATACGCTGCCTCACGAAGACTTAATCACCAAAGACAATAACAAAAATCAAAAAAAGAAAGCCAAGATTTAAACTTATTATTTAGTTATTTTATTTTAATTATTCCTAAAAATGTTAACTGTAACGTTGTTTAAATGGTATTCGCTTAGTATCAAGTAAACACACATTTGTATCTGTTTTTATTTGAAATTAATAAAAATAAAAAAATAAGGATTATGATTTAAAATGACGTAAACCACACTTTTATAAGAACATCTTGAGTTATAATAACTTACTACATTTTCTAAGAGTTCGATATACTCGTAAGCCGCCATGACGTTGGTTACAATATGTCGTATCCCTTAGTACCCTGATCAAAATTAAACAAATTTATATTTTTAAAATAAACTCACTTAGTAGCCATTACATAATTATTTATTTAAGAAAACATTACACGAGCAATCCTTTATAATTATATTACATACACACTATTCCCGTGTTCGACCAATAGGTTTTAACGGGCAATGAGTAAATTTTTTGATTTTTGAGTGACAAATGTAAAATTAACATGTATATAAATATATTTTAGATGCTGCTTACTTCATCATGGATAACGGATATCACAATATTTATAGCCTTTGTAAGCTTTTGGGCTTATAAGTACCTCACAAGAAATTTTGACTATTGGGAACAAAGAAAAATTCCATATCCAAAACCTCTTCCACTTTTTGGTAACTTTTACGAAGTATTTACTTTTAAAATGACTATCCATGAGCGAATGAAAAAACTTTATGATCAAATAGATGCACCATATTTTGGAATATTTATTTTGGATGAACCGGTATTAGTTTTAAAAGATCCTAAACTAATTAAGGATATTTTAATAAAAGACTTTGCTATTTTTTGCAATAGAAGACCTGTTGTGCCTGTACAATCTCTTATGGCCAAAGCAATCTTTTTTCTGAAAAATCCAGAATGGAAACAAGTGAGAATAAAGTTAACACCGGTTTTTACTTCTGCCATGTTAAAAAACTTACACAATAACCATTTAACTGAAATCTGTAACTCTATGACGACATTTCTAAAGAAAAATAAGGGAATACTAGATGGCAAAAGGGTAGGAGAACTTTTTTCATCGGAATTAGTTATTAAATTCGTGTACGGAGCTAATTCTCACTGCTTCGATGAAAAACCTTCTGCAATTGAATCAGTTTTAAAAAATATGAGTGCGTTTAGTCTTCGAAATGCAATTATTCAAAATCTCTATTTTATTAAACCATCATGGGTAATAATCTTACAGCTAAATTTCATTTCGGAAAGTATATTGAAGTTTTTTGAAGGTGTTTTTAAGCAAGTAATGGAAGCAAGGAGCCATTATGACGGCAAACCACAAAATTTTGTCGATTTCGCAAATAAAGCTCTGAGAGAAAAACAATGCGGAAAGGAAGATGTTTTGGGTAAGTTTAACCTTAACATTTATTCTGTGGAAATTATGTAAAACGAAAAATTAATTTGAAAAAATATTAATTAAAAAAGTTTAAAACAAAAAGGTATGGAGGCGTTTCATCTGGTGATATCTGGTCAAAATTTTTGATATTCGTGTTTGATCAAGAGCTTAATTATGAAGTTTTTAAATTGTAATATTAACAATTTTAGTTCATAAACAAAAAACTTGATTCTAAATTATTAAGTGGGGTTTGTTTTATATCCATAAATAACGATAACATTTTAATATTTTTTTTTTATTTTCAGAATTACAGATGTCAATATCAACTGCACTATCTTTTTTAATAGCTGGTAAAGATACACTAACTACGCAAATTAGCTTTACTTTATATGAAATTGCCATGAATGAATCGATACAAACTAAATTAAGGAACGAAATCAAAGAGAATGTAAAAATGTTCGGTGGCATTACATATGAGGGTGTGCATCAAAACAAATATCTAGAAATGTGTATTAAGGGTAAGATATATTAATTTTTTATCGATATCTGAAATGGTAACCGTACTTCTAGTTTTTATGGCTTATCTTCTTGTACGTCATGCCTATTTTAACTACTTTATTTTGGTTTTATTCAGTTTCTTTGTACTTTGAGCATGTATAGTAGAAGGTAAGACACTTAAGCGCACTTTGCCTCTGACTGTGTTCAGGTCGTCTCTGATGTTGCTCAGAGTACCTCTGATGGTGTCTTGATCGTCTCTGATGTTGTTTGGAACACAATCAAAAATTCTCTGAATAACATCGGAGATGACCTGAACATTATCAGAGACATTGGTACATTTCAAGCCGGGGACGTCAAAGTGCGCTTAAGTGTCTTACCTTCTACTGTGTTTATATATTTTTTAATATTTTAAGTGAATTAAGTAAAAGATTTTTCATTATATGGAAAAAACAGAAAATAATGTAAATTACCCCAATATGCCCGTCGTGTAGCGTAAAATGGGGTACAAAATTGGAATAAAAAAAAGTCCATTGGCAAAATTAGCATATAAGCACTGCTTCATCATCCTCATCTTTTACACCTGCACATGAATTGTGAGCTCATTTATACAACTGGAACAACTTATCCATCCCTCTGTGGAACTTAATTAAATCTCTCCGCAGTACAAGCAGTCAATGTCACTATCTTAAGCTTTTGAATGTAACTCTACTTTTTAGCTTTTTTCATTTTAGATTTTTTACTCATCTGAGATTTCGTTTGATCATCGGCTATCTTTATTTTTGCTGATTTCGCCTCCATAGCCTGCTTTTTTTGCTGCTCCAATTCCAGCTCCCTTTTGTAAGGCAAAGACGATAAAATACAGGTATTGCCTCTTTTTTTTATGCGCGTTTTTGGAATTGATTTACTTTAAGCGCTACTACGATAGCTTTGGGACTTACGAACGTAAAACTGGAGACACTTTCTTTGGAGGATGCTGGTTGAAGCTCTGCGTCTCTCTAATGGACGACCCCAGACGAAGCTCGGAGGTTTTCGCTCTAATGGACTGTATAATAAGATCTACTAGATTTTCAGGTCTACTGGTTACAATTTCTATATTAATTGTACCTGACGGCAAAATAAGGAAGAAATTTGCTGAAATGCTACTACTCTTCCAGGATGTGTTCTAAGCCATTTCCTTACTTTTTTGTCATAATATGTACTTAATATCTTCATAAATGCAATACCTAAGGCCTGTAGACGATGCGTGCAAAGGTAGAAAACATAGAATGTTCACCTCATTTTCCCTCGCACAATTAATTACATATTTAGTATACAATTACATCTCGGTTTTTTGTATATAATAAAAGACAAAAGACCCGAGAATACTTGACAAACTCTTTAAACCATGAAAAAAGCAATGTCTTGTCTATCCACCACTTTTCATTAAGCTCAATCTATCCACCGGGCACGAGGCCATTCAAAAACCTCTATTGCATTTGCTTTCGGAGAAATATTAGCATGCGAGACGTATAGGCTCCTGATGTAGGCAAACAAATTTAGCAGTTATAGTTTTTCTACTATAAAGCTATGATTGACCACTCTTTGTGCCTATTAAAAAATCCCTGCATCTATCCCTGTCCAGTCATTTTCTGCTTTCTGTTAAAAGGGTGCCCAATTAAATTTTTATCGGCAGGGTCAAAGGCAAGTTGACTACATTACGTTGACTTCATATCGTTGATACATACAGCCAAACAATCTTGATTCCGTATCACTAAGATGAGCACGAAGTTCTATTTTTTGTTTGGGAGTGAACACAGACCTTTTTAGCGCCTAAAACTTTTGCAACGGAACAACTTACATTATCTCGTTGTTTTTTAATATAATGTTATAAAGTTCTAAAGTGAGAAACAGCAAATAAAGTTGATCTCAGTAGTAACTCATCTGACCGGTTACTACAGCATTTACAGCCTGTTGAATGCTCTCTGTTGACCTCATTAGACGACCAGTTTTCCTTTTTTAAGTAAGCACCATCTGGAACAAAACAAGTCGCTACTACCTGACTTGACAATGATAAGTGCGACCTTGCCGAAAAGTCGTCAAATTAATGTTTTTGATCAAAACCAAAATTATTCAACGAGGAGTCAAACCCTGAAAACTACAGAAAGCATATATATATATATATATATATATATATATATATATATATATATATATATATATATATATATATATATCAAGCAAATTTTTTACAGCTGGCGCCGTTTCTCGCATCCTAATTTCCAGCGTTTTCTGTCGAAGCAATCTTCAGTTTTTAAATCTCTCGCGGTCATTACAGTTTATATCTTTGCAAAATATTGTTATCCCTCTAATGTATTTAGGACCATATCTGTCGTAGGAACACGATTTGTCAGTCTGTATTTGAACTGGTAAACAACACTGCGTTATAGCGTCATTTCATCCTCCTATGGTCTCATCAGACACAGGGGCTAAATAAAAATTAATGTTTTAAATACAGTCAGACAAAACGGCTATCTGTTATTCCCTATAGTCCTGTATATGAGAAAACCTGCAAACTAATCTGTTATTACAAAATTAGCGCAAGTGAAATTGCATTTCTGTTATATTTTATTTCTTTGATTCTTTAGAAACAACGAGAAAATATCCTGCTGTACCATTCCTGGATCGAGTACCTATCGCTGATTACAAATTTGACGGTATAGATTTGGTAGTGGAAAAAGATATGACAGTAGTAATACCATCTTATGCACTGCATAGAGAAGAAATACATTTTCCTCATTCTGAAGTATATGATCCAGAAAGGTTTAGAGAAGATATGACATCAGAAGGCTTAACTAACATTCCGTTTGGAGCAGGACCCAGAAGTTGTATAGGTATATTTTAATCCTCCTTGATTTCATTAACTGGACTTGATTATAAAACAACCCTAAAAGAGATAATAACTCGTTAGTTTACTTTAATATTTGATATAAATTCTTCTTTTAGTAACCTGTTTGATTATAGGACGTTGGTGATCATATTGACTATGATAACTTTGTTTATGGCAACTTTGAACAGATTAGCGAATGTCTTTTGATAGCACTTTTGGATATTTTGGAACCAGAATGTTTTTTTCGGTCTAGACCTCTTCCTCCGGTGATCTTGCCATCTTTTGAATTTTTATTGTTTTTCTTACTTCTGTACTCTGTTTCATTTGGTGTAAAACTATTTCATTTCTTATTCGATCAACCCGAATTATTTGCAATATTAGTCGGTTAATACACATCTCAAAGGCCTTCAATTTTTTCATTAGTGTTTCTGTAAGAGTCCAACTCTCCATGCCATACAGAAATATGGAGAATATGTAGCAGCGTATTAATCCGATTCTCAGGTTCCATAATACGTAGTACTATTAATTTATTTTCTCATATTGCAGTTATCGTTAACATTAACGCCCAAATAGATCATATTGTGGACTCTTTCGAACTTTATTCCGTATGATCCGTTGTTTATTGGTTGTAACTCTGTTTTGTAAAAATATTACTTCTGTCTTAAAGGTATAATGAGTTTTAGCTCATATTTAGAACATGTTTCAGTCACCCTATTTATAAGTCGTGGCAACTATTTTTCATTGGAAGCAATTAGTATCGTATCGTCTGTGTATCGACATTATTGGCATTGATTACGTTGATTCTAATGCATGCATCTTCATCTAAGTCTTCTTTAAAAATAAATCGGAGTAGATATTAAAAAGTAGAGGCGATAAAATACACCCTTGCCCCACTCCACGTAGTATTTTCACTGTTTTCGTCATATTCTAACCAATTCGTATGTTTTTGCACTTTGATGCCAATACAAATTAATAATAAGGAGGTCGTGGTTATCAATTCACACCTTTTTCAAGACACCGATCAGATTGTCGTGGGTGACCCGGTCAAAGACTTTTTCGAAGTCGATAAAAGACATATATAGCAGTTGTTCTAAATCCCTACATATTTAAACCATTACCTGCAAACTGAATAATGCTTCTCTGGTTTCAAGTTCGCTTCTTAAACCAAACTGTGTTTCACCCAGTTGTACTTCTTTTCTGTTGTAAATTCCCAAGTGCAGTATTCTTAAGAAAATTTTCAATACATGGCTCATCAGACTGATAGTGCAATGATCGCTACATTGTTTGCCATTTATTTTTTTCGGTATCATTATAAATGTTGACACTAGCCAGTCTGTCGGTATATGCTCTCCGTCCGGCTCGCGGAGATAAGAATACGGCCGGGGTCAGAAAGCCCTGCCTGTCGTAAGAGGCGACTAATGGGTAGGAATAGGGTGGTGGAGAGCCGTCGTTTGAGGTGTCGGGTTGGTAGAAACGCACACGGTCGCTTCGGCAACACGGTCACCGGTCTACATTCCTAGTATCCGAGACGAGACTACTCGTGGGACCACTCTATTCCCATTCCAAAAGAGCCTGGTGTGGTTGAACGAGCTGGGCCCGTAAATACCTCTCTTGACCTCGGTCAGGAGGGGTGTGGATATACCGCTCCTGACGGCGGTCAGGAGTGGTGTAGGTGTCCCGGCACGTACCCACCGGGAGATCCAAGAGTGGTAGAGGAGAGATCCTCGGCGGCGACCTGTCTACGTGTGAGGTGGAAATTCCTCCGCCTGCCGAACCTACCCGCCCGTAGTGTGGGAGAAACGGGTAGGCAAGGTACTCACAACACAGGTACTACGGGGAAGGTGGAGCCCCCGCGGGTCGCGTGTGCTAGACGTGTCGTGGTAACCCTACGGGGTACCCACACGGGGGGACCCACGGGACGTCTTTGGTACGCGCCCCGTGGCACCTTCACTTTGGTGTCGGACTCGTAGGGGCAGAGGTTTCACTAACGGGCGTATGCCGAAAGGCCAGGTAGCCCAGGGTCCTGACAGGTTTTTACTTGGAGGGCACGCACTTATGTCATGTCAGTATATGCTCTGTTTTGTATATTTTTATTAAGGAGGTTTAGAAGAGGACGTTTGCCTTTATCTTCGAGTAGTTTGAACTTTCTGGATTGGTTGCTTTTTCTATTTTTTGATAGTTGTATAGCTCTTTTCATTTTGTCGAAGGTTATGTTTGGACCAGTCGATAAATTTTAGATTTGAATTTCTGTTCTGTGGGATATAAAACGTCGAGAATTTTTACTAAAAGCACACAGCAGAAGATAAAGTAGATGACCTCTCTAAGTAAATATAAATTGTGCATGGTGTCTAACAGGACTATATTTTTTCTTGTGTTTTATTTATACAGTGCGAAATAAAAGTCCAAATAGTAAAAGCACAAGTAGTTTTAGCAGCGCCAACTGAAGGCTCCGAATAATTATGATGAAACTTTACGTTTTTCCTGCCCTCCTTCAGGATCAGGAGCTTGGTCACTTAGGAAAACTAAAATGGAAAAGTGGTGTTACCGCCGCATGTTAAAAGTTTTATGGATAACGGCAGAGTGACCAAGAACTTCTTCAGGGAGTGAAAAAAAAGAATAAATAATCAGAACACTGAAAACACAACAGCTTGAATACTTTGAATACTTTGTTAGAGGTCCTAAGTACATAATTCCGCAAGACATAATGCAGAATAAAATAAAAGTAATTTTAAAAAAACAAAAAAAAATAAAATAAAATTTTCTAATTGAAGGAAACAAAAGAAAACATGTCCCTAAAAATAACTCAAAATGTGTAAGGTATAGTGATAAGAAACTGGACAACTGCGACAATACATATAAAAATGTAGATATAAAGACTTCTTACTTTAGTAATAAATAATTAAACTTGCAGTGGGCTATTTTATCTAATTACATAATTATTATTTCTTAAAATAATTTTATAATTTACTGACTACAATTTACTGTTTGACTTTTTTAGGTAAACGCCTGGGGGTCCTAAGTTTATTAGTAGCATTGTCATATATTGTTTATAATTTTAAAATAGAAAAATGCCCCGAAACTCCCACCAAGATCGAGTTCGAACCGAAAAGTTTTGCTCTTAGTTCGAAAGTGGGCCTTCCTCTTAAAATTACGCCTATAGGAGATGAAAAAATATAAAATATTTTATTTAAACTGTTGTTATTTCATGTATAATAATTTGTTAATAAAAAAATTAAATGTGTAAACAGATCTTAAATTACAAGTTTTTCCCTTTGTAAAAAATCATTAAATGCTATTTCTTTAGTTGTGGAGAAGTCATGGCTATGCTTTTTTCCGATTAGTTTCATTAATTCATTAATTTATTTATTAATTCATTAACGCGAGGTGTATTGACTCGAGTTAAAAACAGGTGTCACTCCACCGAGTTCCAATGCTCCAGGCCATCCTTTTTCCCTTATAGCACTCTGCTGCGCGTTAGAAGTACAACTATTAGCCAAATGCTCTTCATGTGGGAGTCCTGGGTAATAACACTTCAACATGGTCCCCTATCCGATTAAAATTCAGGATAACGTTAGTCGGTTTATTCCTGTTATCTTCATGTGACTTATCTGCAAATCTAAAATAATTGCTTAAAGTGTCCGTTCTGGGCTAGGATTACTCTACGATTTAGAAATTAGAGGACATTGCCTTGCATTTATAAGAAACTTCTTATATAAAAGGCATATGCAAGTTAGAGTAAATGGTAATTTGTCGTCAAAAGTGGAATTAGAAAATGGAATTCCTCAGGGAGCTGTTATAAGTCCTACGCTATTTATAATTGCCATAAATAATGTTGTACGAAATTTAAAACTTCAACTTAAAGGCCGCTTATATGCTGACGATCTTGTAATATTTGATCAAAGCAAAAACTTAACCTATCACAACTTGCACAGAGTTTCTTGTTAGATATTGAAAAATGGTCACAGGAAACTGGATTTATCTTTTCAATAACTAAAACTAAATATATAGTATTTTTTAAAAACAAAGTCAGTACACCAATCTCATTATATCTATACAACCAATCGCTACAACAAAAAGATTCGCTAAAGAGTTACTTTTGACAGAAAGTTGAATTGGAAAGAACATATCAAAAATCTAACATGTAAATGTAATATAAGATTAAATGTACTAAAAATAGCACACAAGAATTGGGGTTCAGACAGGAGTACATTGTTAATTATATACAGAACTATTATACGATCACAGCTAGACTTAACTAGACTATAGCTTACGACTTAGCATCGAAATCAGTACTTAAAAGCTCGACACTATTCACAACACAGCACTTAGAATATGTCTGGGAGCCTTTTGTACAACATCGATTGAAGGAAATGAATTTTCGTTAAAAGATAGAAGAGCTTACCTTAGTCTAAAATATGCAACAAAAATTAAGGCAAATACAAAAAATCCTGTCTATAGATATACTTTTACTGATAATTAACCAAAAACAATACAAATCACCGTTCTGTTAAACCTTTCTATAAAAGAATAAAAGACCATTTGCATCTGTTTGATATTGTCATACCTGAATGTCTTCCATACACATGACCATAATCCATCTTGGATTCAAAACATACCATCATATAACTTTGAACTTACGTCATTTAATAAAAACTCCACTAAGCATGATTTAATTATTTCCCATTTTAGAAAAATCCTTAGTCGTTATAAAAATCATACCCAGATATGCACTGATGATTCAAATCAGCCGAAGGTGTGAGAGCGTCTGTAGTAACTCCAGAGAAGGTCCTTAAATTCAAACGATCTAATGTTAGTACTATCTATACAGCTGAACTGTATGCTCTCTATCGCGCCATAGAACTAATCAATCTGACAACAAACTCCAAATATATTATTTTAGTGAGTCTATTAAAAGTTCATTTTTAGGCCCACTTCATTGCTAGCTGCATAAAGCTCGCTTATAAGTTCTTGTAGTTCTGCAGGATTATTAGCAATCAGAACGATGTCGTCTGCAAATCTTAGATGGCTAAGGTATTCTCCATCAATGGATATTCCTTTGTTCTGCCATCTCGTTTTGCTGAATATATTTTCTAGAGTTGAAGTGAAGAGCTTTGGTGATATTGCGTCTCCTTGTCGGACGCCTCTGATAGTGGGAAATTTTGGGATGTTTTCATAAATTTTTAACTTAGCTTTTGCTTGTCTGTATCTATTTGCTAAAGTTTCTATATGCGGTTTGTCAATATGGTACTAAATCCACTTCTGAAGCCAACTTGTTCTCGTGGCTGTGCAGCATCTAATGCGTTTGTTAATCTGTTGTTGATGATATTTGTGAATATCTTGTATACTATTGGTAGTAGACTTATAGGTCTGTAGTTTTTTATATCCTCTTTACTACCTTTCTTATGAATGAGAATAATGTATGCTGTATTCCAGTGGTCTGGTATGTTTCTCGATCTTAGGCAATTCGTAAATATGCCTGCTAAGATTTTCCGGGTTTTATTGCCAGCGTATTTAAGCGGTTCCACTGTTATACCATCTATTCCAGCTGCTTTACTGCTTGTCATTTTTGTAATTGTTTATTATACTTCTTCCGGAAGGACCTCTGGTACATCTTGTTGGTTACTGATTACTTCTTTAAGTGTGTCCGGGGCTTTGTATATTTTGCTGTAGAATTTAATCATGAGTTGTATTATTTTATTTCTGTCTGTAATTCTAGTGTTCTCATTTGTTCTTCTTCTTCTTCTTTTTATATATACATGACTCTGTCTGTTTTTCAATGTACCTCCAGTTAGTTGTCATTCCATCCTTTGCGTGGTCTTCCTATTGATCGTCTTCCTATTGGGAAACTTCCTATTTGTTGTCATTCGGCTTATATAATCGTTCCATTCTACTCTTCTATTTCTTACCCAGTTTTTGATGTTCTCCACCTTGTATCTATGTCGTATATCTGTACTTCTAGCTCTGTCCCATAGTGTCTTACCATCAATTTTTCTAAGTGTTTTCATCTCTGCTGTTTCTAACATCCTTTTTGTTCTCTCTGTGTCAGGTCTTGTTTCTGCCGCGTATGTCATTATTGGTCTGATGACTGTTTTGTAAATTCTGCCTTTCGTTTTTCCTGTTTTCCTTAATATATAAAATAAATATAAAATAAAAAATAAAATAAAACAAAAGAAAAACATTTTTTATTATATTTGTATAATCATTTTTTAACATAAAAAATAGTTTCTACATGTTACATTAATTTATTTATTTTCTATAGGCGTAATTTTAAGTGGAAGTCCCAGTTTAGAAACCAATGGAAAACTTTTAGGTTCAAATTTAATCTTCGATGGAGTTTCGGGGCATTTTTCTATTTTAAAATTAAGCACTATATACGATAATGACACTAATAAACCCAGCAGTCCAAGCCGTTTACCTAAAAAACAGTAAATTTTATGTAATTGATTATAGTACTTAAAATTGTGTTAATATATTTATTACTTTTAGATTCGAAAATCCGACACCCTGATAGGGTAAAAGGAAGGGGAGAAAGAAAGAAAGAATTACGATTCAATATCAGTGTAGGTTAGCACACTTACTTCGATTATAGTTGTCTAGAGGTTTATAAAGGTGCTAATAGGGGACAACCTAGCATCTCATTTTAATCCAGATGTTCTAAGACAATGTGAAAAAAATAATATAATATTTGCATGCTTACCAGCCAACTTTACTAATATTTGCCAGCCATTGGATATCGCATTCTTCAGGCCCTTAAAAGAAAGCGGAAGGAAGACTTTAGCATCATGGAAAATGCAAAATTCCAAAACCTCTGGCATTACAAAAAATTAATTTCCTAAGCTGTTAAAGCAAACACTTGAAATCATGAATATAGTACCAACTAAAAATCCAGACGAAGAGAAAAGTGCTGTAAAAAGAAATTTACTTTCTGCTTTTGAAGCATGTGGCATTGCACGATTAAACCCCAATCGAGTTTTGGAAAAGCTACCACAAGATGCTATTGATCAAGCGGAGCTTAGATGTTCTCTTACTAATTTTTTGAAAAACTTGAGGTACAATTATGGCTCTAAAAAATCTAGACCTAAAAGAAAACTGTTAGCAGCTGAACCTGATCAAAGTGTTACAGCACCTAAACCATCAGAGGAGTCCAGTGACGATGATTCAAATGAAAACCTGTAATTAGATGACAGCAACAGTGATGTTGATATTAACAAAGATGAAGAGGAGGTTGAATACTTTTGTCCTTCATTAGAAAACATCACAAAGGGAAAATTCCTGTTAGTGAGATTTTTGTCTGGTTCTCGGAAAAAGACGGAATTTCGCTGTCAGGTAAAAGGAGTTTTAGAAGAAGAAGAAATCGAAGTTCAAGGCCTTAAATCAGCAGGATCAAGGAAGATTTTGAAAATAATTGAAAATGACATATCCACTGTTCCCTCCAAGGAAGTAGTTTGCCTTACAACCAGATCCGACACGATTTCTGATAGGATACAAAAATATCATTTTCGCGGAGAAATTGATATAAAAGAATGTTAAATCAATTTTTTTTATAAATTGTTCTAAATTACATTTTTAGTGGTTAAAATACGTTTTTTGTATAAATAAAGAATAGTACAATAAAAATAGTGTAATCATTCTCACACCGCATGATCAATCTCACCCGTTTGTAAAAATTCGAAAAACTGTCTGACCAAATTAGTCAGAATTAAGATTGACCATATTCTATTTAAAATCACTACTGTTTCATGCTATAAAATCATCTTGATCAATCTCACCCCAATACGGGTCTAAGACTGATCACCCTTTTTTATGAGAGAAGTGGATTTTCTTAATAATTAAAACAAAACTAGTGTTAAATCACTACTCTGTAGATATTAATATAACACGTGAAGTGTTTAAATATAGAACAGACACAAAAACGTTTAAAATATAAATCAAATAAAGTTAAAATTGATCAATCTCACCCCATTTCACGGTAAATCGATATTTTTGCGTTTTTACCCCACTACTAGGGTATTTTAGGGGGATGCCAGGAGATAAAAGTGGTAAACTTTTTTTGCATGTTGTTTGGGGTCCCAAAATTGATATTTTTGGCAAAGTTCAGTTTGTTCGTATGATTTTTAGGGATCAAATCTCTGATGATAACTGGACTATCAATCAAAATTGCGTATTACTGTAAGTTAATAAACGGGTTTTATTTTAGTGTTTTTTTAAACTGTCTTCGAGATTAAGAACTAAACTTGAAATATTCTAAAATGTTTAATATTTATGATAAGCTAAATTTCACAGTTTTTATAGAAATTTTTTATATTTTTCAAATGATTTGTCTATTAAGTTTAATATATTGGATACGTTTATATACAATCGTATTTCATAAAATTATATTTGATTTACTTTATTCGACACCTAAAATAAAGTAACAAAAAATAAATACGCATTAAATAACCATTTGTCTACTTAAGTATTCAGAGACGCATAATATTTATACTTTGTCATTTCTTACCTTGAATGACTAATTGGTAAAAACCAGAAACTATTTCGTAAAAAACTAGCTCGAAATACACAACAAAGAATTAAACAACAAATATTGAACACGCGTTATCGTGGAATACATAGGTTAATAATACTTAATAATAATAAGAAGTCAAATAAATATATAAAATCTAAAATCAGATATGCGTCAGCATGGATAAAAGAGGGATGCATTGAAATCAAGTAGCTACAATACAAACATGATCTGTGAGGGCTCCCGTATACTATCAATTTTTAATCGTACTAATCTAACTATTTAGTTAGTCGTTTGTTAAAAGACTACTGTATCAAATGGAGGCTCGCATACTCTCGTATGGTTGCTCCACAGAATAGTCTTAAAACCTCATCGATCGGCTTTTGACTGAAAAATCGCACAACTATCAATAAGCAAATCAATTTACAGGGTATTAGATGGCCTCACGCAAACACTCAACGAAACAGTTGTCAATATTGTTTTAGTTAGAAATCGGCGATAGTTTATTAGAAAGAGTATTGGGATATCAATTACCGAAAATACATCATAACAGTTCTTTAAACCTTTTCGTATTGCCACGAGACAAACCCTTGTGGGAAAACAAAATTAGACGACAAGTACTGACGGACATTTAAATCCTTGATAACATTTCTTTCTCTCCAAAAGGAAGATGAATTCCTTCTTCTTTAAGTGCCGTCTCCCGATCGGAGATTGGATATCATCATCACTATCTTTACTCTATCTACTGCTGCTCTGAAGAGTTCTATAGAACTGCATTTAAACCAGTCCCTTAAATTTTTCAACCGTGATACTCTCCTTCTTCCTATACTTCTTCGTCCTCTTATCTTTTCCTGTATTATCAGCCTTAGCAGTTCATATCGCTATCCCCTCATTACGTGTCCCAGATATTGACATTTTCTAATTTTTATTGTGTTTATTATTTCGCATTCTTTGCCCATTTCTCGCAATACTTCTGTATTAGTTTTCTTCTGTGTCCATGCTATTCTAAGCATCCTCCTTTAACACCACATTTTAAAGGACTGTAACTTATTTATGTGTTCTTGCTTTAATGTTCAGCTTTCAAGTCCATGCTACTGACATGCGCCTGATATTGGTTGATATCTAATGGGGATGTCCAGATATCATTAGATTTAGTTTTAGTTATTTGTATTAATAATATTAATAGAAAAATGTAACGAATACAAGTTTCCAGTTTTCCTAGCATTTGTAGACTACGAAAAAGCTTTCGATACCATAGAACACACGGCCGTAATAAACGCAATGCAAAATTGTAGAATAGACAGCAGATATATTAACTTAATAAAAGAAACTATGAACCAAGCTACAGCTACATACTACCTAAATGAAAATGAACACACGAACCCTCTACCATTAAACAGGGGAGTCAAACAGGGAGATACTTTATCACCCAAACTGTTCACCTTAGTTTTGGAGGACGTTTTTAAAAACCTAAATTGGAAATATAAGGGAATAAACATCAATGGCCGCTACCTCAGTAATCTACGATTTGCAGATGACATAATCCTGATAGCTACTGACCTACAAGAAATGCAAACCATGCTTTTAGAACTACATACCGAATCTTCTAAAATAGGACTGAAAATGAATTTAAACAAAACAAAAGTCATGCACTCCGAAGACACCGTGACAATAATAAACGATAAAGTTATAGAAAAAGTTGAAGAATATATATACTTAGGACAAAAAATAATACTAAATACGGAAATTCAAACTGAAGAAATATAAAGAAGAAGAAAGTTAGCTTGGGCAGCATTCGGTAAACTGAACTATATACTCAGAAATCAACAAATTCAGTTACATCTTAGATCTAAAGTTTTTGATGCATGCATTAATCCGATATTAACTTATGCGGCACAAACATGGACAATCACAAAAAAGAATATGAATATACTTAGAGTCACTCAACACGCGATGGAAAGAGCAATGCTAAGTATATCACTTAAGGACAAGAAAACAAACACATGGATGAGACAGAAAACCAAAGTCACCGATGTGGTGCAAAAATCATTAAAGTTGAAATGGGAATACGCTGGACATGTAGCTAGGAGCGATCTAAACAAATGGCACAGATAAATTTTAACCTGGAGACCATACCAACACAAAAGACCCAGAGGCAGACCTCCTATGAGATGGACAGATGATCTGAAAAGGACTGCCGGGAAAAATTGGCTACAAGTAGCGTACAATAAAAAACAATGGAAAGGAAGACTTGAAGAGGCTTATGTTCAGATGTGGACGTGAATGGCTAGACGAAGAAGACGAAGAAGAAGTTTTAGTTATTATGTTCCTTTGACTTTTTATGTTAATTTGAACTTCGCTCGTATCATTCTGTGGTCACTGCTTGTGGTGAACTTGTTGAGTACTATTACATCTTTAATTATATAATAGGTATAATAAAAGGTATATTAATATAAAAGCCATATCGGACTCCATTGAAGAACGTTTTAGAAATGGCTATTAATACCAATAGCCATATATAATAATAAAGCCAATTAATACATGGGTCAAAACCCTTTAAATATAGTTAAATTAATTTAAAATTACATTTTTGATGATAAAATACTAGGATATTAAAGTTATGCAACTTAAACATCCTTAAAAGCTTAGAATGGGATGCACAGAGAATTTTCTTTTCCTTTTCTCATTATCTTCCATGTACAATAATGCACAAGCAAGTACTCTTTTGTTATATGACATGATGACATATTAAAATCTCTTATGCAACTATCAACTGTATGCGTACCCTACATAACTAAATAATTTAGTTGGGAACAAATCACAAAACCGTCACGATTCGACTAAAATGTTTGATCGTGGATAAATCAATCGTGTTCCAGGGCCTTTAAACATGCACAAAAAATAGAAGATTTTACTGAGAAATCAAGGAAACGCTCATATATTTCACTACACATAGATGGCAACAAGGTAATAACTAATCAAGTAGAAGAACCACAAAATTGGACTTAATATATCGAAAAACTCTTTAGTGACAATAACACGATGTAATTCGTTTGTTATTTCTTCTCATGACTTCGTTGTTTGTTACATACTCGGTCACGATATCTTTTAGATTTTTCTATATATCCACAGTTAAAAGCCAAAGGCACGGCTAATCGCCATAATCTCACATAAGGTACTTAACTGCGTATAATGTACCTTTTTCTTGTTAGAGTCCCGTCAATAACCACCAATTCCGTGCGTCCACCTGTCATGATACCTGCCCAAAACAAAACACTGCCACCAATGAAAGGAAGTATGTGACGGGCATTTGTTAGTTGTGCAACTCTTCTTGGCTCTGACCAAATACGAATTCGCCTCCTATCACTATTTAAACACGTATGAAAGACCTCTTATTATAAGAGCTCCAAATGGGTGTCGAAACGTCGAGTTTTAAATTCTCAACGCGGTTCTGTCCGAAAACTTAATTAATAAGTAATTTTCATTTACCTGACCACGGAAATTTACCCGAACATTTCATATAGCTTTATGGAGTTTCTTGAATCATACTATCTTTAACCCTAGAACAACAACGTGGCGTCGTCAATGACCGGTGAAACATGTAATAGCTGTGTATTCACGCGCTTGTGTACATACATCACCATCATCATCTTTGGCTCTACAACCCTGTGTGGGTCTTGGCCTGTTCAAGAATTAGTCTCCATACCCACCTATCCTTCACCCTGGCTTTCCAATTTCTGATCCCTAGATTCCTCCAGTCTGTACTTACATCGCTTGTATTTCCAGTAGCTTTTAGTTCAGTGACAACGATCACGCAGAGAGTACGTGCAAATATTTTTTTGAAGTTGTGAAATCTGAGCGATTGGTCGTATACGACGCCACATTATTATTTACGTGAAAAATAAATTTTTATAGGGTAATTTTTTTATTTTATTATTTTGCTAAAACTAAGAGATATTTTGTATTTGACTAGGTAAATACCAGTACAACCCCAATATGAACAATCTTTATAAAAGAAAACGGCCTTTAACTCATGATGAACTTGAGAAGTTGCTTTTGGACGACAGTGACAATGGTGATATATGTATGAGCGAGTAAAGCGAGACTGAAGATTTAAAGGAAACTGAAGATCATGTGGAAGATGAATTTGATTCACGTAATTCAGAAATTTTGGCCGAAGAAGCGATAGAAAGTCCAGAACCAACTATAAGTAAAGGTAGTTCGCAACATAACACAACAATTTATTCAAAGAACGGTCACAAATTGTATCTAAAACCTTTTCATTCTAAGAATACAAGAACATCCCGGCACAATTTAATTACTCATCTTCTTGGACCAAAAGGAGCAGTTCGAAATGAAAAGAATATAGACAAATTGTGGCAGTTATTTTTTACAGTTATTTTTTACAGACGATCTATTAGAAATTGTTATGACGTACACAAATTGTGAAATAGTTATTAAAAAAGCTCGCTTTCATTCTGAACAACGTTATCTTCAACCAACAAACCTCGTTGAAATTCGCGCTTTATTAGGATTGCTTTATCTGAATGGTGTCTGGAGATCTTCAAATCTTACGACTAACGATTTATGGTATCAGCAGTTTAGTCCGCCTGTTTTTAGAACTACGATGTGCAAAAATCATTTTGAATTTTTAATATCATGCCTTAGGTTTGATGATAAAACCACAAGATTAACAAGAAATGTTACAGACAAATTTTCTGCTGTTAGAGAAGTTTGGGACATCTTCGAGGGCCTGTGTAGACAGATGTACACCCCGTCCGAATATGTCACCATTGATGAAAGTTTGTTAGATTTTAGAGGCAGATGTCCATTTAAAATGTACATTCCTAATAAACCTGACAAATATGGGCTCAAAATAGTAATAGTAAAATATGTGATGCCAAGACATATTACATGTCTTCAGCCAAGCCTTACGTGAGAAAAGAAGTCCGTTGTTCACAATATTCAATTCCAATATAATATGTACTGCATCTTACAAGTGATATATATGAAACTAATAGGAATTGCACCATGGATAAGTGGTTTACTTCGTATCAAGTATCAGAAGTGATAAGAGCAAAAGGCCTTACTGTAGTGGGAACGCTTAGAAAAAACAAGCTAGAAATACCACGACAACTAATTGAAACAAAAGGCAAACAAGTTTAACATCTCTATTTGCTTTTCATGAGAAAAACACTTTAGTGTCATTCGTTCCAAAAAAAATAAAAACGTCATTCTTTTATCGTCTATGCATTATTCAAGATGATGTAGATGAAGAATCGAAAAAGCCAGAGATAATCTTGTTCTACAATAGTACAAAAGGTGGTGTAGATACGTTTGATCAACTCTGCCATTTAACAACAGTCGCCAGAAAAACTTGCAGATGGCCATTGCGAATTTTCTATATCATGTTTGATATTGCAGGAGTGAACAGTTACCTCATACGTTAACTAAATATTAATAAACCACTGTCTCGATTAAACTTTCTTAAGCAGCTGTCGTTCATTTTGATTAAATATTGTTTAAAAGAACGAATGTATAATAATCACTTGCCAAGACAAATCCGCAGCAGTATCAAAGACATTTTAAATTGTAGAGATGAAGAAATAATAGAACAAAAGCCCCAAGGTTCAATGGATCGCTGTGACTTTTGCCCAAGAAGCAAAAACCGAAAAGCGCGCGATAAATGAGAGCACTGTCAAAAAACTATCGTCAATATTTTTTATACTTTTATCCAGTAGCACAGTTTTATTTTAGGTTTCTCATTTATTATTTATGCAAAAATATTTTTGTATAAAATTTATAAATATATATGTTTATAACCAAAAATAAAAATACTTCATTTAAAAAATAATGTACTTTTGTTATGCTTTACGGACAGTTCTTTTGGAGTCATATACGACGCCACGTTGTCAGTATCGTAACCCTACTTTCACGTTGTTGTTCTAGGGTTAATATAAAATTAATATTTCTTGGGTTTAGGTTCAATAAGTAATATCAAATTTCGTACCTATTGAACAAAGAAATATTAATTTTATAATATATATATATATATATTAAATTAAATGGCCAAATATATGGCCTAGGAGGTCAGGCCTAGGGAGATATATATATATATATATATATATATATATATATATATATATATATATATATATATATATATGTAGGAATATTTCTTACTATAAGTATTTAGCATAGTTTTATTCATTAGTTACGCCACTGCAAGGAACCACTTAAACAATATGCTTAGTCGCTATAAGGGAGACGGGATTCAGAGGCGAAGGGGGGACAGGAGATATGTAGACGAGAACACACATTCCTCCTGAGCCAGGCATTCGATTTTTGTCGCTCGAACTGAGTATACTTAAATTATCGTGCACGCCGAAAAAGACGAAAGACGAAACCAATTAACGACGGGGGTGTTCGATATTTTAATTCGCAGGTCGCAGACAATTATCCGTAATCTTGTGTATTGTAAATGTAAATAACATCGTTACAGTGTATCCTATATAATAAAGACTTCTCGCATAGATCGCAGACTTTTAATATAACGTTAACCCTCTTCAAATAATAAAAGAACTTAATTAGACCTACATTTTGGGGGCTCAACCGGGATTATTTCGAAAGAGACAGTAACGTTTATTTGTGCCGCTAATTATGGAAGCAAGATTATAAAAGACGCAGTTTGTGAAAATCGAATCAACGACGAAGTGACTGTTGTAACATAATATGCCAAGAGTCTGAAGTGGCGAGACTTTTGACGACGTTGCAGACGACGACGATAAGATTAATTTATGGTTTATGGATGTTTGGACCCACTGGATGATGACAAATGATCAGGTGACTTTGTTCCTTTAACAGATCGTGTGAAGATTATTTTTTTTATCATGAACTGTGAACATTAGGAAAGAACTTTTAAAACAAACAAAAGTATTTGTAATTATTTGTTGATTTAACTTTACTCTGTTGATGTGAGGACTTATATTTTGATAATGATAGTTGATACTTGACTATAATAATATTTTAAATTGAATGTTAAAATCAAAATCTTTTAGTAGGATATTTTGCTTTATTCTGAGATATTATTGTACTTATTATATTGTTGTAATATAAAGAGATAAGATTTGCGAATTAAAAGCGACCACAACCTCGTTCACAGTAATACTAATTTAGACTACACTCAGAAAAATAATCTATAAGTTTTTAAATTTTTAATTCTTTTTATAAATTTTTAAATTTTTTATTTTTTTTTAAATAACTTTGATATCAATTTTTAAAATGCAGTCTAAACAAACGACTCTTACCGATTTTCAAAAAATTAGTTATAATATTAAAAATTCGACATATAAAGCTGTTAAGGCGTTGCATATTATAGCATATGGTGATGAAGGGGTGCCGCGACAAACAAGAAGAAACTTGCGAAATTTTTCAGGCTTTGCGTGGGATAAAAATGCCAGCGAATATGCTGATAAGATAAACGACGTAAACCAGAAATTAGATATGCCAGACTTAGTTGCAGTCTGTAACCTATTGGATCTAGATTATTCTGGTGCAAATGACGACGTAATTGAACGTATTTGTTCGTTTTTGAATGAATTAAATGTAGATGACAAGAATGACGAAGATGACGATGACGACAACGACGCGGACGACGATAAAGAAGCTTATGACGAAGATAAAGACGTTTATGACGATAAAGACGGTTTCGACGATGAAGACGATAATGAATACGAGGAAGAAACTGAAAGTAGGCCAACGATGGCTTTAAAGACGAAGAAAAAAACAAAATCAGGTAGAATGACGGCCGGTAAAGTAAATGATTCTTTTGCTTTGAGTTTTAAAGACGTAGAAGACAGCATAAGACCCTTCGACGGAAAAGACGATTATCCGGTGAGAAAATGGATTACTGACTTCGAAGAAATTTCTGAATTAATGGGATGGAATGATTTGCAAATGCTAATTTTTGCAAAACGATCCCTAAAAGGAATTGCGAAACTGTATATTCAGCCAGAAAAAGGAATTAATAGCTGGAAACTATTGAAGAAAAGACTTACTTCGGAATTCGAAAATAAAATAAGTAGTGCTGAAATACATAAAATGCTGATGCGTAGAAAGAAGAAACATGATGAAAGTGTACAGGAGTATGTACTGACGATGAGGGAAATTGGTAGCAGAGGTAACATAGAAGACGAGGTCATAATACAATATACAATAGAAGGCATTCAAGACGACCCTGTTAACAAAGTTGTACTTTATGGCGCAAACAACTTCAGAGACTTCAAGGAAAAAATTAAATTGTATGAACTCATTAGAAAACAGACGGCACACAAATCCTCTATAACTGAAACGCGTAGAAAGAAGTGGACAAACAATGAAGTACGACAAAATGGCAGAAACAATGAAATACGACGAGATTATAGAAACAACGAAGCTAGAGGAGATGACAGAAGAATGTCGGAAAACAGAATTAAGAAAGAAGAACAATGTTATAATTGTGGAAATCGAGGGCACAGATCGAGAGATTGTCCTGATAAAGCCAAGGGAACGAAATGCTTCAAATGCAACCAATTTGGACACGTTTCTTCTCGATGCAATGCTAAAGAAGATAGACCTTCGACTTCTGGTCAGGTAAATGTCATTGACGTGGTATACAAAAACTAAGTGACCTTAAAATTTGGAAAAATATTTTTACGTGCATTGTTTGATACAGGAAGTGACATAAGTGCAATGAGACAAGATATTTTTGAAAAGCACTTTGATGACGTCATTCTTATGAAGAATATAGTAGAGTTAAATGGATTAGGAGGTATTAAGGTTAAGACTTTAGGTTCTTTTAACATAATAGTGGAAATTCAAGGCGAAGATTTTCATATTTTATTTCATGTAATCCCAAAAGGAGCATTAGACGTCGAAGTTATTCTTGGAAACAATATACTAAAACAAGCCGAGGTTACCATAACCGATGATGGAATTATTGTATGCAAAAAAGAAGTAGATAATATGATAATGAGGATTGCAGTTGACGAGGCAACACACGATGATAATCTACAACTGGAACATATAAAAGACCCAAATATTAAGATGGAGATAAAAGATTTAGTGGAAAATTATGAACCGCGACAGACCAAGACTACAGATATAAAAATGAAAATAATTCTAAGTAGCGAAGAACCGATACACCAAAACCCAAGAAGGCTATCAATACCAGAAAAGCAAGAAGTAGGTAAGCAAATTGAGGAATGGATAGAGAAAAAAATAATTCGACCTAGTACATCCGATTTTGCAAGTCCAATTGTACTCGTCAAAAAGAAAGACGGACAGATCAGAGTTTGCGGTGATTACCGAAAACTTAACCGGAATATAATAAAAGATAGGTTTCCATTACCTTTAATAGAAGACGTATTGGATCGGTTACAAGGTGCAGAATATTTTAGCACAATAGACCTCAAGAATGGATTCTTCCATGTATCAATAGAGGAAGATAGCATTAAATACACGGGATTCGTCACTCCAGACGGACAATACGAATTTTTAAGATGTCCGTTCGGATTGTGTAATAGTCCTGCAGTGTTTCAAAGATTTATTAGCCACATATTTAGAGAGCTGACATCCAAGAACATAGCAATTTACTATATGGATGACATAATAGTTTTAAGTAAATCCGAAGAAGAAGGAGTTGTACGTTTAAAGCAAGTACTCGAAGTAGCTAGGGACTACGGCTTAGAGATAAAGAAGAAAAAGTGCCAATTTTTACAGAAAAGAGTAACGTTTTTAGGATATATTATTGAGGACGGCAGAATTCAGCCATCGGATGAAAAATCAATGGCCATAAAGAAATTCAAGGAACCAACGAACTTTAAGCAGATTCAGTCATTTTTAGGCCTGACTGGATACTTTCGTAAATTTGTACCGTCATATGCTACGATAGCTAAAGCATTAAGTGATCTACTCAGAAAAAATCAAACCTTTGAATTTGGATCAGAAGAAAGGAGTGCATTTTCAAAACTTAAAGAGCTGTTAACTAGTCAGCCGGTGTTAGAAATTTATCACCCAGATAGAGAAACCGAGTTACACACAGACGCTAGCAGTCATGGATATGGAGCTTGTCTTCTACAGAGATCGAGAGAAGATAATAAGTTTCACCCAGTTTATTATATGAGCAAGAAAACAAGTCCAGCCGAGGAAAAGTATACAAGTTACGAATTAGAAGTTTTAGCTATAATAGAAGCAGTGAAAAAATTTCGTATCTATCTACTCGGAATCAAATTTAAAATAGTAACGGATTGTTCCGCATTTACCAAGACCATGAATAAAAAAGATTTAACTACCAGAGTTGTGAGGTGGGCTCTGTTACTGGAAGATTATCAATACGAACTGGAACACAGAAAGGGAACAAGGATGGCTCATGTAGACGCTCTCAGTCGATACCCTATAGTCATGATAATAAATGAGACATCAGTAGTACAAGAACCAGGTTTTATAGAAAGAATAATGCATGCTCAAGAAGCTGATAACCACATTAAAGCAATAAAGAAAATACTTGCTACGGAAGCTTACGAGGACTTTCTGATTAGAAACAATATTCTATTTAAATATGACGAAGGTAAGGAATTGTTAGTCATTCCAAAACGAATGCAAACAGAAGTAATTAAATTGTTACACGACGTAGGACATTTTGCTGTAACAAAAACACAGGAGTAAATTCAAAGAGAATGTTATATTCCTAATCTTAGAGAAAAAGTCGAGCATTGTGTAAGAAATTGTATTAAGTGTATACTTGGAAGTAGAAAAGAAGGCAAAAAAGAGGGTTGGTTACATCCGATACTAAAAATCGATGGACCTTTACAAACATTTCATGTTGATCATTTAGGACCGTTAGCTACAACCAACAAGAACTATAATCACATTTTGGTGATCATCGACGATTTTTCTAAATTTGCATGGTTTTATCCTACAAAATCAACGGCGGCAAAAGAAGTCATAGAGTGTATGAAGAGGCAACAGAAGGATTTCGGAAATCCCCTCCGAATAATATCCGATAGAGGTACCGCATTTACAGCGAACGAGTTCGAAGAGTATTGCCAAAGTGAAGAAATTAAGCATATTAAGATTACGACAGGTGTACCAAGAGGCAATGGGCAAGTAGAACGTGTCAATAGAACGTTAATCCCAGTATTAACCAAATTGAGTATAGAGGAACCGACGAAGTGGTATAAGCATATTTATAAGTTGCAACAGTTTTTTAATTGCACTTATCAAAGAAGCATTGATGCTACGCCATTCGAAGTACTCTTTGGAACAAATATGAAGAATAAAGAGGATCTAAGGATGAAAGAAATAATAGAGCAGGAAATGATCAAACAATATGATGAAGGTAGAGACATGTTAAGAAACGAGAGTAGACGTCAGTTAATCAAGGTCCAGGAGGACAATAAGCGCAGGTATGACTTACGAAGGAAGAAGCCGAGAATGTATAGAAAAGGGGACCTAGTGGCAATTAAGAGAACGCAGTTTGGTGGTGGACTCAAACTGAGGAAGAAATATCTTGGACCATATGTGGTAGTAGATGTTAAGCCCAATGATAGATATGATGTGAAAAAGTCAGGATATCATGAAGGCCCCCTCAGCACATCAACGTGCGCTGAATATATGAAGGCATGGGTAGAGAACCAATCAGAATCCGAGTCGGATTCCTAGCAGGATGGCCGAATGTAGGAATATTTCTTACTATAAGTATTTAGCATAGTTTTATTCATTAGTTACGCCACTGCAAGGAACCACTTAAACAATATGCTTAAGTCGCTATAAGGGAGACGGGATTCAGAGGCGAAGGGGGGACAGGAGATATGTAGACGAGAACACGCATTCCTCCTGAGCCAGGCATTCGATTTTTGTCGCTCGAACTGAGTATACTTAAATTATCGTGCACGCCGAAAAAGACGAAAGACGAAACCAATTAACGACGGGGGTGTTCGATATTTTAATTCGCAGGTCGCAGACAATTATCCGTAATCTTGTGTATTGTAAATGTAAATAACATCGTTACAGTGTATCCTATATAATAAAGAATTCTCGCATAGATCGCAGACTTTTAGTATAACGTTAACCCTCTTCAAATAATAAAAGAACTTAATTAGACCTACATATATATATATATATATATATATATATATATATATATATATATATATATATATATATATATATATATATATATATATATACATACATAAATTGCCCCGATAGAGTTTACTTAAGCATAGTGGATAAAGCTTTAAGTTTGTGAATATTTTGTTGTATTCTAAATTTATCCGATTATTACAATATTATTCTGTCCAAATAAATTATCGTGTCTAATTTGGACTAAAAATGAATATTATTTTTATCACTGTTAGTTATATCAAGTTCTCAATGCTTAGTTATTATATTTTGGCAATAATTATGTAGAAGATTCTTATTAAAGAAAATAAAGCAAATACAATTTAAACTTAAGTAGTGTTATTCATGCCAAAGTTTAAAATTTACTGCTTCATCCATTTTGCATTGAATATATCTAGAATGTCCCCGATCAATAACGAACTTATTAATCTCCTTCGCCTTTTATCCAGCCAGTTTGGATAATACGCAAAGTATCCAGGTAAATCTAGTTTTAAATGTTCAATTAAAATATTAGAATATAAAACTATAAAAAAATTTACCTATACAAGCTCTGGGGCCTGCTCCAAACGGTATGTAATATAGCCCTTCTGATGGCATATCTTCTGCAAACCTTTCTGGATCGTATACTTCAGAATTAGGAAAATGGTTGTCATCTCTATGAAGTGCAAAGAATGGTATGATTACTGTCATATTCTTTTTGACTACCAGATCAGTACCCTCTAGTTTGTAGTCAGACAAAGGCATCCTGTCCAGGAACGGTATAGGAGGATATTTTCTCATTGTTTCTAAAAAATTACATGAAATATATTAGTTCGTTATTTTTGTAATAAGAAATTTGTTTTAAAATACAAAATCTTAAATCTTAACTATTTAGAAAAGAAATCAACAGAATCAAGTATAGATGCATAATGAAATCTTGTATAATAGGTTATTTTCAATATTTTTGAAGACTACAAAATAAAATTATCCAGCTAGATAAATTATACAGTCGAATTATGTAATTTTAAGTAAAAATCTGTGTTTAAATTAGGTAACGGGAAGCTTTTTACAGAGGGATAAACAAACTGTTGGGTGATAGAAAACTTCCCTGAACAACGACATTAGCGATAATAAATCGATCATATTCAGAAATAAAAACCAAATTAACTTGAATAAAAAATTTGCACAAAGATATTAGGTATGCTAGTAGTTGAAATTAAGACAAATTAAAAATACATGGAGAATATAACTCCTTAAGAATAACCTTGAAAAACTGAGCAAACAAAAAGAACTCCCATGACATTTATAGAATTTGTAGCACGCCAAAAAAAAACGAGAAAGGATTTAAAAAGTCCATTAAGCCTTTCATTACTAATTTCATTGTAGCTAAATAAAACTGTTTAAAATGACTTTAATATTAGTTGATACCTACAGACCTAACAAAGCAATTTATTTTTTAACATTTTTGCGTGTCCTTGTATCCTTAGAAAGCACGAGAAACATATATGTCCCATTAGTGTTAAATGGTGGGATAAATAAATCCCATCAGTAAAGAAACAAACCAAAAAAAACATTGGTTCTTATGAATGATGTGGCAAAAAACAATTTTTGCTTAGAGGCGCATTGCACGCTTTAGAAATAGTCGTAGTTTAAGTTTCTGATCTAGTTTGTAAACATCTTAAGCACCTTCTCCTAGTAAGTATTTGTTGTGGAAGCAAATGGTCTCCAACATTGATCATCTGTTTCTGCCGTTTAGATTTTATGGAAAATTTTATAGATAATAAAATTCATTTTCAATGATATATTAGTTTCGCTGTTTGATAAACATTCGCCCTATGTTGAATCAAGAATTACAAAGCCACCTGCTCTGTGGCTAACATCCACAATACAGAATACGATGAAAACTCGTAATGCTGCTTTAGCCAAATATAAGAAAACTAAAAACGTCTTAGACTATAGTTACTATAAAGATCTTCGAAACGCAGTTAGTAACGCAGTCCGTTTGGAGAAGAATGGTTACTTAAATTATCGGTCTGCTTCTTTGAATAAAAAAGATCTTTGGAAAGCTGTGAGGTTATTTAAAATTGTAAATAAACTAGTTATAGAGATCCCTCAGGAGCTTAAAGATCTTATATCTATAATTAATTATTTTACATCTGTCTTTAGTCCTGTAAGTTGTTGTCCTGAGACAACCCAATGGTATCAGTCAAATATTTTCAACCCAGATATTATTTTCTCGTTTAAAATGGCCACTATTGATGAAATTAAATCACTTATATTAGGGTTAAAATCGGAAGCTGTTGGATGTGATAATATTTCTGCAAAGATGCTACAACTCTCCCTTTCTATTACTGCTCTTTATATTACGCACATTATAAATTGTTGTTTGGAGGTAGGTTATTTTCCGGACACTTGGAAATACGCTTTTGTAAAACCACTGCCCAAATCAAATAAACCTGAATCACTTTATGATCTTCGCCCAATAAGCATTCTACCGGGACTGTCAACAATTTTAGAAAAGGTTATCTATAAAGAGATATACGATTTTATTTTTAGAAATAATGTAGTTACATATATACAATCAGGTTTTAGAACAGAGTTTAGTACAACGACCCCGCTTCTTGACTTAACAGATAATATACTTCGATCATTTGATGAAGGAAAAGCAACCTCAGTTATCTTGCTTGATTTTTCTAAAGCCTCCGACACTATTGATCACGCTCTTCTGTGTGTAAAATTGAAATATTTTGGATTTGATGATACCTTCTTACAGTTTTTCAAATTTTATCTGGTAAATCGTTATCAAAAGGTCATAGTTAATAATAGTTCATCAGAATTTGCATCTGTCAATTAAGGGGTGTCTTAAGGTTCGGTTCTTTGCCCTCTTCTTTTTTCAATATATATTTCCGACCTGTACAAATCTTTAAATAATCTGAAATTGCACTCTTTTGCAGATGACACACAACTGTATTTCTCTTTTGAACCTATCTCTGTAAATCAAGCGTCACAAAAAATAAATCAGGATTTGGAATCTATTTGTACTTATTCCACTAGACATAATCTTAAACTAAATGCTAAAAAATCTAATTCTTTGTTATATTGTTCAAAAAATTATAAAGCCACTGTTCAGGATAACTTAAAACTAATTATAAAAAATGAACCTCTAAAAAATGTTAATAGTTGCAGAAACTTAGTAAAAAAGTGCTGTTTAGTTATGCGTCAACTGTATAGAAGTAAAGGCATTTTAAACTTTAAATTGCGTAAGTTACTTTGTGAAACTATGGCAATGTCAATTCTTAATTATGGGCTCTTGGTATTTTACCCTTGCTTAGATCAAGTTACGAAATTGATGTTACAAACATTCAAAATATTTGTTGCAGATTTGTCTTTGGCATAAGAAAATATGATCGTGTATCATGCAAAATAAAAGAACTTCAATGGTTAACCATAGATAATTTATACAAATATCCCCTCGCCTCGTTGATATATCGAATTATTTCGTCGTCAAGTCATATTTATTTAAGGAACAAATTAGTATTTCGTGGAGACGCTCATAATCTGGATCGTTTACTTACAATGCTGTTTTAGTGTTTAATAGTTTAACAAAAAATTTAAGAGGTAAATCTCTTGATTTCATGAAGCGGCATTATAAGAAATTTTTACTACAATTGCAGTAACGTTATTATTATTATATAGTATATTGTTGTCGTTATTGTTACCATTAGAATTTTTAGAATTTTTTTGTTTGTTTTTATTTTACATTCATTTCATTTATCACATAACATCACAAATTATTTTCTTTAACTTATTTTTCTAGTAGACACATGACTATTTCTATCATTTCAATATTATATTATTATTTATGTCAATTTATAAATCATTTTTGTTTCATGTTCTACTTATTTCAAACTGACTTTGTAAACTTGAGGTTAAGTGGAGTAGCTCTAGCTAGACTTCGCCTCATGTATCTCGTGCTTGTAAATTTTTACAGACTAAATAAAGGCAATTTATTATTATTATTATTATTAGATATTCTTCCAGAACGGCCACTTATTCGTCTTTTTACATTTGATTTCGCTCTTCCTAATTCAGTTAGCTATTCTGCTAGTGGTATCAGAAAATTCAAAAGTCAAAATTTTGTAATATCTTGTTGTACACTTCTTTTATGCAAATCCTTGTTAATAATCCAAGAATTTACAATAGCGTACATAAGTAATCTATAAAATACTTTTCTCTACCATTTCGCAGATTTTCAGTCCATATCGTATGTGCTAACGTTTTGATCGGTGAGATCTAGTCCTCACATAAAATTATTGTTAAAATAATTGCATCTGGACAAGTGATCATATAGGTTCCTAAACATGAAAAATTTAGGGTGTGTAGTATGTTGAAGGAAGTGAAAAATATATCAAAGCATAGACACACATCTGGTGACCACATGGTGTTGGCTAGAGTTTCAACAACTCGTTCTTCTAGAGTTCTAGTAGTTAGTGTGGATTCTTTTCCCGAGTAAATATTGAAATCGTATATGTATCTTGTGAAAGAATCACGTTGTTCACATATTTATACCTCTTTTTACTATCTTCATAGGAAGATACTGCTTCAGGGCAGATCTTACTTTGAACCTAGTCATTTATTCGTTGATGGGAACTCTCAGTCGTCGCCTTTACAAAAGTTTTTTTCAAACAAGAACTTCATCGATGTTGTATGTTTTTGAGGTATTAGCATTTTTTTCAGGATTAATAATCTATATATCTCTTGAAATAGCTTTTTTATAAGGAAATTTTAAAGTGATTTGTTTTGTGACCAGCAGTGTGAGATATCTAAAATCTTTATCAGTATTTAATATTGTTATCCCGTTTCTCTGGGTAGGAATTTCTTATTTCAGACAAAAGTTTGTATTTGGTATATTCCATTGTGCAGTCAATTCATTTCTTTCAGACTCATCTTCAGATATTTCCGCATTGTCAGAACTTTCGTCGGAAGCAGTGATGTTTACATCCACACGATCAGGAGTATCCTCAGGTACTTCATCAGAATTTAAGGCAGAATCGTCACCAGGGATATAATCAGACTCTGGCAGCATAAGGTTCTTATTCGGATTCATTTTCAGAAATATTTGAGAGGTTTTCAATTTCTTCTTAATGCTTTTTTTTGTTAGAAAATATCTACGTGCCATAAGTCTACAACCAAACAATACGAATGGGATAAATACGACCCGGTATAAACTACTACTGGGAACTAGAGTTACCTTTAGAAATTATGGTAAAATCGATAAAAACAATATCAAAAATAAACAATATATTATATCACTAATTGTGTTAATCAGCAACTCAATTATATATAATCGGTTAAAAAACAGAGCAGCCACTTTTTTTTACTAAAATTGTATTATTTACGAGTTATTGATACACGTGTTTACGTTAACATAAATTTATAGGTTACAGACTTGATATTTAGGTTGCATAGAATTAGGTAATGAGTAAGGAATATCTAAAAATACAGATGCGTTCAAATAACATGGGCTTTGGAGACAAACAGATGCCAGCAGGTTTTTTTGAAATCCGCTGGGATATATATGTACCTATAGTAATGAAACGATTAAACAACCACATTTGAAATGGGCTATAAAAGATAAATTGTGGATAGGTTTGTTAAGGGGAGTAGAGTTTATTTTCAATATTTTAAATACTAATATTTTTAAGATTTTTTGAAAAATTGTGTAATGTAAGTTTCTTTATAACAAACATTATTATATTATATTAAAACATTTCCTGAGTTTTATCTAAAATCATAAACAAATATATAAAAATATACAAAAATATTAAAAATTAAGGAAATTAAAGCTAATTTTCCAAGAAAAAAAAGTTACTTTGCGGTATTCATCGTAACTTATAACTGTATTATCTGTTGACAAAAAACCAAAAGCTTTTGTTATTTTATGAGTTTGTCTACAACAGTTTGTCAACACACCAAATTTTGTATACAGGGAGTGCCCAATAAAATGCATCTTCAATATTTCAAATGGGACACCCTGTATTTTTTTATAGTTTGAGTAGCCCTGCATTTCCTGATTACCAATATTTAACATTGTATGGCATTAATTTTGTTTTATAATGGCATATGTTACTACAAAAGGGTAACCATAGGTGGCTATGCAACTGACATTTCAAAATGAAACAATTATTAATTTATTATAAACTGTCAGTCCTCATACCGAAATGGGTTATACTGCAGATGAAAAAGTAGATATATTCTCAATTTATGTAAAAAATAATAAAAACAGACAAGCGGCAAGAAGAGAATAAAGACTGATTTATCCAGATCGGCGGACTCCTGCAAATACATTTTTATATAATTATCGTCATGTCATAAATGAAAAAGTGTTTGGACGGAAGAAACGTACTATCGTAGCAAATGATGATGAAGATCTTAATACTTTGCTTTACTTTGAAGGTAAAAATTAAATACTTAAATAATAGATGAAATTTATAATAACATTTTTATTTTAGAAAATTCCGAAACTAGTCTAAACAATACTACTAATGTATTAGAGAAGAGCCTTGCGACGATACATAGAGTTTTAAAAAAGCACAACTATAAGCCGTACAAAATATTACCGGTACAAGAACTTACCGATGTTCATAAGAGAAAGCATTTACAGTTCTGTCAAGACATGCTTAAAAATTTTAACAATGATCCTAATTAATTTTATAACATTTTATGGGCAGATGAATCAAATTTTTTAACTTCAAGCATTTTTAATAGAAGAAATAGGTATTCGTGGGAACAGAAAAATAATAGAAAAAGAAAAATTAAGCAAATAAAAAAGTCAGGAATAAAATCAATACATGTGTGGTGCGGAATATTTTAAAACAAAATAGTTGGACCACTGTTTTATGATTATAAATTAAATTCTTCTTCTTCAAGTGCCCTGTCCGTTGCGAACGTTGGCTATCAACACGGTAATTCCGATCTTGTTTGCGGCGCTTCTGAATAGTTCGACCGATGTGAGCCCGAATCATTTCCACAGATTTTGGAGCCACGAGTGTCTTCTCGTGGCTCCAAAATCTACTGAACCTCTTACTGTCTATTTTCCCCTAGACAATCAATTGCAGTAGACGGTATTTATCGTGTCTTAATATATGGCCTAGATATTCAAGCTTTCTTTGTTTGATTGTGCTCACGATTTCTTACTCCTTTCCGATTCTTTGGAGTACCTCTATGTTGGTGACATGTTAGGTCCAGGATATACGAAGAATGCGTAGGTACACCCACATTTCGAATGCTTCTAGATTTCTCGTGAGCGTCTCTATCAACGTCCACGCCTCCATACCACATAGTAAGATCGAAAAATGTATCATTTAACTAGACGTAGTTTTAGGGGAAGAGACAAATCCTTGCTTATGAGGAGCTTTTTTATATTGTTTCAGCTATTTTATAAATTAACTGGGCAATCATATTTGGACACAGTCATTACAGAAGTGGATGAGTTATTAAATCAAAATTATACACAAAATCAAATAAATAGTATAATATGGCAACTAGATGGAGCACCGCCACATAACGTCGTAGCCGTTCAAGAACATTTAAATAATCAATTTAATGTGTGAATCGGCAATAAGGGTGCCATTACATGGCCACCAAATAGTCCCGACTTGTGACAACACCATGTGATAGCTTTTTATGGGAGTTTTTAAAGGAAAAAGTATATTTTGAGTCAAATACAAATATAAACACTATCAGGGCAAAAGTTTGCGCGGAAATTTAAAATTTAAATGGTCATCATAACACAATATTTGACGCATTAGAAAATTTGAGACAAAGATAGTACTTGTGCATTGATAGCAATGGAGGGTCCGTTGAGTATCTATTGCAATCTTAAATGTAGTATTGTAAGTCATTAATTTTGATGACTTTCTAAATATATTTTTTTCTTATCTTAGTATAGTATAGTAGAACCATACGCCATTATAGAACAAAACTAATGCTACACTATGTTATATATGTAATCAGGAAATGCAGGGCTACTCAAAACTATAAAAAAATACAGGGTGTCCCATTGGAAATATTGAAGATACATTTTATTGGGCACTCCCTGTATACAAAATTAACTCTGTTGCCACACTGTTGGTTGGCACAGATAAAATAATACAACTTTTATTTAAAACTTTTTCTTGTATTCCCAAAATTAAAGAAAATAAGGGGGGGTCAAAATATAATGAGAAACCCTGTACTTATACCAATTTCTATGTGAGTGCTCACTTCCCCCACTCACTCACCCCACTCACTTACCTAACTAACTTACCTCACTAACTCACTCACTCACCTCACTCACTTACCTCACTCACTTACTCCTAAATCAAAATAACTCCATCAATTTTTTCTCCGATCACTCTGAAATTTTAACTTGAGACTTTTGAAGAGTTCGAATATAATATAATTATATTCGATAATATCGAATCAATATCGAATAAAAAAAAACGCAGAAAATACCGTACTCCCTTCTTAATACATAAAAAAAAAGAAAAAAACCGATTCGGAAATAATAAATAATAATGTTAATATTAAAAAAACATATTACCATTAATGCACATGTTCAAATATTTGTTGTCGTGTACTCCTTCGTAGGTAATGCCTTCGTACTTCTGTACATTTTCTTTGATGGATTCTCTGAGTTTATCTTGTATACTCTCATTCATTGCAATTTCGTACAAAGTAAAAGCAATTAGTGTATTCAAGGTGTCTCTGCCAGCTATGAGGAAGAATATTGCAGTCGAGATGGACATATCAAAATCTATCAAAACGAAATAACAATTATTACTAATTATTTGACAAATTGTGTAAAATTTAATAGTACGTATTAAATATAAAAATAGTCTATTATAATGTTACATTTTTTAGGCCTTAGCATGCACTTCTTACAGGAAGCAATTATTTAGTGGACGCAGTTATTTTTCTAGTTTTTTTGTTAGGAGGGTAAGTGTACGCTTAAATTCATGTTTGTGGGTTTGCCAACCTTGTCCTTGGCCGCTATCTTGGAAAAATGGATGCAAAAGGTTTTGGCGGTGTATCTCGTAAACTAGCAACCCTACAGAAAATTATGTCAGATAATATTTGTATATCTTATAGCAAATTAAATTGTCTATACATTTATTTTTATTACTTTTTATCGTTAAATGGCAAATAAAAAAGTTATAAACAAAAACAACAAAAAATGTTGAAATAAATTCTCTTTTGAGCCTGATTACTTTTTTTCTGGTAATTTTACAGTAAAATAACAAAGAAATATTATAGGGGGTTTTTTACCCTTCATCGGACTGGCCAGGGTCTATTTTGACACCATATCACAATTTTTGGCTGTTACTTTACAGATCTTAATTTTTAATCAGCAGTCTTCCATCTATCTATAGTTTATATACTGTATTGATAAAAAATTATGCCTACAAGAACATTTAACGGTTAGATTAAATTTTAACTTTAATTTTATAGGCTGGGGTCTCCTTATACCCCGGCCAGCCTTTTATGCCTTATAAAATGAATTCTAATAAAGTTATTGAATCCCATAGATTTTATGGATTATTACTATGAGTATACTATCGTTTTATAAAAGGGTTTTACATGTTTAAATGGGGAATTCTCCGACCTGCGATAAAATTTTTTGAAATAATATAAATATAATGAGTTCCAGTGTCAGTTGGTTTCTTGTCGTATTTGTGAATAGTGCATAAAATTCTGAACATGAATTACGTTTTATTTATATGTAGCCGAAAGCAACTGAGTGAAGATTAACTTTTACGTTTACTTGAAAGCGATGTTCCAGAGCTTGATATCAATGAGTATACATCAAGTGATTTAGAAGATGAATACAATGTTGCAGAGTTAGAAGAAGAAAATGACCTTATTACCAGTATATGTATCTTAAGATGGAACTGAGTGGTCAAGGTTTCCAAAAAACACAAAAAAGAAACGCGCAAAAGCCAATATTCGTAGATATGCTCTAGGAGTTACAAATTACAGTGATGATATATCAGAAATCAAAAACGCTTTCCTTCTGTTTTTTTCAGATGAAATTCTAAACATAATTGTCATGGAAACTGTTCGAAAGGCTCAAGCGTATTACGATAAATGGAATAGTGAAAACCCCAATAAAACTAAAGTGTATGTTTACGTTGATTCTGTAGAGATTCAAGCCTATATTAGAGTATTGCTTATACTTGGAGCTTTTCATTGATCGAAAGAGGCGATCGATATGCTTTGGTGTGACGATATTGCTTACTGCCGTCCTATAATACCAGCTGCTATATCTAGAGATAAGTTCAAAAAAATAACTTCATTTATGCGTTTTGACAATTTTGAAACCACACAAGAACGAAAATCAGTAGATAAACTGGCCCCAATAAGATATGTTTGTGATATTGTTATTTCCAATTGTAAGAAATCACTAAATCCAGGCGACCACTTGTGTGTAGATGAGCAGCTCGGACCTTTTAGAGGTAAAGCACCATTCCGAGTTTATATAAAGAGCAAACCTGACAAGTACGGATTAAAGATATGGACCCTAGTGGGGTGCAATACTTCTTTTATTATCAACATGCAAATTTATTTGGGTAAGTTTTTAAATTGCCAATAAGAAAACAAGCAAATTTTTAAATCTATTAATTTTTAGGATAACAAGGTCCTAAGGCGGAAGAAGCTCAAGGCCAAAGAGTTGTTCTAGACTTGATAGACTATTTGGAAGGAGGGTTTGGAATAACAGATGACAAATTTTTTACGAGTTTACAACTTGTGGATGTTATGAAAGAAGAATATAACTCTATATGAAACTCATCGAAAAAATAAAACGGCGATAAAAAAAACATTCCAAGGGAGCTTCTACCAGCATCATATAAAACAGATTATTCAAGTATGTTTGCTTTTAGAAAACATCGAAGGTTAGTCTCTTATGTTCCAAAACCAAGAACTGCAGTCATCTTACTTTCAAGTGAGTATATTGAAGACAAAGTGGCTGGTGAAGAATACTCATATAAACTTGAAATTATTCTACATTACAACAAAACGAAAGGTGCCAAACCGTTAGCAGATGTCTATATTCTCTCATCTTATTGATGTCGCAGATATTAATTCCTATAAATTGTGGTTACTAAAGTATCCTGATTGGAAAAAGCACAATATGAGTAAGCGTAAAATGTATATTTTGGCACTGGGCAAGGAACTCATAAAGGGATATGTTTTCAGACGTTATAAAAATAAAAACATCGAAAAGAATAAATAGCGTCATATGGCAGATGTATTCCCAGAACTTTTGAATATTGCTGAGACCAGAGTAGAACAAACAAAAAATACAAGGAGAGTGTGCCATGTATGTTGTAGAGTCAAACAAAGAAAAACTAGTAAAATATCTGTAAAATGTAACAATTTTGTATGTCTTGAACACGCGAAATCAGAGACAGTTTGTGTACATTGTACAAATAAATAGTATGAAGTTGTTGTTTAGTCTGTTAGCGTCAGCAGTAGAATGTATTCTGTAGTAATGTGTATGCTTTAGTATAATAAATGTTCAATACTATAAAAATAATGTGTTACTGATGCAGTTCTTTTTCGTATAAGCATAGTTCACCCATTTTAGAATGGGGTCCGTTCAGACCCCGCCCCGTCTTTCGTGTAATTTTTGAGGCCCGCCGATGAAGAATAATTTTCACTATAAATTTGTGTAATTTTTTGTGAAAAGTTGACCTTGATTACTAGTAAGAATACGATAAAAACGTACCATTTCACTCAGTTTTCTATTATATATTTTTATTATAACATTTTAAATAAATATATCATTTTTTTTTAATTACTATGTTATTATTAATTTATTATCGACCTGTTCCGCCACCACTAAACTTACCCCGCCTGGTGTACTTGCATCGTACAAAAAAGCACCAGTCAATAGAGATAATAATAAAGAAGAAGAAAGAAATTTAATAAGAGCATCGTACCAACATGTTCCAAGATAAACTTCTTGCTATTTAAAATAACAAAAACAAACTTAATAAATCTTCTCAAACTTGCTCTATCAGATGTGAGTTTTAGACCAGGTTGAAACTGATGCAAATACAGTCATCATCCGTTCTGCCCTTGCTGCATTCCAATCCTATGATTCTGTGACTGTTGCTCACGGCATTAGGAAGAACGAAGTCCAATGTTGTGTCACCAAAGTGTCCAATTTATTTAAACTTTCAAAAGGATGTAAGTTACATAAGTTATACTGTCCTTCAAAATTATACTAGTTTAATATATGGCGAAGTCATTGCAGAGAATTTGCTGTTTGTTTATGTTTTTCAGGATGCGACACAACATTAATAGCTTACAAGATCGGTAAACTTAAATTCTTTAAACTTTTACAGAAACATCCTGAGTAAGATAGCGGAACAGCATTATTTGTCAATGATAAAGCCGAACCATCTTTACTCACTGTGACTGGTGAACTTTTTAGCATGAAATACAAACGAGTCGCTAAGTCAGTGACTAAAATTACATTCAACTTTGCTTTCACCAACACAATGAAGCTCTTTTAACAGTCTTTGAGTTTTTCACCAGGAAACACTTCGATCCTGAAGATTGGGACTGGAAAAAGCATGGACAATTTCAATACCTACCCATTAAAACTTTTAAAATTTCAGCACCTCCCGCACTTCTTAAATTAATTTCCTGCAGATGCTAAGAAAACTGTGGAAGAATGTGTGGTTGAGGAAAAGCAGACCTCAAATTATCTGCATTGTGCTTCAAGTATTCTGGTAAAACCTGCACTAACATCATGGATATATTAAAATTAATCGAAAAATTCAATAATTCGTAGATAAATTACCCACAATGATGCCAATTCTAACTCCCGTTCTTTCGCAATTATCTACCTTCTATAACGAATTAGATCCTGAATCATAAGCTGAACCATCACAGAAAATAAAAAAGGAATAGCTTGAAAACAACTTTCTATACATATTATTATGCTCAATATTAACTCGCCTGGAAAACTCGCTTTCAGACTTAACCTCATAGGTGGTCGAGAAAAAGGTCGATAATTAATTAACTAATAACATAGGAATGTTAAAACAATCTGATAGATTATATGAATAAAAAAAAATAATAGAAAACTAAGACCAATGATTCGTTTTTATCGTATTCTTATGAGTATTCAAGAACCCAGTCAACTTAGGAGTGCTATAAAACCCAGAGAAATTAAACAAATAAAACTAATTTGTAGTGAAAATTATTTGTTAAAAAACTCTACATAATATTGATTAAATCTCTTGTTATTGTTAAGTGATAAAAGTTATAAGGCCCAAAAGAAAATTGGTTCAAAAATGTTTAGTTCTTCTTCTTATGGTGCCTGACGTTCCGAACGTTGGCGATCATTCTGGCTATGATGACTTTGTTGGCTGCTAAACAAAATAGCTGTGGTGAGATCTTTCTATACCATGCTCTCAGGTTAGCAAGCCAGGATATTCTTCTTCGTCCTGGAGCCCTTTTTCCTTCAATTTTACCTTGCAAAATGCATTGAAGTAGCTCGTATCTGCCTTGATTTCTCATTATATGTCCCGAGTACTGCAGCTTACGGCTCTTCACAATGTTGACCAAATCTGCAGTTGTGTTCATCCTCCGCAGTACTTCTTCATTGGTGACTGTGTCTGTCCATGGTATCTTCAGGATCCTTCAGTATGACCATAGCTCAAAAGCCTGAAGTTTTGATAGAGTTTCCGCCTTCGATGTCCAATGTTTAGATAGTTTTGTTAATAATTTTTTTATTTTTCATTTTACAAGAAAAAGTAATAGGTATAAAGTTGTAGCCAATTTAACTTTCTACAAATAACTTCTAATAAAATTGTCTCTAGGGTTGCTAGTTTATAAATACTAGCCATCTTATTTCAAGATGGCGAGTATACAAGAACCCGGTCAACTTCGAAGCTCTGTAAAATCCAGAAAAATTAATACAATTAAACAAATTGGTAGTGAAAACTATGTATATTATTGCTCTGATGTGATTTTTATCTAAAATTACCAGAAAAAAAGTTATAAAGCCCAAAAAAAAATTGTTCAAAATTTTCAGTTATTTTTGTTTATAACTTTTTTGTTTTTTATTTACCGTTTAAATTAATACAAATAATGTTGTAAACAATTTATTATTTGTTGTAATTTGTATTATTATAGTATATGTATTACACAATAATGTAAACATTATTTGTCACAAATAATGTCTACAGAATTTTCTGTAGAGTTGCTAGTTTGCGAGATACAGCTTAAAATCTCTTTGCACCTCTTTTTCCAAGATGGCGACCGGGGGACAAGCGTGGTGACCCCACAAACATAAACTAAAGCTTATTCTTGCCCCTTCTCCAACACAGTAAAAAAATAAAATTGCGTGCTACTAAAAATGCAACCCTAATGTAACTTTTCAATAGACTAAAACTGTTAACTACAATAGTTAACAGTTTTATACTGAAGTTAATATTTTATCGATGTTTCTACCTACAGATGATAAATCTGTGTACAAAATATAAGTTTTAGAAATTTATTCTCTTGGAAAATTTTGGAAAATCATAATAAAGATGAAAATGAAATCAAAAGCGCTTAAAGGCATCGAATTCATTGAATAATAAGATATTTTTAAAGCGTGTTAGCTCTATTAGGAAAGGTTTTTAGTAATATAAATGTAGTATTATTAGTTACAAAATACCTACTATTTCTATCTCGAATGCAATAATTAGAGTTAAAACTTACCCAGAACATCCTCCTTTCCACTTTGATTTTCTCTTACTGCTTTATTTGCAAAATCGACAAAAGTCTGTGGTTTGCCATCAAAGTTTTTTCTAGTTTCCATTCCTTGTCTAAACACACCTTCAAAAAATGTCATTATACTTTCCGAGATGAAATCGAGCTTAAATAACGTTACCCATGATGGTTTGATAAAGTAAAGGTTTTGAATAATAGCATTTCTAATACTAAATTCACCCATCTTTTCCACATATGGTCCAAATACAGATGGTTTATCTTCGAAACAATTAGCGTTCGCTCCAAAAAAATATTTAAAAATCATTTCTGATGCAAAGAGTTCTCCAACACGTCTGCTATCTATAACGTCTTTATTTTTGTTTAAAAATTTCGTCATTGATTGACCAATTTCAGTTAAATAATTATTGTGTGCATATTTTAACATAGCAGAAGTGAAAACTGGGGTAATTTTTGTTCTTAGTGGTTTCCAGTGAGGATACTTCAGAAAGAATAGTGCGTGTTTCATGAGAGGATGTGTAGGCGTCGCAGGTCTTCTGTTGGCAAAAACAGCAGCATCTTTAATTAGAACATCTTTAACAAGCTTTGGATCTTTTAAAACTAACAATGGTTCATCAAAAATAAAAATTCCAAAATATGGAGCATTTATTCGATCGTAAATCTTTTTGATGTGTTCTTGAATAGTTGTTTTAAAAGTAAAAACTTCGTAAAAGTTGCCAAAAAGTAGCATAGGTTTCTCATGGGCAACTTTTCTTTCTCTCCAATAGTCAAAATGCCTTGTGAGATATTTATATAACAGCAAGCATATTGTTACTGTCAATATAATGGTGTCCACTATCCACGACGAAGTTAAAAGCATCTGAAATTATTAAAAGTATACATTTAAATATATTATTAATGCAATGCTAATATTATAAAAAAGAACTATTTAAATTAGTTACTGTTTTGTTTTTAATAACTTTTTGTTTGTATAAATGTTTTATCTCCACCTACAGTCTATTGGGTGAATTGAGTAGCTGAGTGAGATGTTGCCCCACGCCTGGCTAAAGGAGGAGGGTTGAAATAATGAGTTAACCACTCATTTTTCGACAAGATCGAAATAGATAGCCTTAAAGAAGCAATAAATGACAGCAGAATTGACCATAGGTATAGTGAACCAATTTACAATAATTACAAAAATGCCACTATGACTGTTAAGGTACACGATAAAACCCGACCAATAAAAATAAAACGTGGGATAAGGCAAAGAGATACATTGTCACCGAGATTATTCATAAAGGCATTAGAATATGCCTTTAACATGGTCAATAGGGACCACAGAGAAGCCACAATAGACGGCGAAAAGCTTAACCATATCCGTTTCGCAGATATTGTCCTTCTCAGCGATAATTTTGTAGAAGCCTCAGATATGTTAAATAAATTCTATTTTGCATTTTCGAAGGTGGGCCTTAGAATGAACCTGACCAAAACTAAATTTATGACAAATATGGTCTTCAATAACCATTTAACTATTCAAGAAAAAGTGGTAGAATTGGTGGAGAAATATAGGTATTTGGGTCATGAAATAAGAATCAGCAGGGATAACCAAACATGTGAAATCCAAAGACTAATTACTTTAGCGTGAGCAGCCTTTGGAAAACTCCGAGACACACTTAAGGCCAACATAAGAAATTAGCCTCAAAAGAAAAGTATTTGACCAATACGTATTACCAGCCATGACCTATGGGGCGGAAACTATAAATAGGACTACGGCTTCGAAATTTAGAGTGGTACAGAGACGAATAGAAAGGCCTGTGCTGGGAGTGACCTTGCGGGACCGAATAAGAAACGAAGATCTGCGAAGAAGGACGAGTATTGCTGATGTTTGTGGAACACATAGCGAAACCGAAATGGGACTGGGCAGGCCATGTAGCGAGAATGTACGACTCACGATGGACGAGCAAAATTACAAATTGGAGGCCAAGAGCAGACAAATGTAGTAGAGAAAGACCACCTACACGTTGAGCTGACGACATCAGGCGTATCACCAAAAATTAACAACAAAGAGCACAAAATCGTATAGAATGGGGGAGTTTAAAGGAGGTCTATGTCCAGCAGTAGACGTAATAAATAAAGGCTGGATAATGATAAAGATGGGAAGTCAATTTAAAGCATATGGCATTATAGAAAATATTACATATGAATAATTATATTATTATAATAATATCTGACATCCCAATTAAGTTGGTAAAGTATGGACCAAAAATATTACATGGGATATTGGTTAGAAGAATATGAAAAATGGGGCCTCAATATGAATACGCCAAAGTCAGAGTATCTTAAAATAGGAGATGATGAAGAAGGTCCAGAGTTAGAAATTAGAAACACAAAAACATGCAATGAGTATAAATATTTTGGATCTATAATATCTAAAGAAGGCACTACCAAAAGAGACATCGAAAACAGAACGCAGCAGGGAAAAAAAGCGGTTAACATTCTAAACTCTCTACTATGGTCTAAAGATATTAGACAGAAACGAAATTGACAATCTATCTAGAGCCTATTATGACTTATGGAGCAGAAGTTTGGCAAATCACGAAAAAAGACAAAAAAAGAATAGAAGTAGTAGAAATGGATTTTCTAAGAAGAGCGTGTGGTGTATCCAGAAAAGATCATATCAGGAATGAAGATATTAGAAGGAGGACAAATACTGTATATTCCAGTGTAGACAGAATTGAAACGAGACAACTAGTGTGGTATGGTCACGTGAAGCGAATCAACGAAGATAGATGGCCGAATAAAGCTTTACATAACATACCACAACAAAGAAGAAGAAGGGAAAGGCCTTAAATTGCCTGGGAAGAAAATGTACGACACCTAATGAGACATAGAGGCATCAAAAAAGACGAATGGATGGACAGAGAACGATTGCGGTCGAAATGCGAGAGGCGGCAGAGGCGCTGTAGTAACCTCGCTTATATATATATATATATATATATATATATATATATATATATATATATATATATATATATATATATATATATATACATATATATATATATATATATATATATATATATATATATATATATATATATATACATATATATATATATATATATATATATATATATATATATATATATATATATATAACAACACAAAAAAAATCAAAATGCATCTGCACATAATAAAATTACGATAGAAGTGATTAAAAGTGTATGAGTTACAAAGGAAAGTAAAAACTACTGAAATTATTCAATACAGCATGGAAAGAAGAACAAGTACCTACAAAGTGGGAAATGAATTTAAGTTGACCTATCCTGAAGAAGAGCTATAATGAGAATTGCAATAGCTATAAAGGAACTGTTTAAATAAATTATTTTATTAAATAAATTATTAAAATTAAACTGTTTGGTACAGTTATGAAAATGTTCGAAAAAAAAACTATAATAGAATTAACATTAGAGGAATCTCAAAGTGGTGTTTGACAAGGTAGATTTTCTAGATACAAGAAAACGCATTTAGTAAAGTACCAATGTTAAACGTATTTGAAAGTCTGAAAAGGAGATATAATTTCAGGAGATTATTCAATTATTACAAAAAAACATCAAAAATCATATAATAAGTAAAAATAAGATATCGGAAGAGTTTACAACGGCAGAGGTAAGACAGGGGGAAGTTGAAGTCCTTTATTATTTATTAGGTTTATGATGACGTTACAAAAAAACAAAAACTAAACCATTAGACATAGGATAGCCAAACGTACTACAAACAGAGATACCAGATTGTGTGTTTGCAGATGATGTAGCAACACTAACATTGATACAAGAATAGATCCAAACAAGTGTACAATATGGAACAAAGCTTTAAATAAATTGGGCAAGAGTTTAAACAAAACTTTAAGCAAAAAGCATAAATAAAGAGAAATAAAAATTGACAGTAATAGCAAAAATAAGAGAGGATATCCAAGTTCAAATTTAAATAATAGAAATTAAAAAGAAAGTAAACATTTGAATACTTAGAAGTGATGATTAGGATGAGTTAAAGAATATTATATATATATATATATATATATATATATATATATATATATATATATATATAAATATATATATATATATATATATATATATTTATATATATATATATATATATATATATACCGGTATTTAGACGCCACGCCCTTTCGGTAGGGATCTATGGAGGAGTATCATCAAGCCGCAAGGCCTTATCTCTTGCCGTACTGCTCCACCATAGGCAGATCAGACACCAGTATATTCTAGTCTAGCCGCAGATTGGTTTTAGAATTTTAAACTGCTGCGTTAGCCTTTCTGTACACCGAGCTGGGGCTTGAACCCACATCCACTGAACCATTCGACAGTGAAGCCAATGAGAATCGGCCGCCTGGCCCGGTTGACTATCTGACCGATTTATCGAAGAATAAATCAAGCGAATAAATTATACCAGCAAATATGCAGAACAATCATCAATAATAAAGAAATAACGAAGCAAACTAAAACAAAAGTTTTTAAGGCCATGTATAGACCAATTCTTACTTACAGGTATGAGTCCTGGGTACTAAGTAAGCAACAACAATGTAAGATACTTGCCACAGGGAGAAGATATTTAAGAACTGTACAGAGAGTAGGTAAAAGATATCGAGTAATAAACAATGTTATAAACTAAGGTACTGAGGAAAAGGAAGACCTAGGGAGACTTGGAACAAAGTTGTAGCAAAATAACTTAACAAAAAAGGAGTTATATAAAGAGAAGCTACGGTTATGGGACAAGATCGAAAAATCTGGAAGATATAAACCATATGACTAAAAGGAAATTAATTAAAAAAGACTGATATATGTTTGTACACACTAATAATAAATAAATAAACAAAAAAGACAAGTATTTTAAAGTGTGTAAAATATTTAATTCCTACCTGAGCATTTTCGGCTTACAAATCCATCCTCAGAGCTATTGTCACAAATTTAAATAGTAAAACGAGTAAATAGGGATCCTTTTTGAGAAAAAAATACGAATTTTTTTTAAAAATTAAAAAAACCTTGAAAGTTTTTATTAAAACATCTAAAATGCAGCTCACTATGAGGCTGTACAAACAATACAATAAAAAAAATTGTTTATGGTACGGATCTAAGCCCTCAACAACTATCTGGATGGAGTTGAGATGACAGACAGACTTGAGTCAACTACAATGGCACATCGACAGTAAGATCAAGGAAAAAAATATTGACCAAAAAATTTGAAATAACATTGATGAATTTCTCTCTAAACACCACATTGATCATGTTCTCATTCAAAACCAACAAATATATATGCGTCTATTAAAAGTTGACCCTACTTTGTAACGGAACCCAGTTAACATTGATTATTGCTGTTGATATGTCGAGAATTTCTAGTCACTAAACGATTAATTTGTACACCGGCACTTCTAAGAAGAATAAATTCCATCAATAAGGTTAGTAAGTAGGCTTGCTAGTAAAATTGTAGTATTTCTTGCATGAAAAAACATATTTATGGGTTTTCAAGTATCAGGTGACACTATTCGCGTTGATAGCGTAATAAAATAGTCCTTTTGCCTGTTATTCCTTTACTCTAACTTGTTTCTTAATATTCTCGGTTCCCGCTAACGTTTAACTAAGTTATACACTACACTTTGCGATACACAAAATTGCCATATTAATAGCTATATTAATTAATATATATTATTAATCTAAAGTAATTAATTTGTTTTGTTAACGTCCCTACACACTAGAAAAACTGATAAATATAATTAATAATGCAAATTGCACAAAAATGGTATAAACATACCTTAAATTACTCACTGTGCTCGTTGGTTCTCAGTGGCTATACGTATTCATTTACAAAATATTTAATTTTTTAAATTTCTTATTTAATATATTATTATTCAATTTCGCCTCGGGATAGTTTTAGAAAAAAAATAATTATATAATCTATAAGTACTCACGTTGTTGGTAGGGACAAGTGGGGTAATACCAGACAACGAGAAGCAAGTTTTTTGCTCGTGAATACTATTAATAGTGAAGAAAAATGAGCGAAAACAATTTTTCACTACACTTGGCATTTATTGACTGTGAAGAAGCCTGCAATAGCATATAACAATGAGCGGCGAGGATAACTGGCTTGAAATCGTTTCCAGCAAATTGGAAGAAGTATTATATGTCCTGGAGTTGATAGAGAATAAGCTACGACCACAGAATTCTAGACATCTTCTGTCAACAAGCACTAATCTGTAACAAAATGGTGTAACTGTTTATTCATAGATGGGTATATTTGCCTTTTGTATCTTTCAGTTGTTCATATTCTGACTTAAGAAAATATTTAGTAGGCTAACTTGGCGACAACTATTAATTTGAAGAGGATCTGTTAATATTGGGAATATAATTCCTTTGATATCATGTAATTTTTAATACATAAACTGGATCAATGTCTGTAAGAAATGTCTTACAGAACTTTATCCAAGTGTTGCTACGAAACTGGTAGCAAACATAGGTAGGTAATTTTCTCTTAACAAATTCCAAAAAAATCGCTGGTATAAAGCATTCAAAAGCTGTTTTTAACTATTGAAAACTGTTTCTGTGAAAGTCCCCGTTAGCCAATCATTTAAAAGGGGATTTTAACAACCTAATAGAAATTTCTTCGAATTTTCCCCTGACCCCTGACAGGTCAGGCAATGATAATTTGAAAGTAATCACGTATCAAAGTCAGCTGGTCAGTATCAAATTGTATCCCAGCTTAGCTGGTGGTTTCTTGTTTAGATGATTCAGCTCTGGCACATTAGTTACTGTTAGTTTAGTATTCGATGAAATTCGCGTTTTGAGTAGGTATACCTAGTTATTGTTATATAGCTTATAGTTTAATATTTTTTGTTTTATTTAGTTGTATAGTTAAATCTGTCAAAAAATAATATCAAAATATATCAATTATTTAAGTATTTGTCATTGCCCCACTTTACACTAAAACGAAAAAGACCATATATAAGCTTGATATTTACTATTGTATTCCGTAGGATCTCAAAAATATCTGGTATTTTTAGAACAGAGAATAATTAAAATAACATATTTGGCTAACTTATACTGTTTGCCAAAATCATATTGCGTAGTAACTATTCGAGAGCATAATTACTTGCAAGTAGTTTTCTTTAACCTCTTGATACGAAGAATTAATTAAAAATGGCGGTAAACATTACACAGCAATTTTAAATTAGTTTGATTTCTAAATCAGATAAAAATGAAAATGACCACTTTATAATTCAATAGATGTTCAATAGATTCAATATATACATAAATATATGGCGCCGCTCTCTTGGGTGGGAAGTATTTCAGGATGATTTTTATTTTACGTAATACTAGGCTATGGTCGCTACTTACATCTGCTGAGTTAAGGCATCTTACATCAATTATTTTTGATTTTTGTATACCTCTGTTAGCTATATTATAATCCATCATAGATCTTTGTCCATGGGTGTTATTGAATGTATATTTATGTTGATCTTTGTGGTCAAAAAATGTGTTGTTTATTCTGAGTTCGTTATGCGTGCAGAAGTTTATCATCAGTTCTCGATTTTCGTTTTTAACATTCTCATTATGATTTTACCTAATTCTGGATATTACTTGATTGCCTATTCGAGCTTTTAAATTTTCCAATATTATCAATGGGCTACTATAGATTGAATCAGTATTATCAGGTCTTCTTTCTATTTTTTAATTTTTGCTGTTACAATCCTCTGTGATATGTATTGACACTCTTTGATTTGATTTTGGTGCCTTTTATGTATTAGTAAGGCTACACTTTCTTTGGCCCTGTGTTATTGTTGATTTAAGTTGAGCGATCTCATATTCCATGTAGTAAATCTCATCTGGGTTTTGGATATTTTTTGCTTGTTCTTATTTCTTGCCGTGGTCGTCTTCATAGTATCATTCCGATTCCGAGGCTGTACATCTTTTTTTTTGAGCAGTATTAGTTTTGACGATTGGTAGGTTGCTAACCTTGCCAATCACCCTCCACATTTTATCCAGGCTTGGGACCGGCTGTTCTCCAGAGCTACTCAATCTTCCCTGCAATTACCTTAGGCAGTATTATAATATACATAGTATTAACTGATTAAATTCGGAATATAACGAAATATACACAAACATGTAGCTTTATCCACTATGCTCGGATAATTCTATATATATATATATATATATATATATATATATATATATATACATAAGTGTGACCCATTTAGATTGGAAACCCCTCTATAAAAATTGAAGTTGTTAACCGATTTTAATCAAATTTTTTTTTAATGTCATGTAATAAAAGGTCTATTGCGGGACAGAATATGAAATATTTAGTTAAATTTTTAGGGCATTCTACGATACTTTGTCTTCGTCGAAAATGGAGAATTTGTATTAGCGATTTTTTTATTAAAAAAATTTCTACGCCACTGGATTTAGAGTGGCTTCAAATAGCTATGACAAAAATTTCATTAAGATATATTTATTAATAACAAACTTATGACAACTTAAAATTTTAAAACTCACTGGGAAAAAAAATACTCTGTATTAACAGAAACATGGAAACATAATTTTAGTTTACATACTAGTTGCCTCTACCAATCCACCATCTAATTGGATATATTTGTCATAGCGTTTATGAATATTTCCAATTACAGTTCTTAGTTGTTGGGGAGTAATTTCTGCACATGCCTGTCGAATTTTTGCACGAAGTTCGTTTACGTCTCTTGCACGGGTTTGGTAAACTTTTTGTTTGGTAACTCCCCAGAGAAAGAAGTCTAAAATTATGAGATCTGGAGATCTAAGTGGCCAATCTATCAACGGACTACCCCGGCCTATCCAACGGTTCGGAAAATTTTCATTTAGCCATTGCTTCACGGTTCTGGCGTAATGAACATAACACCCATCTAACTGGATATACAAATTTAATCGTTCATTAATTGGGAGCTGATGAATAGCATCCCACAAGTTGGTGTTAAAAATTTTAAAAAGTTCTGTGAGTTCAAGTTTTCTTCATAAAAGAAAGGACCAATAACTCGCTTGTTCAGTATACCACACCAGACATTGATTTTTTGAGAATACTGGCTTTTACAGTTTATTACCCAATGGGGATTATCTGCTGTCCAATAGCGACAATTCTGTAATGATACTACTCCATTTGTAGTGAAAGTGGCTTCGTCGGTAAAAAACACGTTTTTTAGAAAATTTATATTGTTTAAATATTCCCCTTGGGCCCATAAACAATATTCTACACGTTTTGCTTCGTCGCCTTCTTGTAATGTTTGTAAGAATTTTGGTTTGAAAGGTTTAATATTATTTACCTTAAGACATCGCCGAATACTCTCTCGAGGCACATTCAAATATAAACTGGCATTCCTTAAACTGGAATTAGGGTTATTTCTGAAATGATCTAAAATGATTTGATCATTTCCTCTTCTTCTTTGTAACGGGTTATTTTTTAAAATTAGTTTTGATACTGCACCATATTCATCAAATATTCTATTTATTTTGTTTACCGTACCGCAGCTAATATTAGGACGATCCACATGTCTGTCATTAAATATTGTACAAACTTCCCTGGCACTTCTATTGTTATCTCCCAAAAGACGTATAATTTTAATTTTTTCTTTCAAACTTAATCTTGCAGCCATGACACAAAATATTATTAAAAGAATTTGAAGTAAATATTGTTGCAGATATTATGCATAAATTTATGCTAGAACTGAAATTTGTATGAGACACATAATGTCAAACAGTAATATCGTTGTCATGGCAACTGAGATTTAAGTTGTAGCATGTAAAGTTAATAATAATTAAGTGCGTTACTTGCATTACATTTATATGCTATTTTAAACATTTTTTTGTCTAGTAGTGGTTTATTATTAAAATTATTTGAAAAATAATTAGTTTTAAGGTTATCTGTTGATACAGGGTGTTCTTTTTTGACTCGTAGCTTAGTGAGTTTTAGTAGAAAAGTTTAAGTTGTCATAATTTCGTTATTAATAAATATATTTTAATGAAATTTTTGTCATAGCTATTTGAAGCCACTCTAAATCCAGTGGAGTAGACATTTTTTTAATAAAAAAATCGCTAATAGAAATTCTCCATTTTCGACGAAGAAAAAGTATCGTAGACTGCCCTGAAAATTTAACTAAATATTTGATATTTTGTCGCGCAACAGACCTTTTATTACATGACATTAAAAAAAAATTTGGTTAAAATCGGTTAACAACTTCAAATTTTATAGAGGTGTTTCCAATCTAAATGGGTCACACTGTATATATATATATATATATATATATATATATATATATATATATTTATATATATATATATATATATATATATATATCAGATAATAGTAAAATTGCACGGATAGAGTTAAAATTATTTCGAAGAAACAAAAGTAACCAACAGTAACATATCAAAAAAGAAAACACCATGGTTTAGAGAGGAAGTGAAGATAAAATGTAAAGAAAAGAAGAAAGACTGTTTACAATACAGAATATAAGAAGCACGATAGGTACGCAACCTCTATAAATGAGTCAAAAATAAAACGAATACTTTAGTTAGACAAACAAAAAGGGAACACTGGCAGAGCTTCTCAAAACAGATGGAACACGACTTCTACGAAACACAAAACGAAATATTGAGAATAATCAGAGGACAAAAAAAAGAAATGAACTAACTAATAAAAACGAAACCCATTCAGAAGAAAACATGGGCAGACTACTTTCGATCCCTATTTGCTAAATCTGACGATAATGAACCACCGTTACCAGAGGTGACGACCAACGGAAAAACAAATATTGAGGAGAAAGTGGTAAAGAAAGCATTAAGTAAATTAAAAAATAAAAAATCTTCAGGGGAAGACAGAATGCAGAACTAACTCATAAAGTATGGAGGACCCAATCTGATCAAACAACTATTAAAACTATTCCAAAAAATAATAGAACAAGAATGGAGTTCAAGCATCCCCTAATACCTCTTTTGAAAAAGGAAGACAAATGGGACCCGAACAATTAGAGAGGAATTAAATTATTAAATACCTACAACACTAAAATTAACATTCAAGGTAATAAGAAATAAATTGAATGAAATTATAACACTAGCAGGCTCATTGCCTAAGGCACGGATCCGCGTCCAGGTCGTTCATTCCTAGATGCTAACGGCGCGTATCCGCGCTTTAAACATGACTTCTTTGTATAATATGATATTTTATTAGCACGAGAGTTGTGCCTTTATTTGATACATTAGCATCTAAGAGTAGCATCAGGTAACGGAAGTTATGTCACAGTTGTTACTTTTGTTGTTTCCTTTTATTCTGACACGTGTTTGACTATTGCAATGATGGAGAACGCAGAGCCAGATTGTTCTTAGCCAAAATGTAAAAAAATATCCGAAAAAAATCCTAAAAAGGTAACAAAAGAAGAACTTGAATGCTTTTTAATACAATTAGATAGTGAAGATGAATATATTTCATCGAAAGACGAATATATTCCATCTACAGACGATGAGGATGGGGATAAGTTGGGTAAGTTGGAAACAAGTGAGTTTAAAAAAGTGTTAAATTTGTATTTTTGTAGGTATCGACGATATTTCGGGTATTGTGCAAGCCATGCAAAACGAGGAGGAACCGAATGAAAATTTAAATCCAAAAGCAGGTTATGGGGAAGAACCCAATAAAAATTTAAATCCAAATGCAGGAAATCCAAATACAAATGAATGACAAAATGATTATGATGGAATTAAACAATTTGAATTTATTAGATGGTGCAACTTATTGGTAGAGCTACCACAAAGTAAGACACCTTTTGATTACTTTCGTCTTCTGGCGGATGAAACTTTTTTTAAGCTGATAGTGACAGAAACGAATCTGTATGCTGAATAGTTATTTCTATCAGGTGTTACAGAAAGATCTAGAGTAACAAATTGGACACCACTCATTACCGAAGAATAACATAAATTTTTTGGTCTACTCTTACACTTGGGGACATGGAAAACCAAAAGAACGCAAGATTATTGACAAACTGGTAGTCTCTTAAATGTAAAGTGTTTCGCAGAAAATATGAGTAGAGACCCTTTTTTGTTAATTCTTCGCTGTCTGCACTTTGCCAAAAATCCAGAGATAGCAGAAGTTATAGAGGACAAGCTGTACAAAATTCGTCCATTGTTAAATTATTTTAATCAAAAAATGAATGACATAATATCAGCCTAAGAAAATCTCTTCTTTGATGAATCAGTAGTTTTATGGCGTCTCTGTTTTAGAATGTATATTAAAAATAAGCGCCATAAATTTGGTATAAAAATGTATGTACTTACTGAACCTAACGGATTAATTCAGAATATGAAAGTTCATGCTGGTAAATTTGATACTACCGCCGGAACAGATCATTCAAAAAAGAAGTTGTTATGGAATTAATGTACAAACATCTAAATGCAGGTTACTCGTTGTTTATGGACAATTTTTACGTGAGTATGGACCTTGCCGAAACACTTATGAAGAACAAAACATATTGTACAAGAACTCTTCTGGGAAGAAGGCGAGGAAATCCAGTAAAAGTGACTAAAGCAAAGTTAAAAAAAGGTGAGTCAGTAAAACGGCGTTGTTGTTGGCAAATAAGTCGATAAACGGGGAGTAATGTATATATCCACTGAGTTCAGCAAGGTTATGGTAGAATGTAAGAACAAACGAAAACAAAAAAAATTAAAACCTCTTCCAAACGCCGAATATAATAAAAATATGAGTGGTGTTGATCATAAAGATCAAATGTTATCATACTATCCTTGCGAAAGAAAAACCCTTCGCTATTACAAAAAATTGGGTATACATATACTAAAAGTAATTTTATATTTAATAAATATTCTGGAACAAAACTGTCTCTTTATGACTTTCGACTAGAAAGTATAAGAAACTTACTATGCTCTCCTCAGAAAAATGTTCCCAAAACATTGAATAACTTGTCTGAACGGCATATTTTGAGCAAAATAGCCGAGAAAGATACAAAAGGAGAAACGAAACGTAAAAACTGCAGGGTGTGTACAGTGAATAAAAAAAGAAAATATAAGATTTATGAATGTCTTATTTGTACTGACAAACTTATCATGAAGACCGAAAATTACTCTAGTTGGTGTATTTTTGAACTATTTGTTACCTATAACGTTCAAATTGCTCTTATTATATTATTTTTAGTGTTTTGTTACTTTTCAAATAAAACATAATTTTTTTGTAGCCTCTTATTTCAAAAATAAGCCGCGGGTCCGCGTCCGTTATCATTTGGTGTGAAAATTTAAAGTTTGGTGCTGGATCCGCGTCCTTTTGAGATTTGCTCCCAAATGGGGCATATAATGTCTAAAACATCTAAAACATCAAATACTAACAACCAACTCTTATCACTGTTTGTTGAAACAAAGTTCCTAGCACCTGGTACGTTCCTATTAGATTACGTACGCAGTAAACCTGCTAGCAGAAGAACAAGAATGTTTTTGGTCGGAAAGAATATGCATCCACGCTATATTTAAAATGAGGCAAATGCAAGAGAAATCATTAGAATACAATAAACCGGCTTATCTATGTTTCTGGACCTTAAGAACGCATTTGACCGGGTCAAATTAAAGGACATTATCAACTTATTATAACAAATAGAGATACCTTTAGGAATCGAACGAAAATATCTATCAAAGCAATACAGTAAAAGTAAAAGTAGAAGAACTAACTGACCCTATTGAAGCTGGCAGTGGGATAAGACAGGAAGGATCCCTGAGTCCTCTATTGTTCATCCTTATTATGGGATTATCCAATACTACTCTCTCAGAGTGAAGATGATTTAAAACGTATGCTGCACCAATTTATTATAACCGTCAGAAAAATGCATATCTTAATTTTCCCAAAAGAGATAAAATGCATGGTTATAACATCAAATTTACTAAGGCCCATATTTATAGTCGGTACTCAAGTATCGGTCGATGCTTGAGGTCGACCTTGAGTCGTTTTTGTGTTTTATAAACGGATCTCGAGCACGAAATCGAGCTTGAGTACACAAAAATGACAGCTCGTGCTCAAGCATCGGATCGACCTGCCTTGAGCACGGGTTCCTAACCTAACTTGTTTGTTTATATTTATATTTTTTTCCAATTCGCTTCAATACAATATATTTTTTTTTGTTTTTTGAGATTATGGATATTTTTGTTCAACATCCAGGATTAAGTCATGGCAGCTTAATATTTGATCAAAGTTGATTAAGAGTTAGAAAGGAAAGAGGACAAATTCCAGAATTAATAATAGGTGAATTATTGTGAATATGCATGCAGCACAGGCACTATCTACTTACTCCAGCATTAAAGCAAGGTATTTATTGATAATGGGCTAAACAAAAAATAGGTTATTTGATAGATATATCTTTTTAGGTAATGATCAACAAAATAGATATAATAGTGCACATGTAAGAAATGTTGCCAAAAGGCTATTTAGAACCTGGAAAATATGGTTTCCCTGTCTGCAATGAAGCCTACAAATCAAATTAAATACATATCTTGCAATAATAAGTGCTACAGCAGTACTCTGCAATATGTGTTTACAGGAAAATAATTATAAATAGTGATGATGATTTTCTAGAAAATACTGATGTGCCAGAAAATAGAAATGTTAATGATGTGGAACAAGGTTTAAATTTTAAGAGACATTTTATTCAACAATGTTATGCATGAGAATGTGAATATATTATTGAATACCTATGTTAAATATATTCCTTTTTATTTTATATGTCGAAATGTATTTTTTATATTTTAATTTAAAATAAATGAGGGTTATACTATACTCAGACAACTTAAGCAAGTATATCTTTATTGAGTTCGAGTTGTCTCTCTCCTTTTAAATAAGTGTTTATTCCTTTCACAAAACATTTCCTTATCAAATATAAAATTAATTACACGTTTAAAATATTAGTATTCTTTATTTAAAAATATATTTATAAACCTTCACACTAAGTAAATTTGAAAGTAACAATTTATAAAACTAAAAAATGGAATAATATCAGGCTTGTTAAATATAAAATAATATAATAATCGCTTTACAACCACCATTAAAAACAAAATCACAAAAAAAAATAACCAAAACTAGTATTTACATTTAGAATTTTTAACAGTTTTCAATATAATACATTAAGTACAAAATACTACATACTAGTACTAGTATTTACATTTAGAATTTTTAACAGTTTTCAATATAATACATTAAGTACAAAATAAGAATAGTTATATAAATGATTGTTTTAAAAATCCATAACTATAGATTACTATTAAACTTTGGAATAATTCAAACCTTTTTTTGGCGAATGTTTTTTATTTGCAATTATAATAGCTACTACTCCATTAGTAGTAGTGTTTGTTATTACTGTTACATATTGCCATAAGTATATTTTAATTACTTACCATTTGAAGCACCTTGACATATTCTATAGGAACAGCAGGTGTCATATTACAAGTATTACTTGAAATTCTTATTATATGTACAGGTAAGATTTCTCAAAATTATCATACATAACAACTCTTTATTTTGAACTGGAAAAGCAATGGATGGAGTCAGATAATTCTGATGTTACAGTAATTAAACTTATATGTCCTCCTATCTGGTGGGCCCCCTTTTGTTCTACAATTATCTAAGTATGAAAATATAGTAAATTTACCTCTTCCAAATACTTCTGTGTTGTCCCAAGGACAGACGATGCTTACATATATGTCGGGAACAGCAACTTTCACAAACTCCATATGTACATCAGGCTTTGGCTTTTTTAAAGGGCCATCACCTGTAGCCAACATGCTGTTGTTTCTCTGCATTTTCTACTATAAAAATTTTGCTTGAATAAATAAAAGTATCTGTTTCAATTTGTTTTACAATTTTCGTAGCTGTTCTGAAGTCCTTAATATATCTACCTCAGGCTGGCAGTTATATAATACGCTGTATTGTACTCCCAACCCTTCTTTTTTCATTAAGGAAGCATCGTTTGTCCTTTTATTCTCTACAGTATTATTTTCCTTTACCAGCTGGATTAAAAACACCTTTCCTTTTGCTGAATACACTGCATATATTTAGTACAATGTCCGCTCATCTAAAAATCGACATAATTGAAATTTATTCCCTCGAATGCATATTTTTTTATAATATATTACATACCTTAAAATGATTTATTAAAAATTAATTTTTTTAATAAACAACATGGCTCTTCTTCAATAAAGCTAAATTTGGCGCTAAAAATATTTAAATAAAGTTTGGTGACAATGATAATAATTGACAGAATCTTCTTTTTATTGGATGCCATCTATCAAATTTACTTAAAATCCCTAATTTTCGTGCTTGAGATCAATCTTGTACGAGAATACCCGAAGTATCGTTTATAGAACACAACAAATACTTGAGCATGACTTTGACGTAAGTTCGACTTGGCAGAGCACGTGCTCAAGCACGAGCTTGAGTACCGACTGTAAATACGGGGCTAAGATGTAAATTGGAGCTCGAAGGTTAGATAAGAGAACAAGAGATGGATTTTAAATATCTAGGCATCACATTATCTAGCTACGGAAAGCTTGAAGCGACAATGGAAGATCAAGTGAATAGAGCAAACTGGGCCGCAGGTCTCGCCTGAATGAAACAATATAGAGAAATAAAAATATTGCAAAAGAAATAAAAGGCAGAATTTACAAAACAGTCAGTACAAAACAGACCAATAATGACATACGCGACAGAAACACGACTTGACACAGAGAGGACAAAAGAATGTTAGAAACAGCAGAGATGAAATCTTTTCATCTCATTCAAAAATTTTATTATTCCTAGAAGTTGTTCATCATTTACCGGAGAATGTGAGATATTATAAATATCTTTAAATAAATATCTTTTTTTTTTATTATGTAACTTCAAGTAAATTCAAATAATTTTTTAATTATAATAAACCTAAAATAAATGTAAAAAGTGCAAAAACAATTCCTAAAAATTTCTCTGAATTTATCTTTGGAATTAAATTTTGCTGAACTATAACATTGTATATATTATATTTTTGGATATAGTTGAGATATAAAAATAAACTTTGATTAGTGTAATTTTATTTTTGGACTCTTATAATATTATTATATAACATACACAATCATTTAGGAAAATTCCTAATACTTTTACGTCTTCAAAACTGTATTATCACGTTACGAAGCAGTTTTAAATTGTACCATTTGTTTACATATGGTGACAAGTAAAAGGACAGTTTGATGACGAAACAAATAATCGTGTTAGCGATATAAGACGCATGATTAACAAAAATTTATTCATCTTTATTCATAAGCTTAGCAATAACCGAAAATTTACCATACTGGTTATTATGGCGATTAATCTCAATTAAGGTGAATTATAATGGACTATAGAACATAAGCAGACAATTACACCTAAAATAATAGTTACAAGAATGAAAGTTTTTGAAATTGCGAAATATGTAATTTTGAGGATATACAGAATATTTAATAAAGAATAAATATTATTTTCACTGTCGGAAAAGGATTTGCTCGACATGGTTAATAGCATTATTTGACATATACTCTGAAAACGTATTTAGAGGAGCGCTGGACGAAGCTGAAGATGTTGAAGAAGATTTTTGTCATGAAAAACAGGTTGTCAGACTGAACATGCATACTTTTTTCTGAAGTGGTATTCGCTCTGAAAAGAGTTAAGTTAAACAAAACAGCAGGCTATGTTTTCAGTACTATTGATGGCTTAAAGCATCTTTCGGTATGTTGAGTGAGAATATTACACCGATTGTGTAATGAAATAATAGCTCTACAAAAAAGGCCCAACAAATATTTGTAGTAACTGTGTGTCTGCTACTGGTAGATCTGAAAAAAGCATATGATCCTGATTCGATATTAAAACTATAGAAAGTCTTGAAAAAAAGTAACTCAAACGTGACCGAAATAATCGTTATTAAGGAATTATATATAGGTATAACCGGTTAAATTGTTAACAGGCAATACAATATCACACGACGTCATGACAACACAAGTCGTAAGGCAAGATTGCTGCCGTTTCCCAACATTATTTATTATATATACTAAAGAATCTCTGAGCACGTGGAAGAAAAAATGTAGTGGTATGACCCCAGAATCCTATTACTGTACAATATACAGATAATTGCTTGCACATACCCTGGAGCAGATGTCCCTTCTGACCACGTACTATTAGTGGCCGTCATAAAGATCGCTCTTTCATGCAAGAACAAGCCTGAAACTCAACAACATATAGCACTGGACAAACTGAAAGACCCAATGATACAAGCAGAAATAAGCAATGAAATAAACGCACAAATTCAAATATTGACGACAAACATTGCCGAAGATCTAACACCAACATGGAATACGATTACAAGTGCTGTAACAGACATCATGAAAAACAACTTAGGGTACAAACGAAATAACAAGAGGCAAAAATGGATGACAGACGAAATACTATTACTAATGGAAGAACGACGAAGACACAAGAATAAACAAGATGGCAGCAATATGTATGAAAACATTAACAGGCAAATAAAAGCAAAAATAAGAATAGCAAAAAATGAATGGCTTAAGCAACAATGTATCGATCTAGAACATTTACAACGACAGCACGACGACCGTAATTTACATAAAAAGCTTAAGGAGACTGCTGGAATATACAGAAAACGAAGACCAACCACCATAGTTAATCAGGATAACCAGATAGTGCTGGGTGAAAAGGAAAAAATTGATATATGGGAAAATTATATCCCGGAGCTCTTCCATGACGAAAGACCCATGAGTGAAGTTTATACAGACGACCAGCTGACTGGCCCTTCAATCACCAAAGAGGAGATAGAAAAGGCAATATTCAATTCAAAAAACAATAAGGCACCTGGACCAGATGAAATCCCGTCAGAAATACTCAAATTACTGGATGAAAGGGGAATTTTAGCACTACACAAAATATTTAACTTAATTTATGATACTGGCTGCTATCCTCAACAGTGGTTACGCTCTACCTTTATTCCGCTGCCCAAGAAAGTCAATGCAAAAAGATGTGAGGATCACAGACTCATTAGCCTGATGAGTCACACTTTAAAGATATTCTTAAAAATACTACATCAAAGAGTATACAAAAAATGTGAATGGGACATCAGTGACTCTCAGTTCGGGTTTAGGCAAGGTTTAGGAACACGAGAAGCAATAGTAGCAACACAGGTGCTGGTCCAAAATTGTTACGATCAGAAGAAGGATGTGTTCCTATGCTTTTTAGATTACCAAAAAGCGTTTGATCGTGTCCAACACCACAAGTTAATGCAGATCCTCAAGAAAGTTGATATAGACCAAAAAGACATAAGATGCATTGAAAACTTGTACTGGCATCAAACGGCACAGTTAAAAATAGACAATTCTATATCCAAACCCATACATATAAGAAGGGGCGTTCGACAGGGATGTGTGCTTTCCCCTCTTTTATTTAACATTTATTCGGAAGCCATATTTCAAGAGTCTCTGGAGGATGCAAAGATGGGAATCAAAGTGAATGGAGTACTGATCAACAACATACGATATGCTGATGATGGTGTCTTAATTTGTGACAACATAGTCGATCTTCAACAACTTGTCACTATAATCGGAGAATACAGTAAGCGAATGGGATTAGAGATTAATACCAAAAAAACCAAATTTATGATCATCTCCAGAAACTTGGATGCACTTGAAAACTCCACCATAACACTGAATACTAAGTCCATTGAAAGAGTGAGTAAATTTAAATACCTGGGATCGTGGCTTTTTGAAGACTGGGCATCGGACAGGGAAGTAAAATGTCGCATTGAGCAAGCTCGACAAGCTTTCGTAAAATTCAAGAAGGTACTGACTTGTTCAGAGTTCGATCTTCAACTGAGACTAAGGTTTACTAAGTGCTACGTGTGGTCAGTGCTGCTATATGGCGTAGAGGGCTGGACACTCAAAACGAGGGATATAAACAGATTAGAAGCTTTCGAAATGTGGCTCTATCGCCGTATCCTAAAAATACCATGGACAGCGAAAATCACAAATATAGATGTCCTTAAAAGAATAAACCAAGAACGCCAACTTTTCAAAACCATCAAGAAAAGGAAAAAGGCGTATCTAGGTCACATCATGCGAAATGAAAAATACCAGTTCCTCCAACTTATAATCGAGGGTAAAATTGAAGGCAAGAGAGGAATGGGACGCAAGAAAATGTCCTGTCTCCGAAACATAAGGCAATGGACAGGGATTAACGACATACAATCTCTGATACATATTGCAAGAAATAGAGAATTAATGGAAAATGTGATCGCTAACATCCATTAGTGGATTTGCATCTAAAGAAGAAGAAGATACAGATAATTAGAAAGTGATAGCACAAGAGAAAGATGACCTAGAATGCATGTCAAGAAAAGTAATACAGGAATATTGGGATTGGAATCCTTGTTTGATTTTCACGTCCTCGTCTATCAACACTTCAAACCCTTGCATCTGAATTGATAACTAAATATTCTATTTTCTTCATGTTGACTTGTAACCCCCATTTTACATATTCTCTGTATACACGCTTTATCATAAATTCTAGATCATAAGAATCTTTAGCTAAGACGACTTGGTCATCCGCAAAGTTCAGGGAGAACAGTAAGTCATTTTCTATGGGGATTCCCATTCCCTGGCACTGGCTTTTCCAATTTTGCGGGGCTGCCTCAATATATAAATTAAATAGTGAGGGTGACATACTGCATCCTTGTCTTATTCCTTTAGTTACTTTGATAGGCTCTGGTAGTCTATTTCCGATTTTTAAGTGGGTAGTGTTATTCCTGTATATTTCTGTGATTATTCCTAAAAGGTTTGTACTAATGGCGAGTTGTTGTAAAGCTTGCCACACTTTAAGTATTGAAACTGTATCATACGCCTTTTCTAGATCGATGAAGGCTAGATGTACTTCTGTACCAACCGCTATTCTTTTTCTATTAATCGTTGAAGTATAAACAAAGTACAAGATCTACCAGGCGTAAATTCACTTTGGTCTTCGCTAATTAGATGTCCTACATCATCATGTATTTTTCCATTTATTATCTCCCGAAAGTAGGTAGGACACTTAATCCTCTGTAGCAGTTAGGATCTTTTCGATTACCTGTTTTAAAGATGGACACTTATTGAGCGGTTTTCCATTCAGGTGGTACTTTAATTTGTTGGCAGCATTGATTTATTAGAAAAGTTATTCGTTCTATTAGAAGTGGACCTCCTGCCTTAAGTAACTCTGCAGCTATATTGCCAGATCCTGGAGATCACCTGTTTTTTATCTTAATTAACGTAGTACGGACCTCGTTGTTAGTAGTAATAATGTAACTATTTATTTGTCTCACCATACTGTATTCCTCTCCAATATATTCCAATCTGGACTCTTGGAGTAAATTTTTATGGTGATTTTCCCACTTTTCTATAGAAATTAAGTTGCTTGAGGAGCTATGGGTGTTTTTCTTTAGATTACTGATAGTTCTCTACGCTTTCGTAGTCTGAGAACAATCAATTAAATTTTCAATTTGGGCACATTTTTGTTCCCAGAAATTGTATATTTTGTATTTTTCTTGTATCATTTCTTTTACATTTTCTGTCATCCATGATGGTCGTGGTGTTTTTTGTCGTTGTTCTCTGTTCGTAATACTTCATAAGCAATTATTTTTATTATCATTTTGAGGTTATTGTATTCTTGTTCTACATCCATTTTTCTTTCCATCTCATTTAGTTCCTTTTCTCATCTAGATTGCAAAAGATGTTTAATATCTGGTTGGAATAAAAGGTGCAATTTATATCTCTCCGTTTTGTACTGTGTAGTCTTGTTTCTCTCACTATCGGTATTTTATTTGTAGTATTGTTTAAAGGGGCACAAAAGATTAGCTAAAAGAAAGTAGTGATCTGTCCCACAGTTATATCCTCTTTTTACTCTGCAGTCTTGGCACTTGTACAGATAAATCACCTAACTATATATAATATACCTAACCTCTCAGAGATTTTAGTTCCATATTTACCTTTATATTGCAAGATGGCATAGCTGATAGCACCCTGTAACGACTCCTTGTCCAGAAAACGGACAAAGATCACAACGGCGGTAAAATCGGAAAAAAACCACTTCGATAGGAAAATCCCTGTCCCTCCAGGTCAAAATGCTCAGTCGTTGGGTCAGAAACCTAATGTTATACAATACCAAATCGCTGCATGTCCCAGAAGAGAGAAGTCTAGGATGTCGGACTAACTACACAGAAGAGTACAACGACAACGAAATAGGACAATGAATTTTGGTACCTGGAATAAACAAGGATGGCAAAATAAGGTGGAAGAAGGTAACCAAGAGATTGGAGCACATGAAAGTATCAATTGCAGTTAACACCGAAACAAAGAAGTAGGGCCGAGGAAGAGAACAAATTAGTAACTGTATCCACATCTTTATCTGTGTATTAAAACACCAAAAGGCCGCTAAAAAACCTCATTGACAGAAAACTAAGAAATAAGTCAACTTATTGGGAAATTATAAATTAACCAATGTTGACGGCCAGCCTTAACATCTACGGACATAAGACTACCGTACTGGGAGTTTGTCCATCTACTGATGACTCACCAATACAGATTAAACATGAGTTCTACGAACAAGTTGATAAAATCCTCCTTAAAATAAGTAACCAACGAGAGATAATATTGGTAGGCCACTTAAACACCAGAGCAGAAAGAAGTCAAAATGAGGGTGGAAGAAGATTAATAATTATTTGCCGACACAATACAAGAAACTAGAGCCTTCATAGGTATGGAATGTGGATTGAACAATTATTTAATAAAATCCTGAACTGAAATCCTATTTAATTATAAAACATCTGACCGTTTAAAAAACAAAAAGAAACAGAAAAAACAAGATTTAAACTAACAGGACAATAATGATGCCAGTACAAGGGATCTATATTAAAGAAAATCAGGTAACGAATTAAACAAAATATTTATAAACCAAGATACGGCCATGTTAACAGATATATGGTCCAGTGGATAAAAAACCAACCACTAAAAACTTAGGTAAGGAATATCCAACAAGAAATATCCGAAGAAATACCAACTTAGTATGAAATTGTAAACTCGAGAAATAAAACAATAAAAAATGAGTAAACAAAATGCGTGCCACAAATGACTTAATACAAAAGAAGAATATAACAATCATAAATATCGTCAAGAACAACCAAAATTCAGAAATGTGGTAACCGTTAACAAAAACGAAAACTGGGAACGGAGATACAGAGACAAGGAATCTCATCTAGGTGGATGTAGATCCTCAGAAGCATAAAGATTCTCTATAAACATTAGGAAAAATGATAAAAACAAAACGGATATGCTAATCATCAACAAAGACCAATGGAAAAGTCACTACTCAGAAGAATTAGGTGACGACAGGGTTAAATATATAAGTGACTCATCTAGAAGATATTATAATGTACTGGGCGCAGTAGTAGACAAATAAAATCGATAAAAAATAAATGAGCAGAACTAATAAAAAGTGGAACCTCCAAAATCACAAGGGTATTAACAGAACTTCTTACGGAGAAGATATTTCAGAAAATTATAAGGAGGGCCAGATTACGCCTATCCATTAAAAAGGCAATAAAGAGGACTGGAAGAACTATAGATGTATCTTAGGTACAGATGTACCAAAGATAGCTTAACCAGTAGTCTTATAGAACAACAGGCAGAATTTTGTGCAGGTATTTTACAGATTTTTTTGCTTATTTTATTCATTTCCGTGGGTCAATATTTATCCGGCTTTTCAGTATACAACAGTCTTCTGATTTTGTTTCGTTTCTTCGCTGACTTTCTCTTCCATTTTATGTCTTTGCAATGCATTTAATAATGTTATGAGTTTGATAAAGCGATTAAAAATAAACTTTTATTTAAAAATCTACTGTTATCAAAACACTTATCTTTAAATTTCAATTATACACTGATAATATTTAAATAATTGTTTATTGATCAGTTTATAACGTTGTAAAGATGCATTTAAATAAATAACAAAGTAGTTTATGTTGTGATAATAAATAAAAATAAACATTTATTATCTGTAATTAACTCTAAGGCGTTTATATATCCTACATCTATATTCATACATGTAATCGTTCTGTTACAAAATTGTGTTTCCAAAGAAATAAAAAAAAAGAAGAAAATGCATTTCTACAAGTGGAGTTATGCTACGAACAGTTTCTATAATTATTCCCTCTATCAACATCACGTCATAAAAGCATACCTTTTGTTTTAAGGAACCCTAGAAAAAATTTATGTACAATATGCACAAAAAAATTAAAGAGGTACAGAATACCAGAAACCAACGTAATATAGGCATAGTTGTAGACATTGAAGGCCATATTTTGACTACCATAGAAGATAAATTACGAAGATGGAAAGAATATATGCAAGAATTATTCGAAGATGCAGCGCGAAAAACAATACCTACGGCCCAAAAATAACAAACGAAGAAGTAACTATGGCCATTAAGCGGAATAAAGATGGGAAATCACGAGGACCTAATGAGGTGCATGGTGAAATTTTAAAGCTCTTAGAGGCACACCAAATCACAGATCTTACAAAACTATTCAACAACATCTACGAGACTGGTTATTTACCAAAAGACTGGCTACTATCAATATTCATTCCACTTCCTTAAAAACCAAACGCTAGAAAATGTGAAGAACATAGATTAATTAGTTTGATGAGCCATGTACTTAAAGTACTCCTTAGTATCATTCACTTGTGCATATACACCAAATTAGAAGAACACCTGAGTGAAGTTCAATTTGGATTCAGAGCAGGACCCGGAACAAGGGAAACTAATAGATATCCTAAAAACATCAGGACTCGACGATAAGGATATAAGACTGATCTCAAACTTATATCTCCAACAAAAAGCAACAGTACGTTTAGAAAATAATATAAAGAAAATAAAGTGTCCATTAAAATGGGAACAAAAATCATAGGAGACTTCACCACAACAAAAGGGCTCCTGCAGGGTTGTTCCACATCTCCAACCCTATTCAAAATATACTTAGAAAAAGCCTTGACATGGAAAAGAAAATGCGAAGGCATGGGAGTACCGGTACGGAACGAATACCTATATACGTTAAGCTTTGCAGACGATCAGGTAGTGATTGCACAAGACCAAGACGACCTCAGCTACATGATGAAGAAACTACAAGAAGAATATACCAAGGCTGGCCTGGATATTAACCTCGCGAAAACAGAGTATCTATCTACAAGTGAAGAAGACATAGAAGATCTACAGATTGATGACAACGTAACAATCAAAGGAAAGGATAAATTTAAATACCTGTGGTTTATAATCACGAAAAAGGCAAAAACAGAGGAAGAAATTACACAAAGATTAGGACAAACAAGAACAGCAATCCGACAACTTAACTCAGTATGGTGGGATAGACACCTAAATATGAAGACAAAAACGCATATTTATAAAACATTAGTGCGAAGTATTATGACATATGGGGCTGAAAATTGGATCATAAACAAAAAAAATAGCAGTAAGATAGTAGTAACAGAGATGGAATGCCTGCGAAGATGCTGCAGAGTAACAAGAATGGATAGGAGAAGTAATGACGAAATAAAGCAAAGAACATCAATAGAAACAGACATACTAACATATGTAGAACAAAAAAGATTAAAGTGGTATGGACATGTAAGAAAAACTAGCGACAGCAGATGGATAAAGAGAATAAGCAAATATAGCCCCATAGGAAGGAGGAAAAGAGGACGACCCCGAAAATCCTGTAGGAACGAAGTAGACGACGCCATGAGTAAGAGAGGCCTAAACGATGGAGAATTGAACAACAGAGAGAGATGGAAACGGTTGAGCGAGGGAAGGCAGTGAATACTGTAGAATCCCTAAATATATATACGTTAAGAAAATGAACTGTTCGAGATCTTAACAGTCTAAAAAGGAGATAGAGAGGGTTGCATATTGTCACTGGCATTATTTAACATATACTTTGAAAACATCTTTAGAGAGGCCTTGGACAAATCAGAAGATGGGATTGCTAAAATGGCCAACTTATAAACAATATTAGATATTCAGACGATACAGTGTTGCTGGCAGATAGTGCGCAGAGGCTCCAAAGAATGAATGATAACGTTGTAGAAGCATGCAACAAATACGGCTTAAAATTAAATTGCAAGAAGACAAAAATAATGATCATTGGTAGGAACACTAACATAAACGCCCAAATTACAATAGGCGATACACCGTTAGAAAAAGTGGAAAAATATGCTGTTTGGGCTGCAATATTAAGGATACTTGGAATCACAGCTACAAAATAAAAACTCGTATATAAAAAGCCAGAAGCTCTTTCAACAGCCTTAGGAAGATTATCTGCAACTATTTTTAAGTATCAATATACGCTTAAGAATTCTTAGATGTTAGGTTTTAGTGTCCTACTCTTTGGAGTAGAAAGCAGGAGCCTTACTGAAGATGCCATAAAACGATTAGAGGCATTTGAAATGTGGTGCTACCGACATATGTTAAGGTCTCATATATTTACCACACAAGTAACATAACTATTCTCCAGAGGCTAAGAAATGACAAAGAAATTATTAACATCATAAAAACAAAAAATTGGCTTACTTCGGCCGCATCCTGCCTAATGATACATACCCACTTCTACAGTTGATTCCACGGGGCAAAATTGAGGGTAAGAGAGGCCCTGGACGTAGACATATATCCTGGCTGGCCAATCTTAGAAAGTGGACTAGTCTAACGTTAACTGATCTATTTCGTGCTGCTGTCAATAGAATAAGATGGGTCAATGTGGTCGCCAATATCTCTAGAAGATAGGCACATTTAGAAGAAGAAGAAAACAATCGAGTGGTTTTAAGTATGGAAACAGCTAAGGTCAGTCTACTATGTTATGGGACACCATCGTACTAGAACTGTATCTTATAATGTTAAATTGTGGAAAGATTGCCTAGAAAATTATTTATTTCATTGTCTAAAAACCAGTAATAACGATCCGCATTTATTTTCTCGGAACAAGAAAAGTCCAATGATTTGATATTTATAAACTTTGTTAATGTTTGTGGGTTTACTGTGTTTATTGGGGGGTAAATATTGTTTTTATTCCTTCTGATTTAAGTATTGTGTCGATTTTGTCAGTGACATCTTAAATATAAGAAAGAAACGCTTTCAGATGATGAGGGTCTAAGTCTTTGGGTTGAGATTGAATGGGAGATTGCAGGTCTACTAGCATAATCGCAAAGGCGTATTGATAACTGGTGATTCTTACGTTTAAAATATCCTGCAAGATCATGTTTTGTCATATGTTGGTGAAATTGGATATGAAAGATTCACGTTAGTGCACGATAATGTTCGACCACATGCTGCTGCCATAGTGAGTAATTATCTTGATGAAGTCCAAATTCGAAGATTGGATTGGCCACCGTTTAGACCTGATTTAAATCCAATAGAGCACATGTGGGATCACCTTAAACCCAGCATACAACAAAGAAATCCTGTTCCAAATACGATAGAGCAGCTTCGGCTTGCTGCACAGGATGAATGGAATGCAATTTCCCAAGTATATGTCCAAAATTTACTTGCAAGCATGCTGAGAAAGATGCAAGCGCTAATAAGAGCTAGAGGGGTGAATACTCGTTACTGATCAAGCACTTCTTTCAGTTAAAACAACCTGTTTAAGCAATTTAAATTATCATTTAAGTTTAGAGTAAAATAACCTTATTTACCTAATATTAAATATTTATTTTTTTCACAATTTTCTTCGCATAAAAACTTAAAATTGGTCATTAAACATTGTTAAAATAAACTCTATTTTATAATAAACGACTTGATTGACCAGAATTTATTTTGAAAAAACAAAAATTTGAAAATACCAAAATATTCGATATTTTTGTCCATGAGTGTATATTACAAATAAATTGATCCAACTTAAAACAGAAATTTGTGAAATTTTAGTTAAAAATAAGAAATTATCTTAAATATAAAATTAAAAACGGTAGGTCATATATGATTTTTTCAAAATAATTTATGGTCTATATAAGTTTGTTTAAAAAAATCAGTTGAATTGAGTTGAGCAAAGAAGAGGCAAAATAAGTATATGGTGTTACGTAAGGTATAAATAGACTTACTTTTTATTTTGAAAACTTAATAAGCAAGAACACTCGAAACTTTTATTTGAATTGTATGCTCGGCAAAATAATACTAAAGTATATTACGGAGTAATATTTCGGCAAACCCACAATTTTATTGTTCTTATACAAAAAATATAAATTCGAAAATTATTATCTACACGCACTTATCAAATGCACGCAGTTAGCTAACTCAGTGTAGTCCGGGATATACAATTGTGGAGGATTAAATTAAATAAGGTAGTAAAATTAGAAATTTTTTTTTATGAAAACATTTAATTTTATCTGAAAGTAATTTTACTTCTTTAAAGCTCTACAGCTCTTCCGAGCCTTCGCTTTTATTAAAAGTATTTGTCAGCGTTCTTTTTTTAGGACCAGCCTTCACTACGTCTATATTCCCGTTAGCTATAAATATACAGCATTGTCTAGGAAGCGTTTTTTGCCTTTCAAGTTGCGCCCGTCCTACAGAGTTCTTAAACCTAGAAGTTTTGACTAGATTTTGTGTCGTCGTTGAGAAATGTCCCCCTTTCATCAATTTCATTTAAATTATTTTTATAACATTTGGTTTTTTATACAGGTGGTAGAGGTGTATATTAGTATCAAGTACCTGGGAGTAGGGAAAGAATGCCCTACAGAATGCAAAACAAGGAAAAGCACCGGGTCCTGATCAAATTCCAGTTGAACTGTTAAAAGCCTTAGATGACGGTAATATAAAGAGACTCGCCCGAATTCTCAACCACATATATGTAGAGGGCAACATCCCGGAAGAATGGCTTAAATCGATATTTTTACCTCTACCAAAAAACAACAATCCCAAATCATGTAATGACTATAGATTGATAAGCCTAATGTGCCACCCTTTAAAGATTCTCTTGAAAATTGTTCAAAACCGAATTTATAAGAAATGTGAGAAGCAGATAGATGAAACTCAGTTTGGCTTCAGAGCAGGCATGGGTACAAGAGAGGCATTATTTGCGTTGACGGTACTCTTGCAGAAATGTCGGGAATATAACAAGAGTGCATATGTATGCTTCATAGACTTTAGGAAGGCCTTTGACCGAGTGCAGCATATGAAGTTAATAGATGAATTAAAAAACATCAATTTAGACAAAAAAGACAGTGAGTTTATTAAGGCTATATACTGGAACCAGAAAGCAGTAGTAAAGGTGAACGATATAGAAACAAATAATATACCGATTGCGAGAGGGGTTAGGCAAGGATGCGTCTTGTCTCCGACGCTTTTCAACGTGTACTCACAGGTCATATTCAGAAAAGCCTTATGGGAAAGAAAAGAGGGAATAAGAATTGGTGGAGAAATCATAAACACCATGAGATTTGCAGATGACACGGTAATTATGGCTGAGAGTATAGAAGAACTACAAACTTTACTAGATGCAATAAATAGTGAATGCATTCAAATGGGACTTGACATCAACACAGATAAGACCAAATTTATGATAGTATCAAGGAGTCCAATAAATAATGAACAACTAACTCTTGGTGGACAGCAAATAGAGAGAGTGACAAAATATAAATATCTGGGAGCTTACATCAACACAGAATTAGATCCAGACCAAGAGATCCGGGTACGAATAGAAATGGCAAGGGCAGCGTTCTTAAAATTCAAACAATTGTTCTGTGACAAAAATCTGAATACTGCGCTGAGACTTAGGTTTGTTGAATGTTACGTCTGGTCGCAACTATTGTACGGGGTAGAAACATGGACACTAAAAGCGCAAATAGTTAAAAAGATTGAAGCCTTTGAACTTTGTATATACCGGAGAATGTTGAGAATCCCATGGACTGCCAGGGTCACCAATGAGGAAGTGCTGAGAAGGATGGGTCGAGAAAAAAAATTATTGAGAACGATAAAAGTACGCAAGACTGCATACCTTGGACACATACTAAGAAATAATAAATATAGTCTTCTGCAGGTCATCATGCAGGGTAGAGTCGATGGCAAAAAGGGAATAGGTAGAAAGAGGAAGTCATGGCTGCGAAATATTCGAGACTGTACAAACAATACTGTAGACGAATTATTCCACGTTGCAAAAGACAGAGAAGCTTTTAAAAATGTGGTCGCCAACCTCCGTTAATGGGGAGGGCATGGGAAGAAGAAGACCTGGGAGTAGAAATATCCAGTTACAGATTGTATTAGGCCGTTATATTAACAATAACTGACGGAATACGCTAGCAGCGACATCTAATCGAAGCAACAAGAATTTGGGACACTTCTTTTCTGTAGCGAATTAGGTGAACCGCAAATTCAACGTTTCTTACTGGAGGCTATTGAACGATTTTAAAAATAACCTTTTACTCTGACATACATCTACAGTTCACCAACTGCATTCGAACATCCAGTCCGTTTCCAGACTTTTCCATATCTCAAAAAAAGGATAGTAGAACAGCCAAATGCCGGATTCCTACACTTCTGATTGTAGTGATAATCTCAAAGTCATGAGACCTTGTATTTATCTCAGCAATTAAAAGAGATATGGAACTGTTCTTTGTGACGAAGTCTTGTAGTTCGATGATTCTTGGTATAGGTGAGAAGTAAAAAAGCAGAGTTTCGTAAACGGGCTACTCAGTCAAAATAGGTACAGCTTGCGTCAAGATTAAGATTTAGAATAATCTCCGATCTGAAGGTAAGCTTCTTTTATGCATTTCCTAGTTGCATGTGAGCAGCAATCTTTCGCCGGAGGGCCAATACAATCATAGATAACAAACCTTATTGTAATTGGCCGGCCAGTGTGACAATCTTTACTGTTATTGGATCACTCTAGCGAAAATTAGGGGTTCGACGAACTTCAGGCGAAAATTAACATACCTCAGAAGACGAGGTCCATCCTGGACCTCGCCTTCAGCGGCCTGGAAAATTCCCGAGTATTTAAATTGAACATATTCTTGTCTATATTTTCGTTGCAAATATTTCATTTTCTATGTACTTTGGAAATGCATTCTTTTTATTTACTCGACTCGAATGCAAAAAGTTTTACATCGGAAATCTTGCTGCGAAAAATTGGTAGGATTAGTGCTATTTAGCGCTTTATTACATCGCCTACTACTAATTTTAAGAATACAGGTTTTAGACAATGCGAAATTATTATAAAATGTATTTTTAACGATATATCGAGTATACAATTTATGATTCATATTTAAAAAACACTTAAACTCTATTAATAATTGAATAGATAACAGAAAATGATTTATATTTAGATACATTTAAACTAAATTAATGGTAAAACAGATAACAAAAATTCGTCAGCATATATTATATAAGAATTTAATAGCTTATAGTCCAACACTTGAAGAGGGTGACTCAAAAACGAAATCTGCCATCGTGGACTGTTGATTCCACAAGTCCAGAGGCTTCGTTATTTCATAATTTTTTTATTGAATAATTTTATTAGAAATTAGTTCCATCGTAACTGTAATTTTCTTTATCATTCTGTGAATTTGTTACTTTCTCTTGTTTAAATATTTTATTTAAATGGGATTAAGTCACAATTTATTGATGTATTAATAATAGATATGAAGACTACTTGCCGGGGCTTTTCTTATATGACATCTAGAAAAAAGATCGGGATGGTTGCCTCAACAGTTTGAGCAAATTGGAGCATTTGCTGTGGGTCATGCTAACAATTTATCTTGTTGCCCGCTGTTGGCACAGATAGTGGTTTTTGAGAGAATTCTATATTAAGAAGTCCGCTTTCATAACAATTATTACAATTCATATCAGGAAACCCTTATAGTTAATTACAGTTGTTTTTCATATGTAGGGTCGTAGTTTATCATACAAGTTTACACAGTATATTTATATTAATTTCTTTTGATTTGATCATATACAGACATAGTAAATAAAACGTTATTAATTATATATCGTTATCCATCGCCATCAAAATGGCGGATAGTGAAGATGGGGAGAGTCTAAGTGCTCTCTGCAAACAATGCAATAATAAAATTTAAAATGTGAAAATTGTCCAAATTTGGCTCATCCAAGTTGTGCTGAATGGCTCAAATATATCAAAGTTACAGAAAATAGCATGATATGCCAAGACTCATAGGAAATTGTAAACAATGGGTGTGATGTGGGTGGTAGTAATATCACAGACGATTTATTAGATATTAACTAAAATCCAGTAACCAAAGAAACATCGTACTTAAAAATAATTAGTATAATGCATACAAATTTCATAAGTCGTCAACTTTAAGATCAAATAAACTTTTTACAAAAAGAAACAACGACAATATAAAGTCATTAAAGCTAACAAGAAATTCAAATGGAAAACTTAAAAACGCACCTTTAGCTCGGAGATTAGGCTAGTTCTTAATCTTGACGCTAGCTGTACCTGTTTTGGCTGAGTAGTCCGTTTACGAAACTCTGCTTTTTACTTCTCAACTATACCGATAATCATCGAACTACGAGACTTCGTCACAAAGAACAGTTCCATATCTCTTTTAATTGCTGGGATACATACAAGGTTCCACGACTTTGAGATTATCAATACAACCAGAAGTGTATGAATACGGCATTTGGCTGTTCTACTATCCTTCGTTCGAGATAAAGAAAAGTCTTGAAACGGACTTAGAATTATTTTACAAAGACTATCAAATAACTCAAGGGGAACACTTGTCTGGTCTCCTATGTCTATCTATCTATCTATACAGCCCTTGCTGTCCAATTTTGGACATAGGCCTCCTCTTCCCTCTTCCACGTCTATCTATTGTAGGCAGTTTGTATCCACTTCCGGCCTGCGTGTTTTTTCAAGTCATCTAACCATTTCATTTGTGGCCTTCCTCTTTTTTATTTATAACTATATGGTCTTTAGTGTATAATCAACTTATTCCATCTGTCGTCTTTCTGTCTTATGGTATGTCCAGCGAACTTCCACTTAAGGTTTGCTATCTGCGGTAATACATAGGTCACTTTTGTTTTATTGTCCATATCCAAGTATATCTTTTCTTCTCTGATAGCCTGATGTTCAGCATTTGCCTTTCCATGGCTCTTTGGGTCTTTGCTATTTTTTCCATGTTTTCCTTTGTTAACGTCCAAGTTTGAGAAAACCGTAGGTGAGAACAGGAAGTATACATTGGTTGAAGACTCTTGTTTTTAAATATTGGAAGTATTTTCTATTTTTTATTATATAGGAAAGTTTTCCGAAGGATACCCAAGCCAACGGTATCCTTCTCTTTATTTCTCCGGTCTGATTTTCTTTATTTACTTTAACTAGTTGTCCCAAATATACATATTCTTTTACTTGTTCTATAGTTGTTTGTGCAATTGTAATTATTAATTCCTCTGGTTGGTTGGTCATAATTTTCGTTTTATTATAATTCATTTGTTTCCTATGTATGACCAGTATATCAATTCCATTTGTACGATGGAATTCAATCTGAAAAATATCTGAACTAGGGGCAGATCTTCTAGTACCAGAAAATTCATAAAGCTAAAAGTTCCCGGGCAATGTATTAAAATGGTATATAATTTATATAAAATACATACATCCAAATAAGTTTCCCTATTTTTAAGAAGTGCGATATTCAAAAGATATTGTAATGACGTAAAATCAATTTTATCATAGGGAATATTGATTCTATAAGCAATAGTCCTTAGAAACTTTCTTTGAATTCTTTCCATTCTAGTAACATACACATTACTCTATGGTGTCCATACAATTGATGAATATTCCAGAATGGAACGTACTAAAGAACAGTAAACAATTTTGAAGCAGTAGATGTTGAAAAAATCTTTTAACGATCTGTTAATAAAGCACAGAAGTTTAAGAGCTTTATTACAAATGTATGTCATTTATATGCGTATCAAACCTTAGAGATCCATCAGAATTAACTCCTAAGTTTATTAGGGATATTACATGATTAAGCACGATATTATTTAATGTGTAATTAAAACTTAGAGAAGCATTAACAGCATTTGCTGATATTTACTGAAAGTATGTGCTGACAATAATGCAAAAATCTATTTAATTTTTGTTGAACCAGATCGCAGACTCGAACAGAAGACACAGTTGCCAATAGTATCATTAAAGCAATTCAAAAAGATGTTGAGAGGAGATTCTCTTGAGGTACCCCTAAGGTGATATCCAATGATTTCGAGAGAATAACATTTATGTTAACAATTTGATGTCAATAAAAAAAAACTTGAGATTTAACTTAACAGTGAATCAAATATTCCCAGAGACGACAACTAATCAACATATAAGGATATACTGACTGTGTCAAACTCCATAGAGTAGTCGATGTAAATAGTATTTTGCCCAAGTATTTTGCTGGTGTTGCATAAGGAACTTCGGTATCATTATTTATTCTGACTGGGAAATTTTCTATTTTTTTATTTGTAAAGTTAATGTATGCAGATTTAGTCTAATTTAATTTAATTCGCCATTTTCTAATCCAGTTATGTATAGTAGTCTTTACTGATAGTTGCAACTTATCAGTCTCTTCTTCACTAGTATCTCCTATCGCTAGTATAGCTATATCATACGCAAAGGTGGCAATAGTGTTTTGTTTTAGCTCTGGAATGTCATACGTATACAATAGGTACAGGACCGGACCTAATACACTTCCTTGTAGCATCCCAGCTTTGATCTCCCTGAAATCGGTGTACACTTCTTGTTTTACTCTGAAATATCTATTAGCAATATACGATTCTAAGATTTTTGAATACTTTTTAGGCATGAACTTTCTTAGTTTATAGTTTAAACCATCATGCCAGACTTTATCAAACGCCTACACTACGTCCAAGGTTATTGTAGAGCAGACTTTCTTTTCTTTGTTTTTTTTTTTTACTAAAGACACAGAAGTGTACTTACATTAAAATCTGGTCAGTAAGACCAATTATCAATTTGTTTCTAACTTAAATTACTAATGAAATCTTAAAATTAGGTGTCTACTCACTAGTATCTTTCCTATTATTTCTAATAACTAGCAACTTTCTTTTCTTCTAATGTTTTTCTACGGCATAACAGCCATACTTAGTACGAGAGTTAAAATCGAGCCTATAAGGAGTTCCAGATTAATCCCGCAATGTAAAAGATGCAAGGCTTAGAGACACGTGGAAATACGGTAAACAGGAGCTAAGATGTGTAAAATGTATGGGTAAGCACCTTACTAAAGATTGACAAAAACCACTGAAAAATAAACCAAAATGTGTTCATTTTGGAGAAAACCATCCTGTAAACTACCGCGGATGTTATGTAGCTAAAAAATTACAAACAATAAGAAACCAGAGAACAAACAAAGACCATTTTATACAAGCGCCTCATACGGTTATTAAAAGCATAAAAAATAAATAGGTAGAGGTCAGTTCAAATACAAGTTACAGTGATGTAACAAAAAATGCAAGAAGACGTGCACCTACGCAACAAGAAAAAGAAACTGATATTACATTAAAAATGATATTAGAAAAGTTCATTAAGATTGATGACAAAATAAGTGACGACTAGAGCATAGCGCTAAAGGAACCATTACAAACATCAGAAATGGCTAAGGACCTTCGAATAAAGGGGTGGAACGCAAATGGACTATTACAACATCAAATTCAGTTGCAAGCGGTACTTGACATTAAGAAAATTGGTACTACCGATAGGAACAAAATTCCAGACCTGAAGGATTTCTTTATTTACAAAAATATCTCAGCTAACTATCTGGAGATCAATGACGGCTGGAACATGAACTGATTACTCACCATGAATTTTAACTATGAGTGATATAGTGATTAAAAAAGAGTTCAATCCAATATTGACTAATAAAAAAACTGACTGGGAGAGCTTCAAAATAAATCTTGCACACAAAATTAATCTTCCTGTGCCATTGAGAAACACGAGGCAACTTGATGCCGAATTAGAAGTTTTTATAAAAAATATCCAACAGGTAGCTTGGAAAAATACTCCCACAATAACTTCTAGAACAAAAGGGAACAACTATTTAAAAGAAATGAGAGAACTCATAGTAGAAAAAAGAAAGTTAAGAAAAAAAATGGCAGCTACAGAGCTTCACGAGGCAAAACTAGTCCAAATAATGCTAAACAAAAACTAAAAAGAGTGATACAGAATATAAAAAAATCAACAATTGATTCCTTTTTAATTAATTTAACAGCTGACCAGAACACAGAATATTCGTTATGGAAGGAAACAAAAAGAATGAAGAGACCAATTATTCATTCTCCTCCTATTAAGTTGGAAAACGGCAACTGGGCTAGAAGTAACGAATAGAAAGTAGAACGATTTGCAGATCATTTAGAAAGCACGTTCAAATCCAACGACAATGATGGTGAAGAACTGAGACAGGAAGAATCATTAAAAACCAAAAAAAAAATATAACGTTGACATAATTTAAAGAAGTATCATCAAAGATAAAAGAGAATATAAATCCTAAGAAAGCTCCAAGATATGATTTTATAACAGAAGAACTTTAAAAAAATTTACCAATAGAAGCCATATTTAAGTTAACGCACCTAATAAATACTGCTTTTATATTGAGTTATGTTCCCAGACTCTACAAAGTCATTATGATCGCCAAACTAGGTAAACCTCCTAATGAACTGATATTCTATCGGCCAATATTACTTCTACCGGTGATGTCAAAACTATTTGAAAAACTTCTATTGAGAACCAATAATAAAGAAGAATAGAGAAGATTAAAACCAATAATAGAAAGAAAAAATCTTATACGTTTCATAAATAAACATTTCGCTATAGATCAACTTCACAGAATAACGAATATAATTTAAAAAACATTAGAAGAAAAGAAAGTCTGCTCTATAATAACCGTAGACTTAGCGTAGGCGTTTGATAAAGTCTGGCATGATGGTTTAAACTATAAACTAAGAACGTTCATGCCTAAAAAGTATTCAGAAATCTTAGAAATTGCGAATAGATATTTCAGAGTAAAACAAGAAGTGTACACCGATTTCAAGGAGATCAAAGCTGGGGTGCTACAAGGGAGTAGATTAGGTCCGGTCCTGTACCTATTGTATACGTGTGACATTCCAGAGCTAAAACAAAACACTATTGCCACCTTTTCGTATGATATAACCATACTAGCGATAGGAGATACTAGTGAAGAAGTGACTGATAAGTTGCAACTATCAGTAAATACTATACATACCTGGATCAGAAAATGGTGAATAAGATTAATGAGACTAAATCTGCATACATTAACTTTACAAATAAAAAAATAGAAAATTTCCCAGTTAGAATAAATAGTGATACCCAAGTTCGTTATGCAACATCAGTAAAATACTTGGGCAAAATACTATTTACATCGACCACTCTAAGGAGTTTGACACAGTCAGTAAAAATTATATGTTGATAAGTTGTCGTCTCTGAGAATATTTGATTCACTGTTAAGTTAAATCTCAAGTTTTTTATCAAATTGACATCAAATTGTTAACATAAATGTTCTCTCGAAATCATTGGATGTCACCTTAGGGGTACCTCAAGAGAATCACCTCATAACATCTTTTTGAACTGCTTTAATGATAATATTGGCAACTGTGTCTTCTGTTCGAGACTGCGATCTGGTTCAACAAAAATTAAATAGATTTTTGCATTGGTGTCAGCACAAACTTTCAGAAAATATCAGCAAATGCTGTTGATATTCCTCTAAGTTTTAATTACACATTAAATAATATCGTGCTTAATCATGTAATATCCCTAAAAAACTTAGCGAGTTAGTCGTGATGGATCTCTAATGTTTGATACGCATATAAATGACATACATTTGTAATAGAGCTCTTAAACTTCTGGGCTTTATTAACAGATCGTTAAAAGATTTTTTCAACATCTACTGCTTCAAAATTCTTTATTGTTCTTTAGTACGATCTATTCTGGAATATTCATCAATTGTGTAAACACCATATGTGATATGTAGACTTCGGCAAATATGCATATTGCATATTTTGCATATTGTGCATATTTTATGCAAATATTTCATATTTTGGCATATTTCTATAAAAGTTTGCATAAAGTGCATAAAAGTTCAGATTTTTATTCTGTATTTGAAAATTTTTAAACATACCAATTTATTTCAATTCTTGTATAAAATTTTGTAGTCATTTTAATCAAGAAATGATCTAAGTACGTAATCTCTACAGGTACAAAACATTTACAATTTCAAAGAAGATCAATTTAAGTAGCCCTCAACATTCTTAGAAAGTCTCGGTCACTGAGGCATTCAGTTACTGGATAATCGCTAAGGGTTCGCTCATTTGCATTTTATGATCTAATCCCCAAATCTATCTACAATTTATTGTATCTTAACAGCAGGTAAACGGCTAATAGTTTTGTTCCTAATTTAGGAATTTTCCAAAATCTCCCAGTTTATTGAATTAGGTACCTAAACATTTCTAATTTGATGCTCAGATTTGTAAATCATTTTTTTTTTATATTCAAAGCGTAAACACTCGTTGTGCGTAACAAAAAGGAAGATTGTGATTTTATAATGCCTAAAACAACCAGTGCTTCAACTTGGATTAAACCTTATAAAGAGCTGTCAATGGATATGGGAAAAATCTACTGTTCAGTCTGTGGCAAAATTGTAAGTATCTAATATTTTCTATTAAATATCTAATATTTCATACATACAGGGTGTTTCCAAATGACACTTACAACGTTTGACTGTAGATACTTCTCGAAAAATTGAACAAAACGATATAGTTAATGAGGGGTCAAACTTATTTACTTTTCGAGATACAGGGTGTTAAAATTAAAAAAAATTAAATTCTTTTAGTTAATAACAACAATAACTTTAAAACCAATAAACGTATTTACTTGAAATTTAGTACTCGTAGGTTGTTTTTAAATGAAAAATAGCTTCCTTTAGTGAGAAAAAATTGTCCATGGTACAATACAATGGTGTGTATTTAGAAAAATTTTTCACCTTTACTTTTTTTTATGAAGTCAGCTATTCTAAAACACAATTATTTTTATTGTAATTGAATTAACAAAAAAAAAAACTTTTGTTGAATTTTAAAATAAGTTATATGATGTACTAATGGTTAGTAACAAAAACTAATTTGTGGATTAATACTGCATTTAAAACACTTAGCGAGTGTTTTTTTTTCCAAACCAGTTATTTGATTAACCAAAAACACCTTGTATATTTTTATATTTTAAAGGTTGGGTTAAAATTAAGGTTTTTATTATTATTTATAGATAGCATGTGAGAAGAAATTTCAGATAGACCAACATGTGAGAACTGCTTCACACATTGCAAAAAAAGGAAAAATAGGAGGAAAATATCAAACTTCAATGGCTAAATGTTTCCAATCTACTTCAAAAAAATTAGATGAGCAAGAAACTTTTAATGAAGACTTGTGTCGCGCATTAGTGTATGCAAACATACCGCTTTCAAAATTAGCAAATGTAAATTTTAGTTCGTTTCTAAAAAAATATTGCAAACTTAATGTTCCAAGTGATCGGTCTCTAAGAAGAAATAATGTGAACGGGCTATACTCGTCGGTGTTAATTAATATTAAGGAAGAAATTGCAGATAATTATTTTTACATATCTGTAGACGAAACCACTGATTCCTCAGGAAAGTATATTGCTCATTTATTGATTGGTGTTCTTAAAGAAGATACCTTACCAAAATCTCATCTTATTTCATGCCAGCAACTTGAGAAAACAAATGCTTTAACAATTTCGCGTTTTATACAAGAAACATTAGCAACTTTTTTTCTTCCGACAACTATTCCTTCTAATAAATTACTGCTTATTTTATCGGATGCTGCTCCTTATATGGTGAAAGCAGGACAAAATTTAAAAATATTTTTCCCAGATTTAATACATGTTACTTGTGTAGCGCATGGATTAAACAGAGTTGCAGAGGAAATACGAAAAAAGTTTCCTCTTGTAAATACCATGATATCCAGTGTCAAAAAAGTATTTCTTAAATCTCCTATAAGAATTCAACTTTATAAAGAAATGCTACCTAACATTCCTCTTCCACCACAACCTATTTTAACGCTATGGGGAACATGGTTAGAAGCAGCTAATTTTTATGCAGATCATTTTGTTAAAATAAAGAACATAATTGATACGTTAACAGATGAAAGTTCCCAATCTCTTTTGGATTCTAAACAAACTTTTCAGAGTAATTTGCTTCAACAAGAACTTTCATTTATAAAATCAAATTTTAGTTTTGTTCAAAAAACAATTACTCAGAATCACCAAAACTGTCATTGTTCGAAAGTACAGCATTAATAAAAGAATTTGCGTCATGTTGTCGGAACGTTAGAGGTAATATTGGAAAAGATATTTTAAAAAAATTTGAAGCTACTATGGAAAAAAATAAAGGTTACCATATTCTTTCTGAAGTAGTCAGTGTTCTAGCTGGAAATATTTCGGAAACAATTAATTTAGAACCAAATGTTTTGGTTAGTTTGAAAAATGCTCCCGTTACATCAGTTGATGTTGAACGAAGTTTTTCCATATATAAATATATGTACTCAGACAGAAGCCACAAGTTTTTGTTAGAAAATTTTGAACACCACTTGGTCATTTATTGTTACCATAATTCTAAATAAGTTTATTCATACTTAAAAATGATGTAGTTACTTAAAATAAATGTAAATCTTAATGAATGGTAGGAAATATTTAGTTATGTACACTTTTTTTTTAAATAAAATTGTTACTATTTTACGATTTTTTTATTTATTTGTATGCATATTTTGTAAAATATTTGCATATTTTCAGGTAAACACGTGCATATTTATGCGCATATTTTCTACATTTTTATTTGCATATTTGCCGAAGTCTAGTGATGTGTATGTTACTAGAATGGAAAGAATTCAAAGAAAGTTTCTAAGGACTATTGCTTATAGAATCAATATTCCCTATGATAAAATTGATTTTACATCATTACGATATCTTTTGAATATCGAACTTCTTAAAAATAGGGAAACTTATTTTGATGCATGTATTTTATATAAATTATATACCATTTTAATACATTGCCCGTGAACTTTTAGCTCTATGAATTTTCTCGTACTACAAGATCTGCCCCTAGTTCAGATATTTTTCAGATTGAATTCCGTCGTACAAATGGAATTGATATACTGGTTATACATAGGAGACAAATAAATTATAATAAAATGAAAATTATGACCAACCAATCAGAAGAATTAATAATTACAATTGCACAAACAAATATAGAACAAGTAAAAGAATGTGTATATTTGGGACAACTAGTTAAACTAAATAAAGAAAATCAGACCGGAGAAATAAAGAGAAGGATACGGTTGGCTTGGGTATCCTTCGAAAAACTTTCCTATATAATATAAAATAGAAAATACCCCCAATATTTAAAAACAGGAGTCTTCAACCAATGTATACTTCCTGTTCTCACCTACGGTTCTCAAACTTGGACGTTTACAAAGAAAAACATGGAAAAAACAGCAAAGACCCAAAGAGCCATGGAAAGGCAAATGCTGAACATCAGGCTATCAGACAAGAAAAGAAATACTTGGATCCGCAATAAAACAAAAGTGACCGATGTATTAACGCAGATAGCAAAACTTGACTGGTCGTACATAGGAGACCAGACTAGCGTGCCATATTCTAGTTGAGAGCGTACAAGAGAACAATACACAACTTTCGTTACATCAATTGGGAACTCACTACAGTTTCTTAATGTAAATCCAAGAAGTTCGAAACCTATCAATGTAATCTGTGGAATATGGTTATTGAAATTAATGCTTTTATTAAAAGTGATGCCCAGGTTTCTAACTTGATTTTAATATCTTTAGTTAACATTATCGATACGATAGTATGAGTCGTATTGTTTATTCCTCCTAAAAAAGCTGATAGAAAAACATTTATCGATATTTAATGTAAGATTATTCTGTATACTCCAGTCCCATAACCTGGTAATATCCTTTTGCAATATATGTAAGTCAGCTATAGATTTTATACTTCTATATAACTTTAAATCATCTGAAAAAGTGAAACGAATGATTCAAGATCACCAGAAATATCATTTATAAAGAGATTAAATAGTAATAGTGAACAGTGGCCTCCTTGGGGGACACCTGATAAAACCTCATTTGATTCAGATAGGTAATTAAATAGTTTCACCCTTTGTTGTCGATCCTTTAAAAAACTTGATATCGGTTATATGGCCTCCTTAGTAAATCCTAAATTGTAGAGTTTTGCAAGCAAAATGTCGAAATATAATTTTTTTTAGCTGAACACTTAATCAATTAAAATCTAAACTGCGTCTATAGTCTCTATTCATAATGCACACTACGCCTATAACATTTTGTGACTTATATATGATTCGCTCAAAAGCACAATGGCCTAAGTGTAAAATTGATGTTTTATGATATCAGCAACTAAAGAATTAAGCTAAAGACAAAACCAGTTTTTTGTATTAACCAGTATTATTCTATTCACTTACACAAACATTCCTGGAACCTTATACAATATATGAGTCGAATTAGCAAAAAACTTTTCAAAAACAAAGACAAAATACATCTTTGCTTATACCAAAAAAAAGTCAGTTGGGCAACTATGTCAAATATGAAGCTTGTACAAAAAAACATAAAACTTTCACTTGGGTCACCTATTCATCTATTTCCGATCCAATATCATTATCTACTGCCTCCACTTTTGTCTTTAAGTTTTTTGTAGAATTCATGATAGACCTGCGGAATGTAATGAAGAAGACTCTGAAGGTCTTTAGATTTTAGTTGTTCTATGGGTCTTCCAGCAGGATAGGGGATGTCTAAGTAGAAGTCTTCTCTTTTTATCTGAAAGAAATCTGTTTTTTCTTTTTAAGACGTCAATACAATCAAATAATATAATAATAATAGCAAGTTGAAGTATTATTTGAATCATGTACATCTGTATCTTAAACTGAACTAGAACATGATGCTGTATTTGACGCAAAAGTATTTGTAACAATTGGATTATTACCTAGGTCAAAATGTGTTGGTTTTATATTAATGTATATAGGTGTACTTTCCCCTATAGATCTGATTTAATCTATATGCCTCTTCCATATTCTTGTATCGTCTAACTGTATAAGCCTTAACTTGGCAAAAGGTTAATTTTGAATCTAAAAATCTGAAAATTGGTATGTTTCCTGTTTGGGCATCATACAAATATTCTATAGCAGCAAAAAAAATATATGACATCTATATTTCAAAAATTTGGATTGTATACCAGAGTATACATCGCCAAATAGACCGAAAAATAGGTCTGTATAGCATATCATACATTGCTAAATTATGATGGACAAGGAATATGAATAAGAACTATCAAAATTTAATCAAAAATATTTATTTATTAATGTGAACATCCATAAAACAATTCCTGTTCGGCACTAAACATAGTCTAATATTACACTTGTTACAAAATATGGCAGTTTGTCCCTTCTTGCAATTTCCGCACCTGCCCATTGCACCGTATACTGGAAAATTATCCAGATGATCTAATCTGATATCATCTTGGGGTCTATGCTTTACCGGGTTTTTAATTTTTTTTAAGGTAGTAGGAGGTGCTCATTGCTCGGACGTCCTCTTTTTATTTTGTCAGCCTGCAGTAGACTTTTGGCAAGTTTAATTGTAAATTGTTTCAAAGGAATGACTGTTTTTTTTTATCTTCTTGTAGAATGCTTGCATCACGTTTATATAGTAGCCAAGCATTATTAATGGATAAATCTATAATTTGAGAAAAAATTCCCATATACCATCTATGTGTTTTGAAGCGTATTCTACATACAGCAATCAACATGTCTGCCAAATCTACACCACCCATATGACTGTTATAGTGTTTTATTAACTGTGGGCATGGAATATGGATTTTCCTGTTATTCATTTTGGAGAATCTCTGTATGGTTGCCATTGGAATGGAGGCTACATATGAACGATATCGGGCTACGGACTTGTTATCGTACCACTTTACAACGACAATGCGACTATCATTGTCTACTTTTTACTACTAACTCCGTAGTCTGTCTTTCCTAATAGTTCCCAAAGAAAGTATTCCAAATTCACTTCGAAGATAGTCTTTCCTAACAGTTACCAAAGAAAGTATTCCAAATTCACTTTGAAAATAGGTAATAAGTTCTAAACTTGTAAAATAATTATCGAAATAAACCGTCGATAAAGATTTATTTTGGATTGTTGAACATAGTGCTAAAACACATGTTATTTTCCTCATCCGTAAAATGATGGTTTCTAAATGTATCGTTTCCTCCATAGGGAAAGAAAGAAAGTTTCTTCGTACACGATCTAAAATAGGCCTTATTTTGAAATATCTGTCATTATTTAACTCCTCATTGTTGACAAAATGTAGGCTGCGTCGTATTTCTTGATACCTTTTAGTGTCATTACATTACATACTATAAGTTCATATCGCGTCTCTTGAGACCAATAGTCCGTGTACGCCGGTATGTCAACAATCCCCATTAAAATTTCGATAGCTAAGAAATCGTGCATCTCATCTATACTTGTGTCTACACATTTGTAAAATATTTGTGTCGAATACAAGTTAGTCTGTTCTACGATTAATTCAACAATATGTGGACTAAAAAAGGTTATAAAATATTGTAAAGATGTTTTTATATTTTGGGGTTTTGTAAAATCATTTCTTTTTTCTGTTGTTACCTCATATTCAAAAGCATCAGTCCTTCAGTTGAATGAAGGGTCGTCTTTTTTCTCCTTCCGTTTTATTGAAGAACTGGCTTGTTTTTGGACTACTGGAGAAAATTGTGGTACTACTGAGGGAGTAACTGCTGCTAGTCTTCCTTTACTGACTGAAACAAGTAATATTTCTACAGATTCTTCTATATCTTCCTCAGAAGTTATATTTTCTTCAACAGCATCTGTGTCTTCTGTGAATTCTTTCAAAAAATTACGAGATAATACCTCTTGTTCGTCATCACTTCTACTCTCTGGGTCGCTTTCAGCACCAACTGGAGGAAAAAGAGCCATTATTCTATCAATTCTCCTTTTTTTAGTCTGAAAAAAAAATTAATGTCAAATAAGCCATATCGTGCGGTGTATACTATACAATACATAAAGTTTTGAATCGATTTGCTGAAAAAATATTTACATTACACCAAAAATTTGTTTATACATAACCAGTATAATGTTTCAAAAATAAGTTCCCAAAAAATTAGCACTGTACAATGAAAAACAATAAACTAATATAAACACTTACCACTTGTTGTTTGGAACAACACGCGTGCTCAGCCATCTTGTTGAGACTGTATCCATACCATCAGAACTAAATGCGCGAAATTAAGAATTTTCGGGCTGATTTCCACTCCGCTACTTACGGTAGTGTATACTTAACTATACAGTTTCAAAAACTGGGTTTTAGATACTATTGATTGTCAAATAAAAAATTTGAAATATTATGTATATTATAACATACGTTGCCAAGTTAAGGGATAAGGTAGTGTAATTTCCCTAGTTTACGTTTGACTCTAATATTGTGTTTTGCAAATCTGCTAATAACTAATTCTAGTCTTTGATAATGTAACTCATCGTCGAGTGCTGTAATTTTTACGTCATCTAGGAAAACTGTCACTCCTGGGATATCTTTTAAAATGTTTTCAATTTCCCTCTGCCGTGTTGCAGGCGCACTGAAAATCCCATATATTAATCTTGTTCTTCTATACAATCCTCTGGGTGTACTAAGTGTTAAGTATTTCCTATCTTCTGAGCGTACTTCCATTTGTAGGTATGCTTGTTGTAACTAAAGCTTTGAAAACTTATCTCCACTTGCCATGGTAGAAAATAGAGCTTCAATTGTAGGCAATGGGTATTCGTCTACCACTAAATGTTTATTAAGTGTACTTTTAAAATCTCCACAAATCCGTACTTGACCATTACTTTTAATAACTGGTACTATAGGTGTAGCATATTCAGAACTATTAACTTTTTCTAAAATACCTTCCTTTTCTAGTTTCGTAAGTTCTTGTTCCACTTTTGGTAATAACCTATGTGGTATTTTCCTAGCTTTTATAAAGAAAGGTAAAGTGTTTGGTTTAACTTTTAATGTAGCTTGTAAACTTTGAATTTTTCCCATACTTTCATGGAAAACTAATGAATATTTTGTAAGTAAACTTGTAAGTTTGTTATTTGTAATTTCAGATACTTCTGAAATGTTATCGAACATTTTATCTAACTGACGTATCTATTCACGACCCGTTAATGGTGGTCTATCTGAGTTTACTATGTATTTTTTTTTATTTATTTAATAAAACTTTAACAGAAGTCTTATGATTATTGCTGTCTGATCATTCACTCTGATCAATAATCAAGTTAGTTCTATATACAAAAATTACGAAAAATTTATCTAAGGTTACATTCAGCAATATTCCTTAGGCTCTAATACATTATAGTACTACTAGCTAACGTGTATACTTTGCTCTGATTTTTGACTTTAACTCACTTATAGCACTAACTCAAACGGTTTCGTTCTCTTAAGTCTTCTTATCTGGTTGGCGTTGTCTAGGAGTTTGATGGCCTCGACATTCACGTGGTTGGAGAGCCTTTGTTCATGACTCTCTGCAAACTTACTTATTGTCTGGATAACCGTATCCATCTGGAGGTCTCGATGAAGATCACAGTTTCTGAAGTACGATGGAGCGTTAACGACGTTCCTTATGCCTGGTTGCACCAACAGATCTTAAGCTCCAGCTTAGTCCAGCTCCGCTTATAGCTAGGGTCGTGTTAACTCTCACTTACGTAGCACCATATTTTAGATTTTTATCTAAGCACGTCTTAACTGAGACGAAATTTAAGATACAATTCAAGTGGCAATCATGTAACTTGTCAATTATTGAGTGACGAAAAGAGTCTTAAGATTTTTTTTTATGTTCATGTGGTAATTTAAATAAGTATATTTTTTTAATGCGTATATTAACAACAAAAAGTCATAAATATACATTACAGTAAATGACCATTTACTTTTCTTGTACCTTTTTCTGAAAAAAATAACTGTCTATCTCAATCAATCATTTTTATAATCTACATTATATGGGTTTTTCTATACTATATGGCTATGGATTATGGTAGTTGTTGACATTTTCTTGCAAAAATGCAACAAACATTAAACACTAGCAAAGCTGTAATTTACTTAAATGTGTACCTAATCAGTTTTTCTTGTCATCAGACGGTACATAGTTGTTGTTTTCTGAATTTAAATATTGATTATATCTTAAGTAGTAACTCTCCTTGTTCTATTTATTTTAGAGTGTTTAATAGATACACGTGAACACAAAAAAATGTGTATCTGTATTCCACAACACAACTGTCAATTTTTTGGGGTTAGATTGCTCATCTTAAACTCAGACAGCAGCTTAAGCTGAGAATAACGGGGACTTGAGATTAGGATCGGTTCAAGCAGAAAATTGACTCAATGGTGCAACGCGTATGTTTGGTAAGCTGAGCTTAAGGCACGTCTTAAGCTTAAGATATGCTGGTGCAGCCAGGCATTAATAATTTATTCTGATATCGTCGTATAATTTGAATTTTACTTTCTTTTGTACATCCCAGAGCTGTATCCCATATGTCCACATCGGTTTAAGGACTTGCTTATACAATAACAATAATTTGTTATAAGTAGACAGAGTGGATTTTTTCCCATCAACCAGTACATCTTTCTGAACTTAATTTCTAATTCCTCTTTTTTTTCTTAATATGTGCTTTCCAACGTAGCTTGGAATCTAATGTCATACCCAAATATTGTGCAGTATTTGCATAAGGTATTTCTTTTCTATTTATACTAACTGGGATATGTTTTTCTCTTTTGTTAGTAAAATTGACATGAACAGATTTTGTTTCATGCAGTTTGATATGCCATCGCCTGGTCCAGATATTAATTTGTTTAACAGAGTTCTGTAGTATGGTTGCTGCATCCTTGTGGTTTTGTCCGACTGCTAAAATGCATTCTCACACTTCCTTGTGGAACTGCAGCTTAAACTCCTCTCAATTCTGAGTATGCTTCCTCATATTTAAGTCGTAAGTATCTGTCAGATATATATGATTCTAGTAGTTCAGAATATTGTTTTGGTAAGTAGCATCTCATTTTATGATATAATTCGTCATGCCACACTATCATTTGATAGTTCACTTAGGTAGATGCTAATCGATTAGTTTTTAATTTTTGGAATTTCCCTTTTTAATTTTTGTGTGGCATTATTTAATCTAGTTTTATCAACTGGGGCTCTAGACTGATGCTACTTGCTTCTAGTTTTTACTTTTTGGTTATCATTTCTCTGATTTCTTTCGGGTAGTTATTTCCTTTTATTCTTTCGACACTGTTCGTGCTGTTGTTACAAGTAGCTTGTTGTACATTTTTGTTGAGTAATTCTACTTCTGCCTCTAGTTGATCAACAGTTCTTAATGGAACTGAGAGGTTAATCTTCTCTTCAAGGTCTATCTGGAAACTTTTCCAGTCAATATTTTTGTTAACAAGTCTAGGGGGGCTTTCTTATTTGATAACAGTGTCACTGAGTGTGAGAATAATTGGAGAGTGGTCCGAGTTCATATCCAATGCCTCTTCTATCTCTATGTAATTTGTTAAAATATTTCTGACTACAAAGAAGTCGATAAAGTCTGAGATTTTATTTGTGTCAGTAGGCCAGTATGTTGGCTTTCCCGTTGATAATGCGTCGCATTTTATATATTTCATTGCATTTAAAAATTCTTTCCCTTTGGTGGTAATCAGTCGTGACCCCCAATGCGTATGTTTTGCATTGAAGTCTCCTCCAAGGATAAATCTATGTCCTTGACTGATCAAGAAATCTACATATTGATTTTTCTTAATGACATATCTTGACGGACTGTAAACCGCTGTGACGATTACCTCATAGTTTTTACATTTAATTTTTACTGATGTGGCATGAAATTCTTTAGTTCTGTATCCCATTTCCTGATAGTGCATAATATTTTCTTTGAATATTACTGCACTACCTCCTTTGGCTGCATTATCAGGGTGAGTAGTATGATAAGTTTTATAACCCCCAAATCTAATATATGACTCAGTCGTAAAATGAGTTTCAGAAATAAGGCATATGTCTATTTTTTTCTATATCTAGTATCGCTTGTAGTCCTTGCTGATGTTTCAAGATGCCATTTGTATTCCATTCTACTATTCGTAAACTACCCGCCATTACCAAGTCTTTTAGGTATAGTTCCTTTGGTACTATATTCTATTCTGGTTATACGCTCGTCCAGGTTAGTTAATCTCTCTAATATTTTCTGTAGTGTTTGTTTTATTTTCAGATCTTTTGACTACTATAGTTTTCTTCGTTACTTTTATCAGCTGCTACCATGCTATAAGTTCTTGTTTTGTTTTCTTCTTGTTTTGGATTTTCTACAGGTTATGTTTATCTTTTATTTTTTGTATTTCTTTTGCCACGATACATCCTCTATAGTTAGCCGGATGCCCTTCTCCACAGTGGACACATTTTCTCCACAGTTTCTCACATTTGGCTATTAGGTGTTTTCCTGTGCAGCGGACACATCTTGGTTCTTTCGCACAGTAACCTTGTGTGTGTTCATATGCCTGACATCTCTTACATTGAGATACCAATTTTGATTTTCTTAGCAGAAGTATTGGTACTTTTACGCTCATGATATCTGAGATCTCATAGATTCTATTTATATTTTCGTCATTGCTGAATACCAACATAAACATATTTAGAGGTTGCTTTGTTTTGTATTTTAATTTCGGTATGACATTTATTATCTTGAATCCTTTATTACTTAAATTATTCATGATCGAATCTTTACTGGCTGAATGATGTAACTTATTGACCATAACTTTAATGGGTCGGCTTTGCTTATTTTTATACGTGTGCCATGGATAATTTACTTCGCTCAACTTTTTCGTTAATTTTCTAAAGTCTTCTTCACTTCTTCTTAAAGTGCCTATCCGTTCCGGACGTTGGCGATCATCACGGCTATCTTCACTTTGCTTATTGCAGCGCGAAACAGTTCAGTGGTAGTCGTGTTATACCACTTTCGCAAATTTTGAAGCCAGGAAATGCGTCTTCTTCCCGGTCCTCTCTTACCATTTACTTTCCCTTAGAGAATCAGCTGGAGAAGGCCGTAACGTTCTTGATTTCTCATTACATGACCTAGATATTCCAACTTTTTAGTTTTGACGGTCATGAGAATTTCACATTCTTTCCCCATTCTACGCAGGACCTCCACATTAGTAACTCTGTCAACCCAGGATATACGTAAGATGCGCCTATAACACCACATTTCAAAAGCTTCGAGCCGATTTATAGATGCAACAGTCAGTGTCCATGCTTCCATTCCGTAGAGCAGAACTGTGAATATGTAGCAGTTCAATCTTCTTCTTCTTCTTCACTATCGACATTAATTTTAGCGCTCTTGTGTTCAAGTACTTTTATTTGGAATTTAGTAGTATGTAGTCTGACTAATTTATGTAATTGGCTAAATTCGGCAATACTCTCCACAATTATTGCAGGTGAGATTTGTGTTTTTCTAGTTTTTTCTTCTCTTTGTTGGACAGATGACTCTTTTTGTGGTAGGGTCAATGATGTATCCATTTTACGTTTTTTAAAGTTTTTGACACGTATCCACTTTGTCTCCTCAGCTAATTCCTCGTCTGTATGAAATTTCTCATTCTTAGGTTCTTTCTCTTTGGACAAGCTTTTCTCTAGATCTGCAAATTTTAATTGCAAGCTTTCATTTAATTTTTGTATATTATCTAACTGGAGTTGGAGCTGATTTACTCTATCCGTAGCGTAAATATTCTCCATTTCCGTCTGTTTCCATGCCGTGTACAGCATCTGGTCATTCTGGGAACTTGCATAATTTTCCTGAAAGAGGGTACTATTTTGTTGTATTAACAGTACCTCGTTAGGTGTTTGCAGGCCCGCATTTTGTTGGATCATTTTAGCGAGAACCAATAATCATAGCAGTCCCTAGGTGCCCTTTATTATTTCTAACCAAGCGCACGGACTATAAACAATTTAAAAGTAATTTGGATTTATATTACCAGTTTTTGTCACTATTCTATTTTCGACTTAATTATCAAATGGTAATTATTAGCAGACACGAAAACACACAACCGTTATGATTCGAGATTTAATGAATACTACTATGTAAATGTTTAAAAATTTTGTATCACCCTTGTACGTAACATTGACATGTGTAAAACCCATCACATGTAATGACTTATTGCAATATGTAACTAACTTTAAATCGGTATTTTGTAATTTTAAATTGGAAAAATATGTTTTGAAATCATTGAAATTTAATAATGTAACAGCCGCACCTGAATCTATTTCAAAGGATAGGCTTAACTTGTCTTCAACTGAAATTGTAAATTTTTTCCTGTAGTGTGAATGAGCCGAATGAATGTTGAAAATTTCTTCCACTTGATCTACCTGATTCGAACTTTTACTTTTCATGCATACTTTGCTCAGGTGACCTTCTCGTTTACATTTGCTACAGACTTTTATTACATTTGTTTGCATTATGTTGTAAAGATCCGCATCTAAAACAAAATATATTTTTAGTTTGGTTATGATGAATATCATTATTTCTTTTCACATTTGTAGGTTGTATGTGTCCTTGTTTATTCTTGACACTAGAAACTTTATTTATATTAGCTCTTGTATTTGACTTCTGTAATCGAGCTGCATCTCGGTTTGATGTCTCCATGCTGACGGCAACTTCTAATGCTTTCTCCATTGTAAGGAGAATTCTTGTATTCTAGGAGTCTGTTTTGAATATTTTGGTTTCGAAGACCAAATACGAATTGATTTCTCAGGACTTTGTTTAAATAATCACCAAATTTGCCAGTTGCAGGTAATCTGTGTAAAGCTATAATATATTCATTGGCACTTTCCCCTTCATGTTGTTTTCTTTGTGACAATCTGAAATTTTCCACTATTTTCAACGGTTCAGGGTTGTAATACAGTTTCATTGTATTTACCAGTTCATCATATGATTTCTCGTCTAGTATTTCTGGCAAAATCTTATCACAAAGAATATCATATGTATCTGGACCCATGTAGTGTAAAAGGTATGCGGCTTTCTTGTCTTCTGGTACTGCAAAGACATTGAATGCACTCTGAAGGCGTTGTAACCACCGGTCAAAATTCTTGGGTGTACCGTAAGTTTTAATGCTAAATACGGTGTGAACTGAATGGATTGTAGTCTTAGTCATCTTTGAAATGTATATGTAATTGTAAATTAACCAGGATTTCAATTATGTATGTGATTATTTGTAAATTTTCACTGTGGGTCACTACGCTGCAGTTAGGTTACGTAAGTATACTGGCCTTAATATTTATATTTCGTTGTAGATTCGACCGTCCTCGTTGCCAAGCTGTTGTATATGTACGTGTAATGTAATGAAAATGGTGTTAAATGTATTTTATGTTCCTTTATTTCACTAATTAAAAACATATGTGTGTGGTAACCTACATAACGTAACTCTGTAATTAATGAAGTGAGTAACGTCCCATGACATCTGTCTATTGAGAAATTATAAAGTTCAGGAACAAAAATGGAGATTTGATGAACAAAATGAAACACGTGTTTACTCTATGACTGTAATTTTGCTACTACACTAAAAAAGGAAAGTGATACATTATTCAACTAGTAAAGTAGCCAATAGATGACACTGCTAGAAAATATTTAAATTTATTTATCTATATCCAATACTCCCACTAGATAAACAAATTTAAAAAATATCATTTAACAAATATTTCTGACACTACATTAACTAAACCAATCTCTTTCAAAAACTTGTTGTGTTTTACAGGACTCAAGCTTTTTGTCAAGAGATCAGCTGGCATGTTAGCTGTGTTTAAATACTCCAGCTTTATCAAACCTTTGTTTACAGCTTCTTTGACAAAATGATATCGGATATCAATGTGTTTTGTTCTTCTATTCAATACAGGATTTATTGCTAGTTTCTGAGCTCCCATATTATCATTATATAGTATAACAATTTCATCAATACCCAACATTTCATACAACAAATTCTTTAAAAAAATAGCCTCTTTAGCAGCTTCCGATACTGCTATATATTCAGCTTCCGTGCTTGACAGAGAAACACTATTCTGTTTTCTGCTTTCCCAGACAATAGGTCCACCAGAAAACTGAAAATAGAAACCAGTATAAGATTTTCTGTCATGAGAATTACTCCCCCAACTCGCATCTACATAACCTTTTAAATAATTATCATTTTTTGAAAAACTTAATCCATACTCTTTTGTAGCCTTTAAGTATTTTAATATTCGTTTCACATGCTTCCAATGCGTTTCTGAATGATAATTATTAAATTGACTGAGATAACTTACAGAATATGAAATGTCTGGTCTTGTCAAAACTGACAGATACATAAGACCACCTATTAAATTCTGATAAGGCACTTGAGGAGATGCATTATCTTCTCTATTCAAACTTAAACTAATCTCCATTGGGGTAGCAACTTCTTTTGAATCCTCCATATTGAACCTTTTTAACAATTGTTCAATATAGGATTTTTGATCTAGAGTTATAACACCATTCTCTTTATTACGAGTTACTCTCATACCTAAACAATTCTTAATTTCTCCTAAATCTTTAATTTTGTAACATTCATTTAATTTCAATTTTAAATTATCTGATTCATCTGAATCGTTGGAAAAAATAAAAAAATCATCAACATAAACAGAGATAATGGTTTTTAGACTATTTTTCATCTTTGTGTACAGACATGGCTCATAATCAGATTTCTTATAACCTAGATTAATTAAGAAGTTATCGATTTTTTCATACCAAGACCTAGCTGACTGTTTTAAACCGTATATGGCTTTCTTAAGCGTTAAAATTTTGTTATTTTCGACTTCTAAACCTTCAGGTATAGTTATGAAAACATTTTCCTTTAGATCACCATTTAGAAAAGCCGTAGCTACATCAAGATGAAAAATATCCAAATTCAAATTTGCTGACAAGGCAAATAAAAGTCTTAATGTAGAATGCCTTATGACAGGAGAAAATGTTTCATTATAATCAACTCCAAACTTTTGAGTGTAACCCTTTGCTACCAGTCTTGCACGATATTTCACTTTACCTAAGTTGTCAACCTTTCGTTTGTATACCCACTTACACTTCACTACACAACCATCTTCGGGAACATCAACCACTTCCCATGCTGCGTTATCCTGGAAAGACTGCAGTTCTTCTGTCATAGCCGCTAACCATAGATTACTATCTGGTCTTGACATGGCATCCTCGACACTAACTGGATCACAGTCACTATCCGAACACAAATATCTCACAAAATCATCAAACCTTTTTGGCTTAGGTATTCTGGTTGATCTCTTGATTTCATCTGGTAAGTTTGGCAAGTTACATAAGTAATCAGGATCGTTGTCTTCAGCAATTTCATCAACCGATGTGTCCTTTTCATTATGATGATTTTGTTCCTGACATGATTCATGATTATCTCCCACTGAACCTGATAATCCTGACAACTCTTCATCAACTGTGATTGAAACATCAACTGATTTTTCATTTATTACTACATCCCTACTTATAACAATATCTTTTATTTCGGGATCATATAATCTGTAACCTTTAATGTTGTCACTATAACCAACAAGCACAGTTTTCTTTGATTTTTTGTCCCATTTATACCTTTTTTCTTTAGGTATCAGCATCATTACCTCAGATCCAAAGATTCTTAGATGACCAACTTCAGGTTTTTTGTTGGTCCAAATTTCTATCGGAGTTTTAGTCACACCTGTTACAATTGAACGGTTTCTTAGATAAACAGCAGTGTTGACTGCTTCAGCCCAAAATATCTTTTCGAGGCCAGAGTCAAACAAAAGACACCTTGCTTTCTTCACTATCGATCTGTTTAATCGTTCTACAGCACCATTTTGTTGTGGAGAATAAGGATTTGACTTTTGATGAATGATTCCATTACTTGTTAGCAGTAGCGCACCTAGAATTTGCCTCTGGGGGGGGGTTTTGGTTGGTCACCAATTTTTTTTTTATGATGTTACCTACATTTTGAGTCCTTAAAATGTGTAAGTAACAGTGTCGGAATAGGGTCCTGGGGGGGGTTTTAACCCCCAAAACCCCCCCCTCGGTGCGCCACTGCTTGTTAGAAAATTTTCAAAAATAGTACTACAAAATTAACCACCTCCATCGGTTCTCAAAATCTTTATTTTAGTATCCTTCTGTTTTTCTACTAAAGATTTAAAATTTTGAAAATTTTGAAAAGTTTCATTTTTACACTTTTGGTAACCAAATTTAAACGATATACATTGTCTATCAAATCAGCTGTTGCAATCAATCCATTTTTATTGTATATTTTGCAACCTGCATTGTTAAATATAACATCATTTCCATTTTTTATCAGTTGAGAAACAGATAAAAGGTTTGTTGTCAGATCAGTAACATATGATATATTATTTATGCTTACCTCAGATCTCTTATTATCAACAATTGTGGTTATCATCATATCACCAGCACATTCTACCGTTAATAGTTCACTGTTAGCCACAGATATATTGGACATACTACCATCTCGAATATTTCTCAATCAATCTTTTCTAGCTGTAAGATGCGTGCTGCATCCAGAATCGATATAAAAATCTGTAGATTTAAATTTTCTACTTAAAAACACTGCACTAAACGCATTATTATTAGCATTAGGGCACTTATTCATGAAATGACCTTTCTGTTTACAACGAAAACAGGTTATATTTCTCTTGTCTTTCTTGTTGACGTTCTTGACATGATCGGTGCTAACTTCACTCGACTTTGTAGCAAAAGCTTTCGGCTTTCCACTGCTAGCGCCGTCTATCTGCATATCAAGCAATTTCGATTTAATTTCGTCGGTGGTAATAGCGATTCCTGAATGTTCGATAGCTAGAACTATGGGCATATACCTTTCTGAAAGTCCCGCCAAAAGTAATGACCCCACCCACGTGTCATTATTATTCAACTAGTAAAGTAGCCAATAGATGACACTGCTAGAAAATATTTAAACTTATTTATCTATATCCAACACTGTCAACGTCCACGTGTCATGTATGGAACTACTAAAATATCAAGTATGACAAGAGTAATAAAACTCCCAAGACAAGAGTGAGAATGTCTAAATTATCATACTGCACACTGGCCCAACTGTCACTTATGCCACATTTCCATAACTAAATCATAATGAAATATTTACGTAGCCTAACTGTACACCTCGCGCCGCGTCGTCTCTAGCCATACAGTAAGATATATATTACTTACTATAAAAAATTACTATTGAAGAAATAAATAACACAAATCTTATACATATTAAAGATATTCAATAAAATTACAAATATAAAATTAGTTAAATTAAATAATAATAAAAAGTATTCAATTAAATATACCCAATCAAAAATTAAAAAATAAAATGATAAAAATAATAAAATTACACTTAAAAAAAATAATCTAAAATAAATCTACATATCTTTGATACCACAAATCAATGAGCCACTTTGAAATCAAAGATATTATAAAAAAATAAATAATAATAACACGAATTAGTGTCCTATTTTATAAAGATTTACATTAGTTTTGTATTTTGTATTTTATAAAAAATAAAATTAATAATTTTAATTATTATCATTGTGTAATTTGTCTTAACCCACAACTAAGTTATATAATTACAATAAGACGTACAACACTTACTGCTGTCATTTAAAAAAAAATGTTGAAAAACCTAACTTCTATCGAATACTTAAAAGAATATAGAGTGTAACAAATTTAAGTTTGGGAATGTGACGTAGTGTTTAACGCAGGTGGGCGGACTGTTTCTACCAGTGGCGGGCGGAAACAGGTAGATTTAAAATAATTTTTCACAAGTATATCCAATTAAGTTAACAATAATTTTGTTAATTTTTAGTTTCATAGTTCTTAATCGTTATGAAGTTTAAAGTCAATTGCACTCGAAAAATAATGAGTAAAATATTAGGAGTACTTTAATAAATAACAAATTCATCAATACTTACAATTTATTAATATTACTCCGAAGGAAGGGTTTCAATAATATAAAAAAAATTAGTAGTTTATTTTAACTAATTAAGTAATATATTTATTTGTCTAAACAAGAAGTTAATTAGTTAGTTATGATTCCTCGTATGATTCTAAGATCTCTATTCCTGAATTTGAATTACAATCTTCATCCTTAGAAAAGCTTTTTCCGGATAAACCAGTATTAACAATAAATTGCGTAAGTGGTAAAGCGTAGTGTCTAACAAATGTTCTTTTTCGATTTAAATGTTTTTATAATTTTGCGCGTGTTTACATATATTAATTCACTCCTCTAATAACACTTCTTCTAAAAATTTAGTTTTTGCTATATTTTCAACATCATTTATATTAAATGTTGTATTATGAGTTGTCACTCTACCTTTTATCAAAGCTCATATTTTTTTGATAGGGTTTAACTCCGGATGATAGGGAGGCAAGTGAAGACCTTGATGTCCATGATGTTCAAGCTCAAAATATAATACATATACAGATGGAAAAAATATCGTAAAAATTATTTTTGAAGGATTTTTCGGAATTAAAATAAAAATAATCATTGTATATTTTTTCTGAACGATCTTTAACTCGTTATTAGTTTCATAGACAGTCGTTAATAAGCTTTTTATGAAATTTTTGTCAAAAATAGAGTTTGATTTATTATGAAACTTTCAAAGTAATTATGGCTTACATTACTGTTATTGTTATACCAATTGACTTTTTAATGTATGAATATCATAACTTTTCATTAGGACACTCCTATTGTCTTCGGATTTTCGCATTGTCTTTGGATTTTCAGCCCCTGCAGTTTGTTCGAGATGATTTGAAGAGTATCTGTTCAAAAGTATGATGGTTTTATTTGTTCCTATCTTTTTAGGAGCCATATTGTTAAGTAACTATTATTAAAATCATGAATGTGTTGCTTGTGTGAGTCCATTTCAAAAGGTAAAAGAAATAATAAGTTAGACTTACTCACAATCAATTTAATTTAACTAATCGGACGACCGGTTTCGCTTTCTATAATATGCAAAGCATCTTCAGGTCACGATAGAAAGTTAAAATGCTAAAAATAATAATCCCATATTAGGGTATTGTCTAATAAAGATAAAACATAGGTAGGTGATATAAACTATATAAATTACAGTAATTATGCCAATATTACATGTCTGTGGTTTTATAAATGAATAAAATGTTTAAGCAGACAAGGTAAGACCCACAAATTGGTAACATAGTCTATTAAACTGTAATGAATTAATAAACAAACAAATAAATAAACATTACTTACATGCCGGTACTCTATTAATTATTGATGGTTGAAAAAACATGGTTCAAACTATCTTGTATTGTTGATTGGAGAACTCAGGTCAACTATTGTAATAACTAACTATTATTAATAACTAAAATAAACACACTATAGATACCCTAAATTATTTAATAATACACTAATTACTACTACCAATATACTAAGCACTAATCTAAAAAAATTAATAAAATATCCAACACGATCAAATCAACATGTCAAACACTCTCTGCGATACGTACTTCTCAAACTACGACACTGGCAAGCAGTACACTGGTCGTTTCCATGGTAACACTAGTAAACACGATTTACTGCGCATCGTCGAAGTATGAGTCATATTCCCAAACTTAAGTTTGTTGCAGTCTACGTTCTTTTCACCTCCTGTAAAATTTTGGATTTGTGGGATGCGTCCTATTAGAATATTGGTAACGAAATAACCATCTCTTCAGTGAAAGCTTTTTTGCTCGATTTATATGCAGCAATCTTTACGATCCTCACTAGCACCCCAATTATTTATCATTAAAAGTATTTTCTTTACCGATTTCTTCTACTAATAACTATTTGGAATTTTTCTGCAGCAACTTCACCTTATTTTGTGGATGGATCTACAATAGCATTTTCCTTTTGGTAGAATTAAACGGATAGTTGTTCAACAAATTAGGATGGCGATCTTGCTACCATTTAGAGCGTACTAAGTCTTGTAATTACTTCCAACTTGAAGGACCACCCACTGGCGTGGGAAATAAGAACACAATCAGTTCACACAATACTTAGTTTAATAATTGAATGTTACTACAACTAAATTAATATCTAGCCAAAGTTTTAGCGCAAGTTCTTTTATTGAAAATAGCCGATCACTGTCCAAACTAGTCTGCGACACACTACACTAGCACTGATACAGATTAAAATGTTGCTAATAATTATCACTTCAACTAAGGACGTTTTCTTCTATATGAATATACTTTACTATACGTTCAGCTTTCAACTATTACCTATGTAACGATAACTAAAATGCGATAGATAAAATTCTAAAACAAGAAGCGACCAGCTAAGCTGTGATACAATTTTATACTGATTAAAATTTCGATTTTCAATACCTGACTATTGCAAGAGATTTGCCGGGGTCAGGGGACAACTTTGATATTTCTATACAGAGGTAGGTAAAACCAACCTTTTGAATTCTTGTCTAACAGGGAAATTTTTAGAATTGGTCGGAGAAAGTTAATCTATGGGTAAAAATATCTTTTGAATACATTATCGGCCTTCATGAGAATTTTTGCTGGAGAATTTACCTAGGTTGAATTTAAGACGTGTAAGGTAATTGCTACCAGTGGCGTAGCAACACTTGAATACATTTCTTACAGAAATTTATCCACCTTTTGTATTTTATCACCACTATTTTACTTAATTATAAGTATTATGCGCCAGGAGATCTATTTTATACAAGCCAGTTCTGCACAACGCTCTTGAGTGGGCAGTCAACAGCTAGCGGAGACAACCCTGTGAGATTATTCTCCATAAGAAAAGCATTGTCCTATCTTAGCCGTACTGCACTCTCAGTGTGAATTTCCTATAGTTAACATTGTACCTTATCCTTATAGTTGTTTACAGTTATTTGTCATCGTACAAGTTTACACATTATATATTAATTTCTTCTGATTTGTTCATCCAGAAACATAAATTAAGAGTATCCTTGCATGCAGATATATATATATATATATATATATATATATATATATATATATATATATATATATATATATATATATATATTGTTATGGAACAGTTTATCGATCAGAAATAGAGTAAAGAGTTTTTTTATTATTTTAATATACCGCGGGCATATAAGTTAATATACAACCCTGTACTTATTTGTAATAGACCATAAGAGAAAACATTGTTCCGTGAAAGACTGAGTGAATAGTGAAAGGACAATGGAACCCGTATAATTATAGATTTAAGGAATAAACTTTGTAATTGTATTTTGCGGTGGACATTTTTCGAAAGTAAATAAGAATTAGATTTAGATATGAGATAACAAGAATTTGGAAACTTATTTCTGTTGAAAAAGGTAAAATTGTTAATGGTTTCTGAAAAGTAATTTGAGTGAAAGTAGTTTATTTGTTTTAAATATCATGTTAGAAATTTTCTAAATCGAAAATAAGTGGGAAAGATGAATGCTTATGATTGGTTAAAAAGGAATGGTGGAAATGAGAGAGTTGAGAAGGTTGTCTGGAGAGATTGAAAAGATTATTATGTTACCGGCAGACCAGAAGAGAAGATGTGTTTTCGTGTAGTCAATCTGAGTGCCAGTGTTTTCGTTTGTTAGTGAAAAAGGTGGAAGCTGAGAGCAGATCAAAATCGAGAAGATTAATACCTCTTTTGAGTCTGCATAGTCCACGAGATATAATTGAGAAAGAAAGGAGAATTTGTGAGTAAAGAGTACCGGTCAAAAGAGGATTGGGCTTGTGTTTTTTCGGAGGAGTAGTTTGCTGGTATGCGGTTTGGATCGATGCTGAGAACGGGAAAGATTTGATGGTAGCCGGACATAATCAATCAAGGAAAGAACTGTGGTTTGATCTAGAGGAGACATTGGTGTAAAAAAATAAAGGTCAGTCAAATAATTTGAATGAAAGAAAAATCTAAGATATTCTAAAGATAAAATCAAATATAAGCATACGAACTAAGATTCCAAGTTTCAAAGAGTTATTTTTTTTTTGTGAATAAATTATATTTTTATATGGTTATTTTTTTAGTAGATATTATTATAAAACAGATCAATAGATAGTTTGTAATTAAAATTAAATTTAGAGTATAGGAGTTTGTTGGGAAAGATAATTGCCCACAAAAGATATTTATTAATATTCATCGTATTGCTTATTGAAAATAAATAATAATTTGTGTGTATATTTATGTTGTTTTAATGTTAGTTCCGTTTCCTGTTCTATCCCGATTATGAGCAACTAGGAGATACTGAACCCACTAGAAGAGATATATAAAGTAAACTGGTTAAAGTAAAATTAAAAAGGCACCCTGAGAAATTTTAATAGTAATTGATTTGTATGACTCTGCATAAATTAGTGAATTAATTAATTAAATAATTGGATTAATTAAATTAGTGTTAATTAATAATAAAACATCATAAAGCAGATCACAACAATATATATATTTATTACCATGTTTAACGACAACCTTTATCTAAAAATATACAAGTATACATAAAATATTAACGTAAGATTATGATATTGGAGTTAGTGTTATTGGAAGTCCACATTTTGATTGCAGAACAAACGATTTCGGTTCAAATTCAACTGGATCAGGAGTAGATGGGCATTTCTCAATTTTAAATTTTAACAGTACATGTGAGATACATGCACCAACAGCTAACATTCCTAAACGTTTACCTAAAATAATAAAAATAAAGTAAGTGTTCTTTAAAATGACAATAGTAGCTATTCATGTATTTAACATAGTGTTAATTTTTCATTTTATTAAATATAATATTCTACCGTGCATTTTTAAAGCATTCTCTTTGTTATTAATTATTTATCAGAAACATGATTGTATAGCTAACCAATAATCTACGTATTAGTATTGTTTGTCATAGTAAAGAAGTTATAAAGAAATAAAATAATTATTAAATAAACAATCATTAAAGCGTACCGAAAAATAAAAAAAATAATATTTATATATATATATATATATATATATATATATATATATATATATATATATATATATAAATATATATATATATATATATATATATATATATAATATTGTAATATATATTGTGATATTATAGATTCTTTTCATTTTAGTGAATTTATTAATAACTTCAAACTTCCACAAGGTTACATTTTAGTTTCAGTAGAAATCACTGGAACTCCATCCAACCTAACTGTTCTGTATCCTGGAATGTATTTTCAGAACTGTTGCAATTATTATTTGACACCAATTTTTTAGTCTTTGATGACAAATATTATTTACAAATATTTGGGACATCTATGGGTTCCTCAATCTCTCCCATCCTAATTAACTTTGTACTGGATGATTTAGTGTCTAACCTTTTGAGTCTTTTGGATTTCCAAATCCCTTTTATTAAGCGGTATGTTTATGACCTATTACTAGCCTTACCTCCAGACAAGATACAGACCACCTTGTCTTTGTTCAATGAGTTTGATCCTCACTTACAGTTCACTGTTGAACTTGAGGACCCCACCACCAATAGTCTTCCCTTCTTAGACATGCGTGTCATCAGAATGGGAGACAATACTTTAACCACAAGTTGGTATGGGATACCAATGGGCTCCAATAGGTTTTTGAACTACCACTCCTGTCATCCTTTTAAATATAAATTAAACCTTATCAAAGCTTTAAGCTGTAGGCTGAATAGGCTGATACATCCGGTTAATCGAAGGGAATCCCTTCTACTGCTTAGAAATATATTGATTGTAAATTCCTACCCATCTTCCCTTATTAATAAATACCTATATTCGCAGAGTTATGGTTCCTTTTTAAATGGCGTACCTAATGGTGACCTATCTATCTATCTAATTAGCCTTCTTCGGTCCATCTTTGGACATAGGCTTCCCCAATCCTTTTCCATTCTTCTCTGTCTGTCGCTATAGTCATTCACCTAGAGCCCACGTGCTTCTTAATATCATCTGCCTATCTTATTTGGGGCCTTCCTCTGCTTTGTTTATATTCCCACGGTCTGCAACTTATAAGAATTTTGTTCCATCGGTCTTCATTTTGTCTTATATTGTGTCCGGCAAATCTCCATTTCAAGTTTGCAACTTCTTGTCTAACATCCCTCACTTTTGTTTTCTCTCTTATCCACTTGTTTCTCTTTTTATCCATTAGTATTAGGTGCAACATTTGTCTTTTCATTGCTCTTTGGGTTTTCATGATTTTGTCCATGTTTGCTTTTGTAAATGTCCACGTTTTTAAACCGTAAGTTAAAACAGGGAGTTCCCATTGATTGTATACTTTGGTCTTAAGATGCTGTGGATATCTTTTGTTTTTAAGAATGTAGCTTAGTTTGCCAAATGCCGCCCATGCCAGTCTAACTCGTCTTTTTATCTCTGCTGTTTGGTTTTCTTTGTTAAATTTTATAGTTTGACCCAGATATATATAATCCTGAACTTGTTCTACTTTATCTTGTCCGATCCTCATTGTGATGTTTTCATCTGTATTTGTTATGATTTTGGTCTTGCTGTAATTCATATTAAGGCCTATCTTTCCAGCTTCTACGTCCAGTTCTTTCATCATTTTAAATAATTCTTCTTTTTATCTGTTATCAATAATAACAGATGGTGACCAACTCAGAGAAATATCAAACATTGCTATCAATAACACTGTTCTGACTACTACTGTACTTGGGACTCCAACTACCCATTACTCCTCTTTACCCTATTTTCCTCATGTTACTAAAAAACTTATTAAACTGTACAAGCACAATAACGTTCCTGTTAAAATTGCAGTTAAGAATGCCAAGACGGTCAAAAATTTGTTTTCTAAAACCAAAACACCCTTGTCCCTATTGAAACAAGTTAATGTCATCTATTACATACCTTGTGCTGAGTGTGGCTCGTGCTATATCGGTCAGACAGGGAAATCACTGAGGGGGCGTCTTACGTCTCACCGCAGTGATATTAACCTATCCAAGCATACTTGTGCTCTTGCTTATCATGCTATTAATACAAATTACAAAGTGGACTTTAACGAAGTTAAGATTCTTGGCAACGAACGCAATCTCGTGAAAAGGCAGTTTTTGAAAATGTGTTCGATACTGAAACACCCCAACGCTCTGAATAGGAGAACGGACATTAGTAACCTGAGCCATATATCATGCATTAATATTGCAGAACTAGGTTTTATCAGTTCTTTACTTTAATATTGTCTCCTATGGTGTGTTTTTGTGTACATTTTCACTTTTAAATAAATTCAAATAAAATTTTTATTTGTTTACTTAAATAATGTTTGCTATTCAACGATAATTTATGGATTGATTTATCAATGTTATAGAATATAAAAAACTATATTTTTGATGAAATTTTTTTTGGTCATTTTTTCATATAATACGTTCGCATGGCATCTGTTAACTATTCTGACCATAATGCAACATCTTTTACAAATCTCTTAGTTTCATCATTATTTTGCGAGCATTTTAAATTTATATTTTCTCCTTTTGTTTTATCTTTATAATCGGAATTGCTTAGTTTTTCCTGACTAATTTAGACCTAAATAATGTTTCTGGAATCTGAGCAAGTAAAATTTGTGAAAATGATGACGATTGTTGTAATTGTGCTCCATCTCCAGTTAATAATTTTTTCAACAATGTTTTTATTTGTTTTGCCACTAAATTTTGATCTGCTTTTCGTTTTCTTTTTTCACTTCCACTTAAATTTTTACTTATTTTAAAAACTACGTATTTTTATATGTTAAAAATTGTATAAAATTCTTCAATTTTAGCTATCATCATTTTATGGTGTTGTACAAACTGTAAACCCTTAATAGATGTAAAGAAACAATTTTAAAATAGGTAAGATTTAGAATTTGAGCAATAATAAAGCTTATTTATATAGGTTTTAATTTTATAAACCTATATGCAGATGTGTAGAACAGATTACATAAATACTTGACTTACCTATGCAAGCTCTTGGTCCTTCTCCGAATGGAAAATAGAGCAACTCATCTGAGTTAAAATTATTATCAGCAAATCTTTCAGGGTCAAACTCTTCTGGATTGGGAAAATATTTGGGATCCCTCATAAAAGCAAATAAGGGAATGTAAACTGTCATTCCTTTTTCAACGACGAGATCTGTACCTTCAAGGCGATAATCGGTGACAGCTTCTCTGTCGAGAAATGGTAAAACCCCATATTTTCTTAAAGATTCTAAAACAGAACGACAAGTTAAATTCGTTACTTTTATTTAGTTTTAAAAGAGTATGTACCGAACAAAAATAAGTACCGAACAGTGGAAATGGCAACCCCATCAACGCCAGCATAAAATAAAGTTGGTCCGCGATTCCTCCTGCTTCCACTTCTCTTTCCCGTCTATACGGAAATTATTAAGAAATCTCTAGAATAATTCCCAGAATGTATTAAAATCAACGGAACTGTGACATAAAATAAGATTCTCAGACGATACTGTGGTACTGGCTGAACGGAACGAACATCTACAAACACTAATTAATGTCCTGTGGAAGTCTAGTACCAGAATGAAACTAGAAATGAACTCCTCAAAATCCAAAACTCTAGGTTTTGACCGTGGTACCCACATGCAAAATAGTTTGAAAATAGTTATCGACGATACTAACATCCAAAACGTTTTAATAGTTTTAAAAATTCCACATTGCCCGAAGGAACGAAGCAATTGAAAAGTTTTTCGAAGGCATTATTTGTTGGATGTCTTTCGTGCTGATATCTGTTTATTTAAAAAACTATTTTATTGTATTTAAAACAATTTCCTCTAAAAGCTAATTGAGAGATGACACTGGATATGCTAGCACCTATAGCACATCCATCTGTTTGTTGAAAGATTTTGTTTTTATATAAGAAATAGGTTGACTTTAATGTTGTTTCGACTGCTAGTAGAAATTCTTCTAGAGGGATGTCTGATTTGATTTCATTCCACTTTTTTTAATAATGTCTTTCGCTAAAGCTACTGGAATATTGGTGTATAAAGATACCACATCGAGAGAAACTAATTTATAATTTGGAGGTAAATGTATATTTTTGAGTTTTGATTTCAAGTGATCAGCGTCTTTTAAATAGTATGAATTTTTATTTATTACGTTGAAAATAATGTTCTTCAAATATTTTGAAAGGTTTTTAAAAGCAGACCGAATGCACGAGGCAATAGGGCGCAGCGGCATACCCTCCTTATGTGTTTTGGGATGACCGTATATGTTTGGAGTTACAGCATTATGTATCTTGAGGGAATTAGCAGTGTTTGGTGAGATGTAGCACATTTTTTCCCATCTATCTAAGGTAACCATACAAGGATGAAAATATCTTCAATGGCGATGAAACTGTGGTCTTTTACAAAATAACGCCAGTCAAAACTTTAAATTTCAAAAATCAAAAATATATCGGTGAAAAGCTTTCAAAACAAAGAGTCACGACTTTTGTTTGTACAAACATGATAAGTAGAGAGAAAAGAAAGCTTTTGTCTTTTGAAAAAACACTGCCTGTAAACTACACAGCCAACAAAAAAGCGTGGATGACTTCTGTTATTTTTTAACAAGAATTGAGAAAGTGAGACAAGGAACTCTTTTCAAAAAAAATAATTTCTATTAGTTGACAACTGTGCAACAATCCCAAGCTTAATTTGACCAATATCAACCTAGTTTTCTTACCAGCCCACGGCACGAGTGTTTTTGCTGCCTATGGACCAAGAAATCATAAGAAGTTTAAAGTGCAATTACCGGAAACAGCTTTTGAAAAGAATGGTTTTTTGTATGGACAATGGGGATCGCGTGAATATTACCGTCCTTGATGCAGTTCAGTTTTTAGACAATGCATGGAATACGGTTACGTCAGTGACGATTTGTAAGTGCTTTCGTCAAGCTAAATTGATTGTAGTTTCTCCCAATGTTGACGAGGATAACCAAATTTGTCAGAGTGGATACAAAAATTTAATATAAACCAGAAAGAGTTTGGAACTGATCTTGACTCCTACATTTTAGTAGACGATCAGGTAGAAACATTTCAAGTTTTAAGTGATAAGGAAATTGTGGAACAAGTGCAAAATGTGGAAATGCATTTCCACAATTTTCAGCATTAGAGAACTTTTTTATAAAAAATGTAAGTTTCATATACATAATATGTTTTATTTCTTAATTTTGTTATCCTAAATGCAGCTGTAATAATAAATAATGCTGTAATTAAATGAATGCCTAAACTAAACCAGCTTTTGAGATCGCGTTTACATTAGATATGCAGATGACACCGCCATAATGGAAGAGATTATAGAAGATCATCAAACCCTGCTGAACTCTGTTAACAACCAATGCACTAAAAAGAGCTTAACAATCAACGCAAAGAAAACAAAATGGATCTTGGTCAGAAAAATTAATATCGAAGAGTCAGTACTAAAATTAAAAAACAAAATCCTGGAATGGGGTTTATACCTTAACACCTTAGATATCTGGATAGCTGGATTGACTGCAGAGTTGAAAGTCACGGGGAAATTTCGACCAGAATAGAACGAAAAAGCTTTATTAACTGGTGTTATGTATTGTGCACTAGAAGTTGTCATCGATTACGCATCTAAGAGTATTGAAGTACCACATCTGGTCCGCTTTGTTCTATGGGTGTGAAACCTGGACAATAAAAATAAATACAATAATACTTTAAACCCAATTAAACCAATTAAACTTTTAATGTGTATTAAATCATATATACAAAAAAAACTTCACATGAAGATGTGCGTATATATCTGATACACACTAATATCCAATGTTTGAAGATCTGTGTTCATCAACTAACCGCGCTAACTGCTCATTTATATGGATGTTTCAGTAGACTTGGGCTGTGGCAACTACATTTTACGATCAGAAATTTGTGGAAATAATTTGTCAACAGTGGTACATAATATCAATGACATCGACCAGTATATGTTTTGTCTTGTTTGAATCGACAGCAGTTACGTATTGCAGTCTAAAAAGTAGTTATCGTGTGCTTATCTCAATAGTTATGTCTAACAAAAAAGAATAAAGTGCTTTCAGCAGGGGAACTCGAAATAATAGCTAAAAATTTTAGTGAATTTGAATTTGAATTTGAAGACGATGATGACTCTATCAATGATTCCTGGTATTCGCAGAGTTCAGACATTCTGATGAACAAAATATATAAAAATAGAAAACTTTCGGATCGTAAAACGTCAAAATATTATGGGGTATGCCAGATACTACATATTTTTCTTGTGACTGTTTTGTAAAATATACCAATTTTTAGGTTAACTTAAATCAAATTAGAAATTTGGGCTGTGGGCCTTCAAATTTGGGATCTGAAGAAATAAGTAATAAAAATGTGAAAGGACATAATTCTACAAGTTCAGAGGTATGCTGATTTTGAAGTTTAAGAGAAAATTAAAATTAAACTTTGGACCTTTTTAGGTCAGTGGAAAGGCAGATTTTCATTCTGGAGAAGTCATTTACCAAATTACGCAATCGACAATAAATTTAGAGACACGTGTTGTATGGAATGATGTTGGTAATTTGAATGCTTTTCCGCTTCGGCAAAATAGTTCTCCAACTTTGAATATTATACATCGTCAAGATGATAGAGTTCACTTTCATTTTATAAACTTCTACTGACAGAGATATACTTGATATTTTGGTAACCGGAACCAATATTTATGCCGAACAACAAATTATTAATGTTTAATTAATCAGTAACACGAAATTATTTTTTAACTAATTGGACTGATACAAATAAGGAAGAAGTTATAACATTCTTGGGCATACTCATATGGATACGCCTAAATCCAAAACCAAGACTAAGAGACTATTGGAGTGCAAATTTTGTTCATAAATCTTTTATTTATTAAAGTACACAGATGTCAAGAAATAGATTTGAGACACTTGATTTCAATAATGAACTTCAAGTTAAGTACATTAGTAGATAAGTGTAATAGAAATTTTCAAACCGTTTATGCTCCAGGGGAGTACGTTTGCACCGACGAGTCGATGGTTCCATTTCGTTTAAGGTTATAATTTTTACAGTATATACCGTGCAAACGACACAAATACGGGATAAAAATATTTAAGTTGTGTGGACAAGGAAGATATACATTCAACATAAAAATCTAGGCTGGAAAGCAAAGTAGACCAATTAATCAGCCTGTTTCCAGCCAAGTTGTAATGGAATTGATACAACCTCTTCTTAAAAGTGGTAGAACATTAGTAACAGACAACTACTATACAAGCGTTGGTTTAGGCCATTTACTCAACGATAATAATATTCATTTAAATATAATCCAAAAGTGATCCTTGAAAAAAAAACTATCAAGAGGGGACATGATAATTCTTGAAAGCAACACAAAAGTTATTGTTGGTAATGTTGGTATGTGTTGACAAACGAGAAGTTTGTTTTTTAACAACCAAATCTTGTCCAGAAATGATTACAGTACAGACACGGACAGGCACCAAAAGGAAACCGATTGTCAAATCAAATGGTATCGTAAATTAGGGATTAAAATCCTTACCAGTACCGCTGTTGTAAACACACTAATCCTTTTTACTGCAACTTTGAACACTAAAATGGATATAACGACGTTCAGGGAAAAGTCGTTGCATAAATGTGTCTAAAACATAAACACGCAACAGTACGAGAGATGTCACATAAACTCGAAGAATACGACAAACGAGGGCGTTTTGTTGTATGCTAAAACCACTTTTCTAAGATGTACAGAAGAGCTCACACAACCAAGAATTCGAAGCAGTGTAATACTAGGTGTACAGGTTTTCTTGAGAAAAAGTTTATGTTTTCAAATTGTTTGTTTATGACCTAAAATAGTTTAAACTTGCTTTATTAAAACAATAATATGTAATATTTTTAATAAAAACATAATAAAAAGCTGTGTATCAATTTTATTACACCTAGGCTATTTGGTTTGTAATCGGTATTTTCGTGGTTTGTGAACCGAGTTTTTTGAATTTGAATACAGCATAAATATTCCTTAAAATAATAAAATATGGCAATATTTTAAATCACTATTATATAGTGTAACATTTTCAGCTGCAACAATAAAACAAAGTATCTCGAGCTGAGTGGATAATTTTTTGAATTAGGCCCTGGGAGTCAAAGTGTTAAAACCGTTCGAGTTGTGGTGTTACCATCGCTTGCTCAGAATTCCGTGGACAGCACATTTATCTAATGGACGTATGCACAAAGAACGAGAATTGATCAATATCATTAAACTGAGAAAGGTTCAACGGTCATCTATTGAGAAGCATCTAAATATCGCTTACTCCAGTTGATCAGGGCAAAATCAAAGAAAAACGCTGTATGGGAAGAATACAACTGTCCTGGCTGCGTAACATTAGACAATGCATAAGGTGAATAATCGAGGAATTGTTTCATCTAGATACCTACCGAGAAACATTTGATTAGCTTGTTAATATGATGATAGCTAAGTATAGTGAAGGACAAGATCTATGCGAAATTTTAAGACCGACCTACTGGTAATCCGATATTGATACCTATTGTAACACAGACCCCCAGAGCGACATTTACAGAGTTGTACTAATCTGTATCCAACATTCAAATAAAATTATCGGAGAAAGTGTTGAATTTCGAATTATTAATTTGTGTACTTAAATGTTTTACGAATTGATCGAAATACTGATTATTTTTAAACCAAACTACCTCATAATATATTATTTAGAAAAATTTACATTTACGATTTTTTGAAAATTAAAATATTTGGCAAAATAAAATATTTTTTCAGTTACGAAAATAAAATTTTTCTTTTGGTGAATTTACAAGTTTTTTATTAACCGTACAAGTTCGCCAATGAACACTTAATATTAATATATTATACAGTGAGGTGCTAAAGTAACGGATACGTGTAATTTCTACCTAATTATAAAGTAGATAGAAACTACTGAATCAGGTCAATTTTTACACACAAAAATATACATATACAATATACAAATCATCAGTAAATATCTATCGCCGTCCTAATATTGTCGTACGGCCGTAGCGTCCTCCTGGTTTTCAGGGGTTTCTGAACGATCTACGACCGCCGCTTCTGAAGAGGGTCTCAAGTTTCGAGAGTCCATCTTCGTTTCGAGGAGTTAAATCGGGATTCCGGCCTCTACGGGTGAGAAGCTCCACCGAGCCTCTGTGGTACGTGAGGGGACACCGGCAATCAGAATTCTTTAACAGTTTGAGCTTTTTTACAGACAATATTCTTACAATGGCTTAATATTTGTGTTAGAATTCTGATGCGTAGTGTATGTCTCAAATTCCACAAAGATGTCGGCCTTCTCACTTCGTGTAGTCGCGTTCCCTCTCCTCGAGAGAGGTCCATGAATGCCGGCAATGTCGACTCTGCCTGCTGCCTGTCGCTTCGTGTTGCTACCTTTCGCTAACAGTAATTCCTATAGTTACTATTTGCATTAGGTTTCTGGAGATGAAGTGTTATTGCAGCTCGACCTGATCGGAAAAGCAATTACAAGTCCCCGTCGGGGCTTTCGTTTGCTCTTTACCGTGACAGGCCCAAATCGCTGTGGTCAGTTCGACACAATTTGAAATAGTTCTAAGACCAATGTCTTTTCTATCTCAGAAAGTCGCATGATGAAAGGTGCAAAACTTCTTGCTGTGAATATGCGCGTACTTCATACTGTGAATTTTATAAAAATTCACTCTCATTAATTTACCCCAACTGCGCCTAAAGAAGTATAACTTCAAAAATAGTTTTTAGTTACTTACATACGATGCCACAAAAAGTTACCCATTGGTTTTTCTACTATTATAAATTAAATGGTATATTAGCCACTCCGGAAATTCGCATTTATTTGTGATCTTCCAGTTAGAGTTAACAGTTATTCCAACTCATCGGCATTATAGTTCTCTTCATCACTGTCAGCCAAATTGATAATAATTTTCTTCAAGGCTGAGACATTTTTCACGTAATATTTTTCAATCTTCTCTACATGTTCTATTCCATTTTGCCAGTTTTGAGCACTGATATTTTTGAACTCTATTTTTATTAGTTCGGTATTTTGGGCATCTTTTGGAGATGTGTTATTTCTCCGGACCTGTTTTTTTAACTGAGCCCATAGCAATTCTTTAGGATTCAACACACAGTAATATGGAGGTAATCATAACAACATATGTCCATTGTTAGTGGCTAATTTATTTACAATATCTTCTTTAGTTACGACTTTTGTATGAAGAACCTGGATTAGTTGATCTTTGTCGTAACGATCCTCAAAATATAGGTCTTCGGCTATAAAAAAATTTTTAAATTTCATCATTGCTACTCTGGTTGTATTTTTTTAATGCATCTGGAGTGATATGATGAAATGTCTATAACAATCACGCCGTTTTCTTCTAAATTTGGGAGTAATGTATTCTCAAACAACGATTCAAAAAGCGTTCCTTCGATGTCTTGGTGGTAGTCTAGAGAACTGTCTTTAATACTTTTGGAACTCAACAATAACACATAGTTCACCTATCGATGTTGTTCTCCGCAATGTAATATGCAAATTCGCTTGCCTGTAGACTGAGGTACATATATTTGGCATTTTCTTGTATCGTTTGTCCAGCCTTTTTATATCGTTTCGTGAGAATCAAACTAAGTCTCGTCCAGATAATAAATTTCTCGACACTTACTGCGGTATTGTGAAATTTTTTCGATATATTCATTCCTCCATTTTATTAGGCGGCTACTTTCCATGATGGTTTGTCTCTCATTAACAATTTTATATTTAAAACCATTTTTGGTCAAAAATCTTCTCACAGTTGTTGTGAAACAATTCTTTTAATTTTGCCATAATATTGTTTTGGTTAAGCATAACTTTAGCTGCATACATATTATATATTGTCTCGCTAATAGGTTCCAAGAGGTGAGGTTGAATTTTTTTGAGCTGCCCAAATTCTTTCTTGTTGTTCTACTTTTCAAACCTGTCTTTATTTAACGGTACACTGTTGCACAAGAAATTTTTGTTAAAACCGCCGTTTTCTTAACAGCTTCATATTTGGTAATTTTTTTAGAAAATTTATTAAATACATCTAATACCATATTTTGCTTAGCTACACACAAATTCTTTCTTTGCTGAGTCTTGGCCTCGAACTTTTATCTTCATCTTCTAAATTATCCGTAGGTTCATTTTCGTCAGGTAAACGCATATCACTTTCCCATGGCCGCCACACATTTTTCTTTGATAAATACTAAATATATCACAACACTTTTTTTCGACAAACTCTGGCTGAAAGATTCACAAAATTTACTGCTTAAGAATGACTAGTTTCGTTATTTAAATATTGTTACAATGATCCCGTCCCATTTAATTATTCTACAGAAATCTACTTATTAAGTACTTAGGCATTACCGGAAATATAAAATTGTTTGTAAATTTATATTTAAGTAGGAATTTCTTTTAAAATTATTTTTAAATGTTATAAACAAAGACACCATATTTTTACATTTCACAAAAATATTTAATGACGATTATTTGGAATAAGTGTTACTTCTTTTTGTGTATATCAACAATTAGTGTTCATTGACGAACCCACAAAACAAAATGTCTATTTATTTTCGTAACTGAAAAATATTTTATTTTGCCAGTCCTAAGTTTAGAAAAGATGAACGCAAGTATTTTTTCAATAGTATGTACTATTAAACTAATAATTCAAAATTCAACACTGCTCCGGTAATTTTATTTGAATGTTGGATAAAGATTAGTACAAGTCTGTAATGTCTCTCTATGGGTCTGTGTTACAATAGGTGTCAATAGCGGATTATCAGCAGGTTGGTCTTTGAAATTTCGCATAGATCTTGTCCCGCACTATACTTGAAAACTAGCACAGAACATAAAGAAAAAGATAGTTTAGCCAGAGAACAACCGAACACAGAGAAGCGACAGTCCTTTGAAGTTACGTGGCCAAGCCGCCAATGACAGCTAACAACCAGAAAATTAATAGTCAGTGGGCATATCACACAATATAAATTCTTAAGAGCGTAGGCGCAAAATTTCGGGCCAATGTTTTTTAAATGCATTCATTTTTTTCGAATCCTGAAAAAACTAATAAGTATTTTTGAAAAATTTAAACGCAGAATGAAAGACTACATTATTACTGAGGGCCGAAAGTCCCTGAAAACTTCTATAATGTTTATTTTAATAAGTTACAGGGGTGAAAAAAAAAAGAGAAAATTTAGTGTGATTTTTAATTTCAAATATCTCATTCAAAAAAACTTTTTGTTTATTCTAAGGGACTTTTGGCCCTCGGTAATAATGTAATCTTTCATTCTGTGTTTAAATTTTTCAAAAATATTTGTTAGTTTTCTCAGGATTCGAAAAAAATGATTGTATTTAAAAAGCATTGGCCCGAAATTTTGCGCCTACGCTCTTAAGCGAAACAAAGAAATTACTAAAAATCTTAAAATTACAACAGAACAAGACTTCAAAATTGCAAAAACATGGTTGCAAATTAACAAACTTACATTAAATTATGGAAAAACTAAATAGGTAGTCATCTACTTTTTGCTATATACAAAAGTTGTCTGCCAATTTTTAATTCGTTAAATATAAATAACAAAGATCATTGAAGGTACTGCGTCATGCGCCAATGTTTTTCTTCTATTTCCTTTTACAATAACATTATCTTCAAAATGCAGTTCACAAATCCTATAATTATTATAAAGTGAATCCATTTTGAATAACAAATCTTCTCGTCTGCAAGCTTCTATCCACACTTTGGCACTACAAATTTTTAACAGAACATATTTTAAACAAAGAACTTTTTCTGTATTTATAAATAATACTTTGTATGTAATGAAATATTTAACTTTTGTCAATATCTAATCTTAATAAATTTACAGTTTTCTCCTAAGTCACAAAAATGTCACTAAATATTGAGATATGCAACAAATAAAGTTTTAATATTTTTTATTTGTAATTCCCATTTAAAACTCCTAAATATTTTATGTACTTCGATCCATATATTTGATCTTTTTTATTTATATTTAACGAATTAAAAATTGGCAGACAACTTTTGTATATAGCAAAAAGTAGATGAGTACCTATTTAGTTTTTTCATAATTTAATTTAAGTTTGTTTATTTGCAACCATGTTTTTGCAATTTTGAAGTCTTGTTCTGTTGTAATTTTAAGATTTTCCTAATTATCGGTCTAATTATGATTCCAACAATTTTTAGTTTGAGCATTTTAGTAATTTCTTTGTTTAGTTTAAGAGCGTAGGCGCAAAATTTCGGGCCAATGCTTTTTAACATTTTTTTGGAATCCTGAGAAAACTAACAAATATTTTTAAAAAATTTAAACACAGAATGAAAGATTACATTATTACCGAGGGCCGAAAGTCCCTTAGAATAAACAAAAAGTTTTTTTGAATGAGATATTTGAAATTAAAAATCACACTAAATTTTCTTTTTTTTTCACCCCTGTACCTTATTAAAATAAACATTATAGAAGTTTTCGGAGACTTTTGGCCCTCAGTAATAATGTGGTCTTTCATTCTGCGTTTAAATTTTTCAAAAATACTTATTAGTTTTTTCAGGATTCGAAAAAAATGAATACATTTAAAAAACATTTGCTCGAAATTTTGCGGCTACGCTCTTAAATCAAAAATATTCTCGTGTATAAAACCCTCTATATATTTTTATTTCCTAAAAATACTATATTCGTATTGTTGTCTTCGAGCGCGCTGACACCCGGCAACCATCTGTTGATTTTTTGACCTGAGCCTTCGGAGACTTGCGTCTTTCAATAAAAGAAATAGCACTGACACCAAATTTAATGTTTTCATTTTGAACTATCCCTTGGCAGACCAAAGTTTATTTTTTATAGCTCGGACAGACACGTCGGCGTCGGCTTACTGTTCGAAAGTCAATCCAATACTATTATGTAATAACTAATAATAATTACAAAGCAATAGTAATTACCTGTTATTATTCTTAGGAAATCTAAATAAACTTATTCCTTTTACTGTCACAGATGAACATCCGCGAATCGCACAAATATATCCAGACATTTTAAATATAAATTAAACTTTTAACTATAAACTATAAATATAAACTTATATATTTAACTATAACTATAAACTATAACTATAAATAATTATATAAATGGTCAAATGCAATTGTTGTGTCGAGTATTTACCATAGACGCCTACGGACTATCGAAAACAACCAGAATTCAAGAATAAGCACGGGTTTTTGACAGTTACACAACCAGAATCGGGCATGCGTATACAAAAATGGTACACGCTTTTGGACCGTTGCGTCGCTTCTATGTGTGTTTGATTATTCTATGGTTTCGCCATTACAAAAAAATAGAGGTTAGCGCACCCTGTATATAATAATGGAACTAAAAATATGCCCCATATTCTGTTTTTTAAGAGGAGCCTCAATAAAATGAAAAAGATATTTATTTTTTTTGTATCTAATTAATTAATTTATTTACCACTGACAACCATCTCCAAATATTTATTTTTCTGTATCCCTTCGTATGTGAACCCTTCATACATTTTATAGTTATCTTTAATTTCATTTCTTAACCTTTCCTGTATATCCGGATGAAGAGCCAATTCATATAGGGTATAAGCAACTGTAGAGCTAGTGGTTTCTTGGCCAGCTATTAATAAAAAGATGGCGTTGGATATTAATAGGTCCTTATCTAAAATAATAAATGTTTAGTTAAATATAATGAATGCATTAAAAAATAAAATTAAAATTAAAGACAGTCAAGATTTCCTTTCACGCAAAAATAGTCTATGTATCTGTTGATACGTATTTCGCTTTAATAAAGCTCATCAGAACAGTTATTCATAGGCTTTCTCAACGTGAAAATTAATCTTTTCCTGTCTTTGTGAAGCAACGATAAAATGGCTTCGAAACGGACGCAATAGCGACATCTGATATTAAATCCGTAAAATAGTTTCGAAACACAATTCAGATAACTGCCTTAATCTGAACCTTCTATAAATGCAAGGTATAACAGACGCTGATAAAGATGTTAATAGTGTTTCGAAACTATTTTACGGATTTAATATCAGATGTCGCTATTGCGTCCGTTTCGAAGCCATTTTATCGTTGCTTCACAAAGACAGGAAAAGATTAATTTTCACGTTGAGAAAGCCTATGAATAACTGTTCTGATGAGCTTTATTAAAGCGAAATACGTATCAACAGATACATAGACTATTTTTGCGTGAAAGGAAATCTTGACTGTCTTTAATTTTATTTTTATTCGGATCTACTCTGTATGAGTACAAGAAACCAATTCGCTAACGATTTCTGCTTAGCTGAGGAGACATGTCGTGGAATGCAAATTTTAGATTCCCCATGTCTCTATTAACATCTTTATCAGCGTCTGTTATACCTTGCATTTATAGAAGGTTCAGATTAAGGCAGTTATCTGAATTGTGTTTCGAAACTATTTTACGGCATTAAAAAATGTTTATGGTTCTTCTAATGTGAATTGTATAGATGCAAAATTCACATTCTCCACGTTTCTCAACTTTCGGAAAATTGAGAAAAACTGTGTACTAATGAAGTCCATGGTATAATGCTTCAATTTTTTTTGTGTAACAACTTTGTTGTAATAGAAACTGTTTGCCTAAACTTTATGGGTTTATTTAATGAAGATTGTTTTGTAAATTTAATTTAAAATTCAGACAATGTGAGTTTTGTCCAAAATGTGGTTAACTGTGAGTTTTGCACCAAAATCTCATGGATAATGTTAGTTATGAATCAAAATATTTGAACTTTGCTTTATTTATATTTTAACCTTATTTATATTAAAAACTAGAACCAAGAAAAATAAGGTGATTTATATTGTTATGATTTTTGTGGATTAGAAATAAAAACATTAAATAAATTATTTTATTACAATTTTAATTTTAACAAATCATTAAACTTATTTTACAGGACTATGATGTTTTACTCTTTAAAACTAATTAATATTTGTTTTGTAAATCACGATTGAGGGCATCAAGATTAATGGCGTACCAATAAGTAATTTTCGATATGCAGATGATACTGTTATACTGGCCGATAACATCAAAGGTTTACAGATGATGCTAAATAGAGTAAATACAACTGGCAACCAATTTGGACTAAAGATCAATAGAAAGGAAACTAAATTTATGGTGATCAGTAAAAAGAACATTCAACATATCGACCTGAATATTGAAGCCGAACGTATTGAAAGAGTACACCGATTTAAATATTTGGGATATACAGTAAATGATAAGTGGGACCCAGACGTAGAGATTAAGATTTGAATTGAAATAGCAAAATCCAAATTCATCAAAATGAGAAAGCTCTTAAGCAACCGCCACCTAAGCGTTAACCTCCGATAGCGCCACGAAATGCTACGTACTCTCTACGCTACTTTACGGAGTTGAAGGGTGGACGTTAACGCATACTGAGAATACCTTGGGCAGACAGAGTGACGAACACAGAGGTATCAAGACGAATGGGTAAAGAGGTGGAATTGTTAACAACTGGTAAAAGGAGGAAAGCGTTATACCTGGGCCATGTGTTCCGTAATGATAAGTACAGTCTGCTACAGCTTATCGTGGAAGGCAAGATTGAAGGTAGAAGAAGTTTGGACAGAAAGAAGAAATCCTGGCTGAGAAACTTAAGAGAATGGTTTCAAATACCAGAAGCTGCGAACATAATACATGCGGCACAAAACAGAGAAACCTATCGTTTGATGGTCGCCAATCTTCGGTAGAAGACGGCATATAAAGAAGAAGTAGGCGAGCGGTCGGGGAACCGAGGTATATTACCCCAAATGGGGTAAAAATAAAATTTTTGGGGGTAAAAATGAAACTTTTGTGAGTAAAATATTTTTAATTTGCTATTTTATAAACCTTGTAGTATTTTTTTCTACTTAAACAATTTATCGATATGCTGGTCACTCCATCTTACTCCCCACCACTAGAGTGTTCTCGAGTTATATCTTTGCGCAGTAAAGCACAGCCCCGGGCCCCGACTACTTGCTCAGTCGGTGCCATGTCGTCAAGAAACAAATACATTAACGAATCAGAGAGCGAGTTTTTACTAGTTAGTTGTTAGTTGCTGACAAGACCACCATTTTATCATTAATTTATCGATATATCCTTCAAGGTAAGCCGCAATTTGAAAATTTAACTCAAGTATTTTACGTTAAGTTAGTTGTTAGTTGCTGACAAGACCACCATTTTATCATTAATTTATCGATATATCCTTCAAGGTAAGCCGCAATTTGAAAATTTAACTCAAGTATTTTACAATTATTATTTTCTGTCTCCCTTAAGATGACAGCAAATAGAAAAAGGACCTATCAAGACGAATTCCTTCTACGGTTTTACACAAATAGAAGACAATGATACAATGAAACCACAGTGTGTTGTATGTATGAAAGTACTGACTTCAAAATCTTTCAGAAAAAGTCAATTTAGAAAACATTTGGATAATTTGTATTCACACCTGTCTTCTAAACACAAAAGCCAAATATTGAATAGCAACTTGTTTTGTTAATTTGATTAGCGTTTAGCATTAAGGGCTAGCTTTGAAGTAACCTGGTTGATTGCTCGAAATAAGAAATAATGGTGAAGATTTGGTTAAACCAGCTGCTGTAAAAGTTGCAGAGATTATGTGTGGTCAAAAAGAAGCGAATAAACTGAATTCAGTGCCCTTGTCTGCGGAACTGTGAAAGAACGAATTTCTGTATTAGCTGAAAATGTGAAGGAACAGGTTATTTTCGCATTAAAACATCCTAAATATTTTGCTATTCAGCTTGATGAACTGATTTTAGTAGCAATTCACAGCTAATGGTACATATTTGCTACAAAGGAACAGATAATTTTGAAGAGGAATTGCTGTTTTGCTCTTTTCTGCGAAATTCGTGCAAGTCTGAACTTTTTAATTTAGCATGGTTGAAATAATTTGATGCGAATCGCATGCGGTGCGATTTTCCATACGAATAATTCGTGTTGGTTTGGGGAAACCTTAATTCCAGAAGCGACTAGGGAAGGAAAAACCGGTCTTCATTATTCTAGCAAAATCGGGGGAACCCTAGGCGTTACATCAATATAAATACAGACAATTTAAGGTTTTGGAGTTCAGTCTAAAAAAAATAACTGTATCGAGTTTTGAATTGTAACTCGGAAATAAAGGTAAATAATTTATATAAATTAGAACCATGTTAGTGAAAAGATGCGACCCATGTTGGCTCTATATTCCCATATTTACATTGGAGGACTTACAACAACATTATTATAACAAAATTTTTATAAATTGGAAAGAAAAATGGAAAAACATAGCAACGAATTTAAATAATCAATATTATATTATCCACCCTACCTTGCCACAAGATGTTGACTATATTTTCAAATATGCAATGCCAAAGAAGTTAACAGCCACAATTACACGACTGAAAACTAATCACGGTGCATTCCCAGCTCACTTGGCTAAGTTAAATATTATCCCTTCTGGGGTATGCTCATGCGATAATATCACAATGCGACATCAACCATATTCTTTTTAAGTGCGATAAACATAGGTATGAAACAGATCAGCTGTATTCAAAACTATCAGAACTTAAAATTCAGACTCCCATAAACATCACCCATTTACTCTCCTTAGATAGTAGAGAAGTATACGAACTAATATGTAACTTTTTATTTAAAGTTGGTTACATTATCTAAAAACTAATATCTTACATTACAATTCTGTGGCTAAAGGACTAGTTTCCAAGCCAACTCACCAAACACACACACACGTGTTAGTGAAAAATAAATTAGTGTTAAATTGTATATAAATTAAATAAATAAAGACTAAGTACATTTCAATAATAAATTAAGAGAATGTAAATAAAAGTTAGTAAAAATATTTCAATATGAACTTTAAGATTATGTATTCATACAAATGTAATAAATTATCATTTCTATACTTACCAGGATAATTTCCGTCGTGTTTCCTGTCTAAATCATTTAGTACATCAACCATATTTAAGGGTTTACCAGTATATTCCTTTCTATAATCCATTGCCTTTAAAAAGGTTTGTTCAAAATGTGACATAAGTGAAGGTGACAGAAAATTTAATTTTAAAAATTTGACCAAACCTTGTCTTAAGAAGTAGCAAGTCTGTATAATTCCGTTTCTCAGATTAAACTCAAATATTTTTTCCACGTACTCTCTGAACTTTGATACGCTCGGTTCAAAACAACGTGGATCAGAAGCAAACAAACAACGGGCAACCATTTCGGTGCTATAATGACCCGCAACATATTTAGCATCTATTGGACCAGAAATATTTTCTAAATATTCCACAAACTTCTCATTGATTAATTTTAAATTTTCGAAAAATATTTTCGTCATAGATGATGTAAACAATGGTGTTAACTTTCCTCTCGTATACCTCCATTTTGAGATTTTTTGCCAAAATAAGAAGTTGGATAAGTTATGGTGATGACTAGGATCTGCAATACTTCTATTGCAGAACGTGTTAAAATCTTTTATTAATATATCTTTAATTAATTTCGGTGATTTGATAACCAAGATCGGTTTATCAAAAGCAAATACCCCAAAGTAAGGTTCGTCAGTTTCATCATAAAGGTCTTTTATCAACTCAGACAAGGTAAGAGTAAATGTGGCAATTCTATAAAAATGTCCAAAAAATGGAATTGGTTTCGAAGTATGCACGCCACGTTTTTTCCAATAGTTAAAATTTCTTGTAAAATATTTGTATCCAAGGAATATTATCGTAATACACAGTATTAAAAAAGTAACCATGGTGAAGTCGAGTAGGACATCTATCTGTAACAGAATATAGATATATTGTATATATATATATATATATATATATATATATATATATATATATATAAACAATAATAATAATATTAATTATTTTATTTAAAAAATAACAGCATTAACCATAAAGGTCATTAGCGGGGTAAAGAAAATACAATGGGTGTACAAAGTATGAATTTTGAAACAAATTTAAAGATACTATTACAGTTCCTATTTTTAAATCTGGTAATATAAATAATGTAAAACATTATAGACCTATTAGTATTTTAAATTCTCTTGCAAAAATATTTGAGTCTATGTTATATAACAACTTATTACAAATTTTATGAGTTCTTTCAATCAATATCAACATAAATTTCTACCGGATAGATATCAACAATTACAAACTTATATTATGCTTATAAATATTCACACAATCTGCTACATATGCCATAAACACTAAAAGGCAAATGGATGTAATATTCACTAATTGTTTAAAAGCATTTGGTAGGGTTAATCATGGTTTGTTATTAGAAAAACTGGGCACATTCGGCCTTTCAAATAATGCAGTAATATTTCTGAATACATATCTAACAGATAGAAGCCAACAAGTTAGAGTTGGTAATTCTTTCTCAGAGGAATATTTGGTAACGTCAGGAGTTCCTTAGGTGTGAGTGCTAGCAACCTAGCACCGCTCTTATTTGCTTGCTTTATAAATGATCTTTCTAAATGTCTCAACTTTTCGACTTGCTTATTATTTGCAGACGATTTTAAAATCTTCAGAGCTGTAGAAAATCAATGTGATTGCAACTATTACAACTAGACTTAAATGCAGTTTCAGATAAACGGAATGGATCTAAACGTTGACAAGTATTTTTTGTAAGGCTTTTAGGATATTGGGATTTGTAATTAGAAACACAAAACATTTCAAGCTGACAGATAACATAACTAAATTATACAACTCCTTGGTTAGACCACAAGTCAAGTATGCTTCCATAGATTGGGTAGCTCATGCAGAAGTAAATATATGTAGGCTTAGTTGAAAAGATACAAAAAAGATTTTTAAGATACCTATATGTTAAAAAATATAAATCTTATTCTTACTTGGTGCCTTACAGAAGTACGCTTGAAACTTTTAAATTTGTAACATTGGAATATAAGCGGAGATTGCACGCAATGCTGTTTGTATAAGTTGTCGTGAATACTCTTTATAAAATATAAAGAGTATTCTTTATTAACTACATAAAGTTCTTTGTACCTAAGATTAACTTAAGGTGGAGTCATGGAGGGCTGTTTTGTATTTGTGAGATAGTTTGCTCGCCCATAAACAGTATGATGAGGCAGTGCAGTATAATTCTAAAAAATAGTAACATAGATATCTTTAAAACCAACACCAAAGCCATTAAATCTAACTTTCTACCAACTTAAACCACAATATCTTATTGAATATATCTGACATAGATACACCGAGATATGGATGTCTTTATCTACATGTATATGTGTGTGTCTGTATATATTTCTATATGTGTTCATGTAAATTTCCTACTTATAATTACATTTTTTCTGTAAAATATGTTTGTTGTAAAATAAATAAATAAATAATATCTTATTTGCTAAGTTACATTTATTAAGAAATTGGAAAAGAGGTTTACAGTCGGTTTGAAGGTTAAGAATGTCTTTCATGTTGTTTAAATATCCAGGTATTGATTGTTTGTAAGCTAGAAATTCAATACATTCAATTGGTATATTACACTTGCTGCATTTTGGTGCTTGGATATGCGTTATGAGATGTTCATGAGTAGTTTGCAGTACCCTAACCTTATCTTAGTACGGTAATCTTCGAAGAATACCGTACTATAAGCCTCATGAATCATCTAAAATTGTTCCTAAAGATAATTCATAATACAATCTACAGGCTGTGTGAAAGTCAAATTTCCCCCAACCAGTTTGGGTTCACAAATGCTGTTGGTACTAGAGAGGCTTTGTTCTCAGTACAAGTCTTATTCCAGAGATGCAGAGACGTCAACTGCGACATATACACATGTCTGGTTGATTACAACAAAGCGTTTGATCGAGTACAGCACGCCAAGTTGATGCAAATACTAAAAGAAACAAAAATTAACAACCAAGATCTGAAAATAATTATAAATCTTTACTTGAATCAGACAGAAAATCTCAGAGTTGAAGGTGAACAAACTACTATGTGTAAATCATGCGTGGAGTGAGGCCAGGTTGTATTTTGTCTCTTCTAATCTTCAATCTCTACTCTGAAAGAGTATTTATCGAAACTTTGCACGAAACTGAAAAAGGTATTCTACTAAATAGTTACCGGTTAAACAACATCAGATATGCAGATGACACCATAGTATTAAGACATTCATAAGACCTACAAGCTCTTATGAACAAAACCACGTATTACAGTCAACAATATGGACTCAATATAAATGTTAAGAAGACAAAGCTTATGATAATTAGCAAGAAAAGGATTACAGAAGGTCAACTCTACGTCAACCAATCCCCTGTAGAAAGAAAGACGCACTACAAATACATCGGCACCATAATAAATGAAAAATGGACCAACAACCAGGAGATTAGAGCACGCATCGAAAAAGCTAGATCCACCTTCAATCGGATAGGGGTCTTTTTCAAGAGTCACAACCTCTCTCTTTATACAAAAGTAAGAATGTTGCGATGCTACGTCTTCTCTGTCCTTTTTTATGGTGTTGAATCGTGGACCTTGAACAAAGATATTTGCAGAAAACTGGAAGTATTTGAGATGTGGCTATATTGGAGAACGCTTAAGATCCCGTGGACTGACCAAGTCACAAATGAGGAGGTCCTCAGAAGAATGAATAAGATCCGAAAGGTACTGACCACTATCCAATCTTGAAAGTTACAGTTCTTCGGACATATTATGCGAAATGAATCCAGGATAAATCCAGGATTTCCTTGCATCCTGCAAGGAAAAATGTTTGGAAAACGAGGTCCAGGAAGAAGAAAAACATCTTGGTTAAAGAACCTCAGAATATGGTTCAATACAACATTTGTGCAGCTTTTCCGCGCTGCTACAGATAAGATAAAGATTGCCATGATGATCGCCAACATTCGTAACGGATAGGCACATCAAGAATAAGAAGAACCGTATCATGTTTTGGTGAAAGATATGAATTATTCCAAATCGAATTGTAAGATAAAGTATAGGACAAAAGATCAGTTGGAAAACGCCAGAACTCGTGGCTGAAAGACCTGAGAAGATGGTTTGACCGCTGATCCACAGTAATCTTTCTTGTAGCAATTGCAAAATCTTGCAGAAATCAGTCCAAAGCTAAAATTGACATTTGTATGGCTAACCTTTAAAAGGAGATGGCGCAATAAGAAGAAGAACCGAAGACGACATAGGATAACTTGGTGGTATGTGTTTATTGAATGTAGGTAAAAAAAAATGTTTTTTAAATGTTGTAATAGTTTTTGAGTTTATTATTTTTTAGATCTGGGCATATAATGGCTAGTAAACATGTGTTGAAGATATCCAGTATTACTGAATTTTTCAGTAATGACAACAAAACTACTATAAACTACTTAAACTACGAGGAAACGAATATCTTTAGTCTTTTACGGGATAAGATCACTGGCATCTAAAAAAGAATAAATCATTAATATAAATATTTTTCAAGTTCGTAAATAAATTCAATGATTTATGGATTAATTTTTAAATAACCCTAATAAAAACAAGAACAAAATACTTGGAAATAAAGAAAAAAATCATTTTTGTAATCAAACTATAACATAACCTTAAAACATGAACATTAAGAGTAAATATCTTAATACTTTGATATTCTTACCTCACAAATTCATGAACCACAAATAATACCAATCGCACAGAATATATGTTCATAATCAAAAGTCCTGATTTACTCTTTAAACAATAAAAAAACAAACAATATTTCCCACTTCTTATGGGACAAATACTCTCGAATTAGAAATATCTGAAAAGATTTTCTAAGCCCCGTCCATTGTGACGTCAGAGCTTAGGTAGTTTGTGAAACTGTTTGCGATTAAGTGGCATATATATTATATAGTAGAAACCCTCAATTCAGAAGAGTGATTTCATAGTTTAAACGCCGAATATCCTCAAATTTAAATGTACACAGCGGCCCTCGAAAACTGCCTGTTTTCTCGATTGCAATTTGCGTTTCCTCATAAGAAATTACAGAATATATAAAGTAGTATATTTATTTGTGCTTCTCTATAGTAGACTTGACCAGAAGTTGTCGTACAGTGTAGCCAATTCTTGTTCACAAGTAGTAATTATGGTCATACAAAACCTGTATTATTCGACGCAGCGATTATTACCGTCATAAAAATACAAAAAAACATGATTTTTTCAATAGTAAAAATTAAGCACAAAATTGTAATGAAACAAATTTTATTTATATGTTCCGTTTCGTTACATATTTAAATTTATAAAATAAAAATCGATATTTTAAAACATTATTTTTCAATCGTTTGGAATTAGCGAGGAAATTCCGTTTTACAATTCGGACCCAGACATGCCATAAAACTAGTTTTTATTATTTTTTCGCCGGAGGAATGATTCTTGTACATTGGCGTTTCTATGGGTGTATTTTGTCAGTATATTTTATGTGATAAGTTTGTAAACTTATTGTTGTCAATACTGTTTTAACAATACTGTATTGTAGTTTATTGATAAAATGTGTTATTGATAATAAGAGTGTTATAGTTTGTCGTTTTATAGTAAATTTTTAGTTATATTCTTATACAGAATTGTTGAAATTATTGTATATATAGTATATACACAGATTATTGAAATACAATGGACGAAAAACCGAGTTGTTCCAAGAGAAGACAGCAAAATTCTGATGTTGATTCCAAAAATGAAAAGCCGCAAAAGAGACGGAAAATTTAACGTCCGAAGAGAAGGTAATGATACGAAACGTTTATGAAGGAATTGTCGGCAGAAAAATGGCATTAAATGTTAGCCAAGCGGTCGACATTTGTAGCAGTTTAACAAAAGTATCCGTTAGCTGTATTTATCGTGTACTTAAAAATACATCGGAAAATAAAAAGCAAGAAAAAGGTAAAACTAGAGGTAGGAAAAGCATTATTTTCGATGACGAGACAAGGAATATTATACGTCGAAAAATTCATTCATTTTATTTTCGGAGTGAAATTCCAAGATATCTCATAGGGTCTTAATCAGAACCATGAGCGAAATAAACTTTCGATATGTAAAACGCAACAAAAAAAGTATGCTATTAGAAAAAAATGAAATTGTTCTGTGGAGAAGAAAATATTTAGAAGAAATACGAAAAATTCGCAGCACTGGATGCAAAATATATTATTTGGATGAAACCTGGATTAACGAAGGTCATACAGTTGGAAAAGTTTGGCAAGATTTAAATGTCAAAAGTAAACGCGAAGTATTTATAGAAGGCTGGTCTACAGGATTAAAAGCTCCATCAGGAAAGGAACGGCGTTTAATCATCACCCATATAGGAAGTGATACAGGGTTCTTTGATGATGGTTTGCTTCAATTTGAGTCGAAAAAAACAGGTGATTATCATAAAGAAAAGACTTCCGAAGTATTTGAGAGCTGGTTTAAGAGAATCTTACCAAAATTGGAATCTGGGTCTGTGGTTGTTATGGACAATGCGCCATATCATAGCCGCAGACTAGAACAATTACCGACGACGGCATGGCGGAAAGGGAGAATTCAAGAATGGCTTGCAGAAAAGGGGATTGCATACGAAGAATCAATGCTCAAAATTCAACTACTTGACATTGCGCGGTTAAGGAAAAGTGAATATCTTAAATATGTTGTGGATGAAACTGCAAAAGATTATGGTGTCAAAGTTCTACGTCTACTACCTTATCATTGCGAACTTAATCCCATTGAACTTATCTGGGCGCAAGTGAAAGGAAAAGTAGCACGCAATAACAAAACGCTCAAATTAAACGAAGTTAAGTAACTTTTGATTCAAGCAATCCTCCATGTAACTCCAGAGAAATGTTTTTTAATCGTTTTTGTATGATTTTGGTCACATTCAACTGATGAGCATATTTACACATTATTTCAGTCTTTGTTTAAATTTGAATTGAGCCTTTAAAAATGTCTAGAAATGTGATATCTCATTTTGACAGATCTAAAGTAATTGCTTTGTTATAACAGGGCTGTAGTCAAAGTTATATCACGAATATTGTTGATGTTACTCAGAGTGCTGTATCGAAAATTAAAAAAAAAATTCCAAGATACAAATGACGTCAAGGATCGTCCCAGAGGTGGTAGAAGTCGATGTACAACAGCAGCACAAGACTGGCAAATAACATTGATAGCTCGTAGAAATCGTCTGGAATCTACAAGTGGTATATCCAGAGAAATTTCTAGGCTTCAAGCCGTAAATATACCGTGAATATTTCACGGCAAACCATAACACGCAGACTAAATGCGGTAAATTTGTATCGTAGAAGACCGCTACGTATTCCTAAACTAACCTACCAACACAAAATAGTAAGGTTGCAATGGTCTAGAGAAATGGTGCATCATGGTCCTATCTAGGTTCTCTGATGAGTCAAAAATTGGCTTGGTATCTGATTCGCGAAGAACACTGGTTTGTAGGACCCCAGGACGACAAGCTCGACTAGAAACAGCCCAACCGCGTGTCCCATTTGAAGGTGGCAGTATTATGGTTTGGAGTGGTATTATGAGTGGTACACAGACGCCACTGCTGGTTCTGAAAAGAAGAGTCACTGGTGCTGCGTACATCGAGGAAGTTTTAAATCCTGTCCTACGTCTATTCCGAGGGTCGGTAGGTAATGAATTTGTGTTTATGCATGACAACGCACCTCCTCATCGAACAGCAGCAGTACAAAATTCTATGAAAGAAGAAGGAATATCTACATTACAGTGGCCCTCGAATTCTCCTGACATGAACGTTATTGAACATCCTTGGGACATTCTCAAAACATGCATCAAGAAGCGAAACAATCCCCTTATTACACTTCGAGAACTAAAAGATGCTGCTCGTGAATAATGGGAAAGAATTCCGCAAGGACAGCTCGACCAGTTAATCGGCATCATGTCAAACCACCTACAGGCATGCACACAGGCCAATGGAGGAAATACTAATTATAAGTTTTATTAAAAATTATTTTTTTCTATACTAATTTATTTTTAAATGTATTAAGGACTTTTGTACGGAAGTGATACCTCTTCTTTTTAAAAATACTTTGGTTTGATATGTATGGCTTCGTTAAATGTAGTATTTTGTTTTTTAACTGAAGGTGAAATTAAATTTAAAACATATTTAAACTGAATCCTATTTATTCTAAAATAATTGTTAAACCTATTAATTATTATTAAATTCCTAATTGTTTATCACTTCCGTGATTAATTGTCACAAAGCAATGAAAACACATGCATAAATGACAAAATAACCTCGAAAATTATTTTTTTTTTAATACTCTGTATCAAAATCAAACAAAGACCTAAATAAACAACAAGGGGAAAACGACGGGTATCTAATTAACATTATCCTTACAAACCGGTTACGATTCGTTACGCAGCCGTCGGCATCAGTAAAATATTGTTTTCGAATATACTGAAAGGAAACGTTAAGTGTCTGAAACGCAATGTTCCGGACAGTGGGCATTGTTCATATTTAAAACCATTTAAATTATATTTTTCGGAAACGCTATGTGCTGGAAACGCAACGTGCACGATAATATGCCACGACCTTGATACAAAACATTTAACCTTAAAGATACCTTGAAAATTTGTATTATTTTTATTTTTAATTTTTTGTATAATCCTCCTCACGATAATTGTTGTTTTATAGGTATACAGGGTATATTATATTTCTTTAAATCCTTACATATATTGATTATATGAGACTTTTATCACTAAAAAATAAAGCAAAACATCTTAATTATGTACTTACAGATTTAACAGTCGCACTGTATAACTTAACGCAAATAAGGTAAATAAAACCAAATTTATGCCAACCAGTTTCTGCAAGATATATATTTTCAAAATGTCAAGGCAGTGTTTCTTTGATTAGATTGGGAATTATAATTGTCGCGGCGAAAGATCGGTTTTTAATTAAAACAGATTAATTGCAAGACATTTATTTGATAAAAGTTGCGAATACAAACAAATACCACCTTTAGTCCAGACAAATTAAGATATTTATTTACCACCAAAAATGAGATATTTTATTCAATAATCTTCAAATAATAATGTGCAAAATAATTTTTATTTTGGTTAATTCTAATTAACAATGAGTAACGGCAAGTGCAAATCTTTAAAGGGACTTTTTTCAATGGCATAGACATTAGTCATTCAGCCAGTTGCAATAGATTCTCCAATCAGACAAATGCACAACCCTATCCCTAACAGAAAACTAACGGATAATTAATAGAAGAATATACGGCAAGGAAACTTACAGGGTCACTTGCTTCTCGTCTAGGGGCCCATCAAGACATTCTTAGAAGACAAACAAAACTGGACCACGGTTAAGGTGTTATAACAATTAGGGTAAACAAAGGATACAAATCTAAACTTCCACACGATCATGAAAAATTCCGTGCTCGCGTACAAATTCCATGGAACCAGGCATGTGTCAAGAAATCTATAATGATATTATATACTTGTTGTGAGCCTGTAGCCAGTAGTGACTGGATATTGTATGGTGCATACATATTAAATTCGATTAGTTTTTTGTAGAGAGAGTTCAGTTTTTCATTATAAATACAAAAACGCTAATACAAAATACCGTTGTATCACCTTGTATTTAATTCCGACAGGGTGGTAAATTAATCATTTTTTGACATTTTACTTTTAACCATTTAAAAAACAAAGAAATATACCGTTTTGTTTTTTTTTCAAATCAGATTTCTCTGCTTTTAGACTATATACATATTGTAGCATTTGAAATTTATTGGAATCCCCTCGTATATGTGTTAATTCAAATCCCCTTATATATATATATATATATATATATATATATACCCGGTATTTAGGCGGCACACGCCCTTCCGGTAGGGATCTATGGAGGAGTATCACCGAGCCGCAAGCCCTTATCTCTTGCCGTACTGCTCCACCATAGGCCGACCAGATACCAGCATATTCTAGACTAAGCCGCAGATTCATTTTAGAATTTTAAACTGCTGCGTTAGCCTTTTTGTTTTCTGTCACCGAGCTGGGGATCGAACTGACATCTCTCGCAGTGAAGCGAAGGAGAAGCCAGCCGCCCAGCCCGCTTGGCTATCCGATCCCCTTATATATGCATTATCATAACGAAGAATTTTTTCAATGTTTCTTAGTTCGTATCCTTCAATTTATAATCTTTCGTCTTTTTAGGTCGTCGCCGTCGATCATGAATCATTTTATTGTTTATTTATGTCACAGGCGCAAATTCTTCGATATTTCTTTGTTCAAACCGCCCGATATTGCGTTTTCAAATTATTCTACGTCTTAATTTCCGTTGTATTTTGGTTATACCCAAAGTGGTTTGTTTATTCTAACTTATGTGAGCAATTTTTTTAGATAATTTCGTCACTCTTAGTGGAGCCGCTGTTAGAGGCAGTGGTTTCGGTGTTAGTCCGAATTTTTCTTTTAATTCGTAATGTTTTTTTTTGTTTTTGCGTCATTTGTCATGCGAAAATGTGCAGTATAGTAGCAGTGTTGAGTTTTAAGTGTATTTGATGAGGTTGACAGAGGTAACGGAAGAATGAAGACGTTTTAGGGGTCGGTCAAAAAGAAAACCGACAAATATGTTAGAGAAGTGGTATTTTACTCAAGTAATATGTTTATAAAGATATCAACATTTCCATTGTCCAGTTTTTAAGAAGCGTTTACATGGTGTGTCCAATGTGCCAGTTTCCACCTCAAACCTCAATGTCCTAAGCAGCCGTTTAGGGATATTTTTTTCACAGTTTGAAGATGTAGTTTTTTGTTCCAGTTATTGAAAGTTATACAGTGAAACTCAGGTAACTTTTTTTTTGTGACCAGATTTTAAAAGTAAAGCAGACATTTTTAAATAAACGTAATAATTGCTTTCATACAAAAAAAAATTGTAATGTTTAAAGTAGTAAATTTTATGGTTTGACTTTTAGCATAGTTTCACTTAAAAAGATATTTTTTTTATTTGTAATAATTTATTTCTGCTACAAATTGTCGTCCATTAACAATTGTAAGTTTTGTAGTATCTCCAACTCCTGGAAATTGTAAACAGATGACACATGTAAGTGTTTTTTGTATTTTTGTATTTTGCAGCTATTGTCATTATAATTTTGTATTGTCTTTTTTTGAGAATTTTTGTGTTCTAGATGTTTTGTAACTGTTTGTGGTGGCACAAAAATAAATGTTAAATTTTGTTTCTCAACATTTGTTTCTTTTTTTTAACTAACCCTTTTTAAATTTAATTTGAAAAAGATTTTGAATGTTTTGCATTTCTGATAATTATATCTCCAGTTACAACTAGCTGGTTGTAATAGGTATAATTAGGCACCTCAAGTGGCGCCCTATATTAAATTTCTTGAGGTGTTTCCTGTTTCGTTTTGTTTTTGTTTGTCCCAAGAGATTTATGACCCTTTATTTCATTTTTATGTAGTTGCCCCAATCCAAACCCCCCTTGTCTTTTACTTATCCACGACCCCAGCTCTCCAACTAACCCCTGAGTGCCCGTTCGCACAAGTAGCGTTTATTTTGCTTACCCTATCTTCGCCCCAAGAATTTCTATCCCCCATCTTCTACCCCTTGTATTAATACTTCTATGGTAGGCAAAATATAACGTTACAATATTACACATTGTTATTCTATGATTTATTACTATCCCTATACGTCCCTGGAGAGCGGCTGCCAGAATGTCTTATAACATTTACGAGCCCTAAAATCTATATAATGGGACAAATTAAAATAAATAATAAATTCAGGCGTTTGACTTTAATTTATTATTCTTTTTTTATTGGCTATGATAATATTGCTGAATAAGCAATATTTTAAATGATATATAATCACAAAATATCATTAATATTGTGTTATACCACCCACGTAACCCATTAGTGCCATAAGGATCATCAAAACATTAGTGACAACTAAATAATGTCAAACTATATTCTACAAATACTTCTCGTTAAATTGAACGAATCACTATATTATTTCAATATAATGGTATGTATTTCTAAAAATTAAAAAGTTGCTGAGTTGGTGATTAAAAATAATTACCGCAATAAAAGAGTCCTTGAAGTGGCGGAATTTTTTTTTTTTTTATTGAAATTAACGTGTCTCGACATCTACGGCCATTGACACGGGTACAAGAACGTCTGGAGTATTACATTATACATATAAGATTATTACATTAAATAAGATAAATACAGTAAGTTACAAATAATAGTTGTACATAGTTGCATTTAGTGTTACAAACTGTTTTTTTTTAACAAACAATGTTGCAATATTTGTTATATACGATAATATAATCTGCAATCTTTTAAAAAGTCAGTTAGAGCACTGTACACATTAGGCGAACTAAGTATCTGTTTCAGGTTACCGGTTATACTATGCGCTAGTCTATATATTCTATAATAACTGCATTCAACGAGTGTTCTACTGTAAGGCGGTGAGAATCACAATGTTCACAAGCAGGTGGGAGTGAAGCGAGTCTGTCCTATTCGGACTCTTCGAATGATGAGTTTGTCCCTCCTAGTCATTGTAGGTATCTTAAATAAGTATACAGTGAGATTGATTATCTACAGTTTTGTGTTTTGTCCATTCCAATGATTTTGCCATGTTTTACGAGTGTTTTATTTTATGGTTGCTGCTAGATCTTGATGAAGTTGAATTTTTTCTAGACTTAGGTCAGAACAACTTGTTTTTCTTGCTGCGATATCTGCAGACTCATTTCCAGTGATCTCTACATGAGATGGGGTCCAAAGAATGGTTATTGATGTTCCTCTGCTGTGGTTTTGATGACAGATGTGTTGGATTTTTTGGACTATTGGTATGTGTGGACCAAGAATATACGTTGTTTACAGCATTTTGAATAAGATTTGATGTACTGGATATGCTTGCTCCACTACAGTAAATAAGTAGATCATCAGTGTACAGCAGAGCTTTTACCGGTTGGGGAACTTCTTTTGAGATATCATTAATTGCTAAGTTAAACAGAATTGGACTTAAAACGGAGCCTTGAGGTACACCATTGAGTTGATCAAGAACATTTGACTCATTACCGTTTATTGCAACTTTAAATTTACGGTGATTTAAGAAGTTATTTATGAACGTGTAAATCTTGCCTGTAATATTATTATCGATAAGTTTCTGTAATATTACATTCTTTGGAATAGTATCGAAGGCGTTTTCAATATCAAAGGCCGCCACAACTGTATCATGCTGCTTATTGAAATTCTCAGTTATATGGTTTCGATGTGGTCTGAATCCCGATTGAACGAAGCTAATTATATTGTGCTTTTCAGAAAACCAGTTAAGTCTATTATTGATTAGTTTTTCCATTAATTTGCACATGCAACATGTTAATAAAATTGGTCTATAAGAGGATGGCTCTATTAAAGGTTTGTCTGGTTTTTTTATTGGAAGAATGATGGATTGTCTCCACAGGTTGGAAAACTTTTCGTTGATCCAAAGAAGATTATAAAATGAAAGTAATTTTGTAAGTCCATTGATGGCTAAATTTTTGAGGAATATAGAGGGTATATTGTCAATTCCTGCTGCAGAATTTTTTAAGGTAGATATAGCAAAGGAAAGCTCTTGAAAAGTAAAAGGTACGTTTAAAGCGAGAAGGTCATCTGAGAGATCTGTAGTAGAAGGAAGATCTTTATGTTGAGTCAGAGTATTTGTGTAGTTGTCGTTTTTGCTTTTATTATGAAAATAAGTTGCCATAATTTTAGCAATTTGATCATCTTAGGTTACTATTGAATTATGATAACTGAGCGCTAAAATTTACAAATGTGTTGTTTTCCCGTGCATTTGTTTAATTTTCTTTCAAACTTGATTGGAAGGGGCGTTAATAGATATGGAAGATATGTATTTATTCCATCAGTCTTTTTTGCTTTGTTTGATCACTCTTCGCGCTATAGCTTTTAGTTGTTTGAATTTAATTAGGTTTGACTCAGTTCTGATTCTACGATATTTATTTAATGCTGTTTTACTTTCTCGTATAGCTTTTTTACATTCAGTATTCCACCAGGGTACAGTTTTACAAGAAGATGATATTGTGCATGTTCCAATGTGCGTTTGAGCAGCCAGGGTGATTTAACTCACTATTGAGTCTAGTGCTATATCAGGATCTTCTGGTAGTTGTAGCTGGTTGATCTTGTTTTCAATGAAGTCTGAAAAGTTCTTCCAGTTAGCGTGAGATAATTTCCATTTTGAAATTTTTGCTCTGGGTTTGCTGATAGAATTAGATATCAAGATAGGAAAGTGATTACTGTCATAAAGGCAATCCATTGTAGTCCAAGTAAGAAGTGGTGTTAACCTTGGGTCACATAAGCTAAGATCAATTGAGGAGAAAGTGCCACTAGAAATGTTGAAGTATGTTTTGGATCCGGTATTCAATATACAGATGTTAAAGGAGTTTAAAACATTTTCAACGACCTTTCCTCTACCAAATGTTTTTTCCGATCCCCAAAGTGAATTATGGGCATTAAAATCGCCTACTAAAATAAAGGGGGCTGGAAGTTGATTAATTAAGATTATTAGCTCAAATTCAGTAAGGCTGTGGGAAGGTGGTATGTAAATGCTACAGATAGTAATTTTATTTGGACACCAAAGAGTAACAGCAATAGCTTCTAGTGTGGTAGTTAAGTGTACTTCTTTACAATAGTAGTCTTTAGAAGTATATATAGATGTGCCTCCACTAGCTCTGATATAATTTGTTCTTAAAAAGTGATGTGCTTGAAAACCATTGAGATATTTCTTGTCCGTTTGCTTGAAGTTTGTTTCTTGTAGGCAAATAATGTCAGCATTTGTGTCCATGATTAGTTGTTGAATACGTTCTAGACGGGGGTAAAACCCGTCGCAGTTCCACTGGATTAAATTAAAAATGAGTATGTTATGTTTCTGAAGTGGTTGCCCCTTCAGAGAGATGGTCTTCTTCGAAATTGTCTTGTGAGGATACCGAGATTATGCTTTCTGCGTCAGAATTATTAGAGCCTAGTTCCGTTTTAATTTTCTTACTAATTCTAATTAGTCGATTTTTGAGAGATCTCTCAGTAATTGATTTGTAAATCTTGGAAATGTCTGAGAGAAGATCTTCTATATTTTTTGTAACCAGGAGTGCTTCGCTCAGAGGGCTGGTTTTACCGTAGCAATTCTCTAAGAAAGCTATGAAGTTATCGACCGGTAACGTAAAGGAGTCTTTTTGATAGTGTTCTATGATTGTATTCTTAGATTCAAGCGATATTCTGCTGTCATCTTGAATAGAAGAGTCCCTTTTGAGTTTCTTTTTGGCTTGATTTACTTTTTTTATGGCTTGCTCTGGTACGATAAACTCTGAATCAGTTGGGTGTTCTATTTCTGATGAGTCAGTTGACTTTGGTCTCTTTTCGCCTTTTGAAGTTATATTATTTTTGCGCGTGTCATTAGGTGTTTCCGAATTGTCGTCTTGTGGAACTACCGGTAGTGTATTTGGACTTGCAGCATGGGAAATATTAGAGGTAAGTGAAGATGTTTTGTTCGAATTTTGTGATTGATTGGATTCAGGGGTGGTGCTATTTGATGCTATGTGACCGGGTTTTTTACAGTAGAAACAAGTCATTTTATCTATGGATAAAAATAGTCTATGATCATTATTGTCAAATGGAATAATCAGGGATGTTTGAATCTCAGAATTATCATGGGATGGCACAAAATATACTTGCCTGCGGAAGGACAAGATATGGCTGTATTCATCTCCTGGGATGCCAGCTCGTAGGAATGATATTGGAGAGACTAGCTGAAGTCCTATGTTTTTCAGGGAGGCCTCTATTATTTCATTGGGTATTGAAGGACATATATTAGACAAGATCAATCGTTTTGCTGGAGTGATTAATCTTCTGACTGAGAGGATATGGTTTCCGATGGTAATAGTAGGATTTGTGGAAATGAACTGCTCAACTAGATCTGTTTTACATATTCTGCTGTTTGAGATCCTTGAGGCGAAGCATATATCAGTAGTCATATAACTTTAAGTCTTCTTCTGAATGGATCACTATGGCTTGCTCCTTCTTTGGAAAGGAGCATTTCGGCGCTGATTTAACTACAGCTGTGTAAGAAATGGAAGGCTGTGAGATGTTTGTTGAAGTAGAGTGCTGTGACATGTTTGACGTTGTGGGATTATTTTCAGTCGCACAACACAATAACTCCACTGTGATTCTCATCAATTAATATCAACTATTTCGCTATTTAGACAACAAAATATAAAAGAGGTTGTCCGATTCAAACATACACGTTCTAGCTCGATTAGGCCAGTCCAAGTGGCGAAATTAATGGCGGATGAAATTAATATTTTTAAAACTACAGTGTGGAATATAATTATGAAGAGACACAAAGTATCTTAGAATCGCGGGTCGTGCAAAACTAGTTACTAATAGGAATAAGAGAACATTAGTAAAAGTTTGCAAAAAAGTCTAAGAAATACTCTAAGACAAGTTATAGCTAATTGGAGTCATGAAGCTGGATTAAATCAGTTAAGTGAAAGTTGTCGCAAGTAAAAACATAAATCTGGATTAAAGCTTTAAAAGGTTGAATTACAGGTGAAAACTTAAAAGTGTACTCGTAGTTTAATATAGTTTAACATATTTTCTTCTAGGTAAAGTAAAAGCCACTTTTAACAGCAAAACAAAAGCAGACCAGGCTCATTTAAGCAAAATCTGAACTTTCTTGGTTGGTAGAAGATTGGTCCTGAGCAATTTTTAGTAAAGAA